>NC_061119.1:40435569-40464940 GCF_002878395.1 Capsicum annuum
ACTCATCCCATACCACCTGCTCAGCATTATCACTACTCATAGATTCCCACTCCTCATACCACTGATAATCTACATCTTTCAATTGATACGCAATAAACTCTACACCTTCAAAATTCGTAGCATGCATCACCTTAAAGATTTTATCCATCTAATCAATAAACCCCTGAGGATCCTCCTCAACCTTAGAGCCTGTAAAGGTTATGGGACTTAACCTCATAAACTGGCCAACCCAGGTGACCTCAGATGAATGAACAACAAAACCAACACGGTCAGAGTGCAATACTGTGATGCCACCAATTGAGTAAGCATATGAAAATATTAACAGAACTCCAATTAAGGATATATTTCTAAGGTGTTTGGACATGAGTATCACCAACCTGGGAATTCCAAGCAAGACTAGTAGGGACAGTGGAACTCTATATGAAGTGGTATAATCAGGAGACCACCCCCTTAGCCAAACCTCAAGAGCACAATAAAAATAATAAAATGAAAGCTAAATCAAGATAGTAATAAAAGATAAATAAGTCAACTAAATGTTTTCAGAGTAAAAACCCACAATCCACCCACACTTGTCCATAATAGCCTCTAAAACTAGAATAGAAACTAAGTCGGGACATGCCCTTGACTATGTACAAAATGAATCCAAAAGCACTACGACAATAAATAAAGAATAATAAAATGACAAGGCCTTCTGAAGGATGGAGGCTTACCACTCCATGATAACTCAATAGACATATTCAACCACCTAAAGATGCACATGAGCAATAAAAAATCCTTTGGACCCTACATCATGACATGATGTAGCGTCCAGGGACAGTCAGTGGGATAAGCATTGACATGTATCACAAGGAATAAGGATAAAATAATGCAATTACCAAAATCTTATCGTAACCATATACATATTCTTAGACATATATAGGATGCCGAAATAGGGACAAAGGTCATGAATCATGAGAGTTTACAGATTTAACCTAAACTGTGTAGCTCGATCCGTCCTAAAGGCACTCATGTGATATATGGATCCAACTTCACTACTGGAAGGGCCCAGTGTGTGTTACCCATAAACTAAGAAAAAATTGAGAAAAAACTAAATCCACCAAGACAATAGTCGTCCCAATATATATATATATATATATATATATATATATCAAGTGTGCACAAAGCACACAGTCATATAGACCCCCAACGTCGGTAAATATGATTTCCAGTATTCATCCCCCTGGGACTTAAACCTGCACGGTGTGCTACATAATTCCCTTTAAGCTCAAATTAAAATAATTTACACATAGACCAATACATTAACCTAGGAGTCATTCATTAAGGCATTTACCACTTGGTATCGTCATACCAATATATTTGCAAGCTAAATTAATTATGCCAAGCCGAATCCACATAGCCAAATTTGACTCCCAAGTTCCATTTAAAATCTAAAACCAAGGCCATCCAAAATCATTTTCATTCATTTATCCTTTAATGAAATGCATTGAGTTCAAAAAAAAAAGTTAAACCATGCAATTTCCCATATTCAAAATCAAGTTTACAAAGTGGGTTGAGGTTAATGCAATTATTAAGCCAAAATTCCATCAACTTGGGGAAACCTGTATCCCCCATTCTAGCCATTTATACCATGCATCAATTCAGTCCCAAAACATCAATTTAAAGCATGAATAATCAATTTAGAACATGAGACAAGCGATAAAATCAGTAACTACCAAAACCTCTCAACCCAATTTCAAAACGTACAATTAAATCACATGAAAATCCATACAATTAATGCCATAATGTAATATTAGAGTTAGAGAAAGAGAAACATGCCTGAAATACACAAGAAATTAAAAATAATTTGGAGTTCGGAGCTTGAATAGTGAATCCCTTAAAGTTTCTTGGTTTAAGTGTTAAAGAGGAAGAGAATGGTCTTTGTTCCTTCAAACTGATGGAAAAGGGTATATTTTATGTTTATAGGTCATACAGGGGTAGAAAGACCAAAATCCCCTCATTTCAAATTAAAAAAACAAAAACTGGACAAATTTAACATAACGGCATGGCACGCCAATATTACGAAGGTTAGTCTCCATGCTAGGCTAATATTGCGGAGGTTACTGCCTCGGGGTCCCAAAATGATCCCGAACCCCTTTTAAAAAATAAAAAACTTTTTCAAAATACCCTTTTAACACGCTTAAACATAATTCAAGTCAAAAATTGATATTACGCATGCAGGAGGGTCAAAAATAAAATGATCAAAATTATTAGGGGTTTTACATTTGTCATCTTATTGGATGCATGGAGAGTGATTGTTATAGTCTTATTGGATATCCCACAGACTTCAAAGGAAAGAAGAGAGCTAATATTGAGACTAGATTGATACCAGGTAACAATCATATATTTGATCCTAACACTACTATAGGTGTACATGCATTTCAATCGATGCCCTATTCACAACAAGGATGCTTCTTCAGTGTTACAATCCATATCAACATACTTAACAAATCGCACTACAATAAGGTCTGATGCAACCTTAGTTTGGTTAGTACCAATAGCCAAGAATAATATATGGAGTGTTACATCCCACTTATTCTCCAATTGTGCATATTGTTAACATGGAACCACACATAGATGTTTATGCTGGTCAAGGAGCAAATATTTCTAGCATTGCTAATATAGCAGGTATTTTATTTTTCAAACAAGGATTATTTTTCAAACTCCTCCGCTTTTGCTTTTCTCAACTCCTGAGAAAAGAAGCAATCTAGAAATGCATTAGAGAAATCCTCCCACAATGATGACTCATCAGTGTCACCCCTTGCCTGATCCCATTCCTCGTACCATTGGTATGCCACATCTTTCAGTTGTAGGCCGCAAACTCTACCCCTTCCATATTCATGGCATGCATAACACGAAAAAGTTTTTACACCTCATCCAAAAAACCTGCACCCATGAAGGTCAAAGGGTTTAACCTCAGGAACTGGTAAACCCTTGTGGCCTCAAAAAATAGAGTAATAGGAACACCACGCTCAGACTGAGTAGCTACCAAATGTGCCAACATATGAATAGACTATTGAAACTAAGCATTTGTCATATCGGTCATAGGAGTTTGAGAAGGACTAGAGAGAATTGGTGGAACTCCAAAATGATCCAAAACTGAATCCCTAGACTGAGTATGGATCCCATGAGTAGAGTGTGTCCCATCAACATTGTCCCCGGTAGGGGCAGAGTTTTCATGAATTTTATATCGTCGAGGCATAATCTGAAAAGCAAACAAATGAAAAATAGAGAAGATTCCAAGACTTAAGACTCTAAAGCTTGAAAATAGAACACAAGAAAGGAAAACATTCCAAAATGCCTTGTAGTCTCTCCCTTATGAGTGTGGCATCCTACACTCTCCTAAAAGAGACTCTACTCGGCACGACTTTGTGGACTCCTAATTGGCCATGAACTGAGGGCTCTGATACCAATCTGACATGCCCTGAACTATGTCTTAGTCGTGTTGGGTTGCCTCAAGTCCAACTGGGACTGGAGATCACCCCCAATACCCAACCATAATCGCCCTACACCTTAAGTCAGATAAATTTCAAACATATATACATATATATATATATATATATATATAACATAACAAAATAGAACTATTATAAATCAAATATAGTCAATCGGGTATCAGCTACAATACCAATGCCAAGGATGACACCAATGCTAACACCGCCCATACCAACCCATAATAGTCTCACAAAGCCTCTATTCAAAAGTAAAATAGTATCTGATTAGGACATGCCCCTGACCATAGCCAAAACCAAAGTCTAAGAAATAACTTAAGTATGAAGACAAGACCTAACATGAAATAGAGTCTTCCAGAGTATGGAAGCTCACCACTTCAATCCAACTCCAAGTTGTTCCCAAATTTGATCACTGAGTCGGAGGAGTAGTATAATCGGTTCCTGCATCATGTGGGAATACAACGCTCAAAGATGGGTTAGCGGATGAACACTACCATACACTCAGGATAAGGGTAAAATAATGCCAACATTTGAAACTAAGTAAATAAGCATATTCATCATCCATACATATATGTATATAATCCATGTCGGGAAGGGAATCGGGTTTAGTATGTATTTAAAACTATTAACCCGGGTTTGTGTAGCTTAACCATGCTAGAACCATCCACGAGCTATATGGGTCCATTGTTACTCCCTGAACGGGCCTCAGTTTGAGTAGTCACACGTACCGAAGATATAATAGGGGAAGGGGATTCCCGTGTACCCTTCATACTCCATGATACATATATACAAGTATAAATTAGGGGATTCCTGTGTACCCCACAAGTATATGATTGCCATGACCAATCCTCATGTCGGAAAATATGAGTTTTCAGTGTCCATCTATTGGACTCACACCTTCACGATTAGCTATCACAACCCGCCATTATTTCCTAATTAAAACCATTAGCACACAACCAAACCACCAATTTCATGTATTATTAACCAAGGCTATAAGAAGTGGTATCATCATACCGACTATAGTTTGCAAGCAATGTCCTTAGCCAACACTTGGGGGATTACCATGTACCTCGTAGGTTCCATGAATAGATTCACTGGGATTCCCGTGTACCTCACAAGGTTTTAAATCAAAGCCATGGCTACCAAGGCCTTACCATTTAGCCATTTAAAAGGATTTAACCAATTTAAGTTCCATCACCATATTCTACCATGCAAAGTTCTCAATAAAAGTCCAATTATGTAATAAAAGCATTCTTATAGGCATTTTAACAAACATGTTGAGGGCATATAGTTTCCAAAACCAAAACCAAGTGCCATTTGACCATTCTCATTCAACGACATATTCAAACCACCATTATAATATGAGAACCATTAGTAAAGACATGGGAAAACATAAATCAACCGTTAATAACCAAAACCCCCAACATATAATTCAAAACCCAAAACATTATCACTATTATGCTATGAAAACCAGTCATAAAATATGTCTTTAGTTGAACTAATAATGAGGGAGGAGTAATATGTCTTAAATTATGAAAAAGGAGAGAAATCACCCTTTAGAGCCTTAATTAACCACCTTGAAGAATACCCTAGCCTTTACTTAACCCAAGAGTTGAGAGAGATTTGAGAAGGTTTTTGAGTGTTAAGATTAGAATAATAGGGTAAATGAAGTCCTAATAGGGTTTTAGGTCATGGGGTCATGATGGTTTAAGAGGAGAAATGTTCGAAATACCCCCAACATAAACTGTAAAGGAATTCCTGCAGGTGGGTACGACTAGCCCACCCAAACTATACCCTGACATATAAGTAGTACCCACCACTCATACCCTAGGCCACCACTTAGACCCCAACACTGTCCAATATATGACCACCAAGATCAACTCATATCCAATCATACGATAAGTGCCCTTACCCCGTACTTATAACAGAATCAAGAGGGGTTGGACACTATCCAATATACGAGTCTCGTACCTTATCCTCATGACTTATAGTGAGCTACTCGTATTCAGATCCAAGTTAAGTTACCAGATTTCAGATTAAGTGAAGGATCAACCAACTGACCTGTCACCAACTATATGACTTGTACCCACCAAATCGTAACCACACCAGAAACTCACCCACCAAACACTGGACAACATATTAGATGGGTCACCTGACCCGTACCCTCACTATATGACTTTTATGGTCAGCAGAAGACTCAAAACCCAGGAAATTTTCCAAGGACCAGAACCCAGGGTGTTTTACTTTTATTAATGAATAGTAGACACAGATGCTACTAACCACATGATAGGTGATTACACACACTTATCAGGTGAGAGATTGGTAGAAAATGTAGGACATATGCAATTACCTAAAAGGAATCAACTAGAGTATCTTATGTTGGGAACTATAACCTTGGAAGAGGTGATATTCTCATTTTTTTTTGTATGTGCAAGCATTTAAGTTTAATCTTATGTCAGTTTCAATAATGACAAATAACTTAAACTTTTGTGCAACTTTATTCCCCAATTATTGTGTACTTCAGGATTTCTCATCTGGGAGGGTGAGAGAGATTGGTAAGGTAAAGGATGGAATATATACTCTATATTCATAGACAGAGACTAAAGATAAAGTTCACAAATGCTTTGCTACAACACCACAAGAAAATATTTTCTTTTGGCATTAAAGAATGTGTTATGTTCCAATAAATATTCTTAGGAAGTTGTCTATATTTCAGGATCAGCACAAGTCTTTTACTATACATACTTGTGAAGTTTGTCCACTTGCTAGACAAACTAGATTTCCATTTCTGCATAATGTGAATAGAACTACTGCTTGTTTTGAATTGCTTCATGTAGATGTTTGGGGCCATATAAATGGGAAACTTTTGATGGCATAAGATTTTTTCTTACTATTATTGATTATCACTCTACATGGACTTGGGTTTACTTGATGAGACTTAAATCAAATATTCTTTTTCTATTGAGAAATTTTATTATTGAAGTCAAGACATAGTTTGGTAAAGTTGTTCAAAGAATAAGGGCTAATAATAGTGGTGAATTTTTTAGTCATGCTTGTATATATGTGTTCCAATAGTATGGTGTTATTCATAATATCTCTTGTCCATACACGCCACGATAAAATTATGTGATGGATAGAAGAGATAGGCACATACTGGAAACTGCAAGAGCTATCAAGTTTCAAGGTAATTTACCAGACAAATTTTAGAGATTATGCATTGAGATAGTTGTGTATATTTTGAACAGAATGCCTTCTTCTGTGTTGAACTGGAGGTCACCATTTGAGATGTTATATGGAAAACCACCTTCTTCGCTACATTTGAGAGTTGTAGGTTGCTTTTATTTTTCCACAAGTCTCACACAAAAGGACAAATTTAATCTAAGAGTAGTAAGAGTTATTTTAGTTAGTTACAATGCTCATCAAAAGGGATACAAACTATATAAAATGGAGAATAGAACCATCTTTGTTAGTGAAAATGTGATGTTCATGGAAACTATTTTCCATTCAAGGGTAGTATAGCAGATCAAGAAACTTACATTATACCTCAATAAGTTTTCTCTTATAAGAAGCTTAGCGCAGCTTCATATCTCACTCAGGGACACTCACGGGTTGTGACACCTATTGTAGATAATCTTACGGATACATAATTTCTTCATGAACTCCCAGTAGAGACGACAGTTTATAAAATATATCCAGTCATAGCAGCAGAACCTGCAGATGTTACTGAACTCAAAAGATCAACAAGAGGCTCTAAGCCTCCTACTTTGGCACAAAGATTATGTAATAAAGAAAGGTTCAACTAGTTGCTTATACTTTATTGCTAATCATGTAGATTATACTGGCTTGGCAGCAACATATCAAGGCTTTTTCTCAAAATCCTCAGCTGAAATTGAACCTACTAGTTATGCAAAGGCTGCTACTGATGAAAGATGGGTGCAGACTATGAAAACTAAAATTCAAGCCATGAAAGACAATAAAACTTAGGAATTGTGACATTACCTGAGGGCAAGAAAGTCATTGGTTGTAGATGGGTGTATAAAATCAAGTATAAAGTCGATGAAAATGTTGAAAGATTGAAAGCAAGACTTGTAGCAAAAGGTTATAGCCAAAAAGAAGGATTGGACTATCAAGAGACTTTTTCACTATTTGTAAAGATAAACACTGTTAGAGTAGTCATTTCAGTAGTTTTAGCTAAACAGTGGAAACTTTACTAGATGGATGTATATAATTTTTTTGCAAGGAGATTTATTTGAAGAAGTGTATATGCATATTCCAGAGAGATTTTGTGAGCAAGATAGGAGTGATGGAAAGGTGTGCATATTGTTAAATACTCTATATGAACGGATACATGCGTCTAGGCAATGGAACATTAAGCTTACTACAACCTTGACTTCTTCTGTTTTTTAACAACATAAGAGATTACTCTTTGTTTACAAAGAAGAGTGGTGATGAAATTTTCATTGTCTTAGTTTATGTTGATATTTATTGCTAATAGGAAATGATAATGTCATGATCTAGCATACAAAAGAAATCTTACAAACAGCATTCAAAATAAAAGATTTGAGAGAACTTACATATTTTCTTGGCATTGAATTTTCTACAAATAAGGATGGCATCCTGATGCACCATGGAAAATATACTTTAGAATTGATTTCAGACATGGGACGTGCAGGTGCTAAACCTGTTATTACACATATGGAGCAATATCTTAAGCTCACTACGGCTAAATTTGATCAGTGCATGTCATCAAATAGTGGAGATTGACTTTTGAAAGATCCTATAAACTACTAGAAACTAATTGGAAAGCTGCTTTATCTTACAACTACTAGACCAGACATTGCATTTGTTGTGCAAAGTCTGAGTTAATTTATGCACTCTCCAAAGAGGTCACATATGGATGCAGTTGTACAACTGGTAAGGTATGTCAAACAGGCACCGGGAATGGGATTATTAATGTCAGAAATAGGTGATAATATGTTGAAACTCTATTGTGATGCAGACTGGGAAACCTGCATCAATAGTAGAAGATCAATCACCGGATATCTGGTGCGATATGACACTTCACTTATCTCATGGAAGTTAAAGAAGAGGGCTACTGTGTCTAGGAGTTTAGCAGAAGCTGAGTACAGAGTAATGGAATCCTCAATAGCTAAAGTTATCTGGTTGATTGGTTTATTTGAGGAACTTGCTGCCAAAGTTAAAGTTCCTGATCAGCATTACAAATAACAGCTAATTTGGTATTTCATGAGAGAACAAAATATATAGATATAGACTGCCATTTTACTAGATAAAGATTCAGGAAGGGTTGATTGTCACTCTTTATTTGCCCTCAACAGAACAACCTGCGGATTTATTTACTAAAGGACTTATGAGATCTCTATATGCACATTTGTTGTCTAAACTAGGAATGAAGAATATCTTCATAGCTACTAGTTTGAAGGGGAGTGTGAAGGAACTTAGCAAGTGTTTAGGTAAATAATGCATATCAGCTGAGGTGTGTTAATTATACAACAAATATCATTAGTGATGTATTAGTTGGTTAGTTAATAGTTGAGGCGGTTAGTGGTAGTATGTCTTAGCTGAAGCTATTGTATGTATAAATAAATAGAATTGTGTAGTCAGTTACAACTCAATAAAGCATATTTTATCAAACTCTCATAACTACCTTCTTTCTTATGGTGCTTAGGTCAGTTTCTTCTAGCATTAATAGCTAGTTGTTTCCATGGATTCTCCATCTTAACACAAGATCCTAAATTCAAAGAAAAAAAAATGAGAATAACCGTGGGGCAAAGTTTTCCAATCATATGAGGACGAAAAGTTATCAACTGCAATTTTAATCAACAACACAAGCAAGAAACTAACAAATTAAACTGCAATCTCATATCTTTGTAAATAAACATATGTTACACATTATATTTTCTTCATTTCATTTTAGTTGGTCCCATTATTGAAAATATCTATTTTAATTTAGTTGTTTCATTTATAAAATCAAGAGAATTATGTTATGTTCTTTCAATACTGCTCCTATCATTAAATGACTAAACAAAGTGATATACTCAAATTTATATTTTTAAAGCATGATTAATAGGGTCAATTTGGTAAAATAAATTCTAAATCAATATTTTCTTAAGGGACATGCCAAGTTAATAAGGGACAACTATTTTGAAACAGATGAAGTATATGCATGACATGTACAAGGATGAGAGAATTAAGAATTTGGGTAATATTTTGCAAGAGTGGTATTCCCTTAGTCTAAAATTTCAGTATTCAAAATAAGTGCATTGTTCATTCTTCAAAAGACATGCTCAAAATTTCCTTCAATTTTATCCTTCATTTACACTTTCAAGGTTTATGAGTTTCAAGAGAATTAATTGACTTTATCTTAATGTGCCTGAAATTTCAAGAGTAGTTTAATAATACTATTTAAAAAGATAAAAATAAAAAGTAAAATATAATTTATGTCCTAATTTCTTTTTCTTAATAGATGTGCATTGAGAAAAAAACCCACTTATTTTGAAATTTGGACTAGAGGGAGTATTAAAATGGAAATTTTTTCGAAATAGCAACTGTAGAACCATAATTATAACTTTTATAGCAACAGTTTCAAAATTACGAAAAATAGCAATATGTATTTTGTATTTTAGTAAAAGGTTGCTATAAAAATACATATACAAATATGTTAAAACGTTTCTTATTAAACTCTAATCAGTTAGAGCAAATTATGAGATTATACTGTTCCTTATTTTAAGAAACATTCAATTAACAGATACCTTTACCATTAATGACTCTTTTTTTTTACTTTAATCGTTAATAAACAATTTGAAATTCAAAACTCGGTTTCCATATACATTTGGTAAAAGCATTTAAAAAAAAAAAATTGAGAGATTGAAATATTATTGATGAACTCTGTATTTTACAAAGAATATTTGAATAATCAACTCAACGATTACAGGTATGGTCAAATAAAATTTTTAGATCATGCTAATGGAATTGTGAAAATAATTTGAAAGTTAGTAACAATATGTGTTAATGATCATGAAGCTGAAAATTTTATATATTGTATTCTGAATTTTATAAGTTGTGGGTGAAATTTTTTTTTCTACTTTTTTCCTTAAACATCAAAGATTTTGTTTTAGTCATTTATGTATGAAACTAAACTAAATTAAATAATTTTTTGTGGGAATTTTTTTTATTTAAGTATATACAAATTATTAATTGTATGCAGTACATATTATATAATTTAATTTGTATTTAATATTTTGTAGTGTTTTGGATCTTGACGATGGGAAGCATACCTGTTCTCATTAAACATACTGGTAGTATGAACAACATTGAACAACAATATGAAGATTACATCAGTGATTCAACATAATTGAGCATAAACGCTTCATACAACCAACTGCGCGAAGTGCTAGCTTCGCACATGGATGTCGATTTGATATGCAAAAGCATTCAAATTGAATATCAGTTAACAGATATTGAAGATAAAATACGTATACGTAATGACATGGATTTGAAGGTCTACATTATGCAGAAAAGGGATGTAAAGGCAATGAGTGCTTTGCCCTTGTACATAAGTGTTTCAGAAAAGAATACTTTCAATGAATTCGTTAGTTCATCAATATGTAACGCTGCAAGTATGAATCTATCTATCACTGCTGAATCTATCTATCACTGCACGTAATATTGTGAGTACAAGTACTGAAAGAGTATTGATAGTTACTAATTCAGATGAATGTTTGGATGTATTGGGTATTGACGCAACTAAAGTAATTATCTTGGACCCACATCACAAACATATTGAGGTTGAGTAAGTTTATATCTCAAAAAGGATATTAAAATCTGTGATGAAGGATTACACGATTCGAGAAAATTTTCAATCACGATCTGTTAGATCAAGTAAAACCTGGTAAGTTTGTCATGTATGTAAAATCTGTTGTTTTTTTCTTGTTAAAGTTTATTACAGCATATGCATTTAAAAAATACATATAGATTATTTTTTTTTTTGTACATGTTATAAATTACATTACATCATTTTTTTTTGCAGTTACATATTAATATGCAAATTACGTAATTGTGATTTTTTATTCCGTGCATCTGATATCAACAAATCAGGAATGTTTTGTGTTAGAGAATTCTTACCCGAACACACATGTCCGATAAAGGATAAGATTTATCCTAAGTTTCATGCTACTAGTAAGTTGATTGGAGGTATGGTGAAATAAAAGTTTAAAAACCACAAAAGAAAGTACAGTGCGACTCAAATCAGAAGTGACATGAAGGAAGACCTTGGTATGGATTTGACGTATATTATGTGTTGGCGAGCTAAGGAACAAGCACTTGAAGATTTGAGAGGAAAAACTTCGGCATCATACGGAAAACTACCTGCATACATTCATGTTTTGAACACTACTTATCCAGGTTCACATATACGAATGAAAAAGCATGAAGATAATGAGTTTTTGTATATTTTTATCGCACTAACTACATTCATACAAGGGTTAGATCACTGTAGACCTGTGATAGTTGTTAATGCAAGTTATCTTAGAGGACTATACAGTGGCACATTTGTAGCTGCATGTACCATGGATGGAGCCGGTAAGCTATTCTCGAAATGTATTTGACTCTATGAATAGATGTATATGTTTATAGTATATATATATATACATATATATATATGTATATATATATATATATGTATATATATATATATATGCAGCATATTTATATTTGTACTATCTATGTGTTATGTTTTAGATAAATGAATTTATATTAAAGTTGTGAATTATGTTTATGAAATACATTTCATTCACATAATCGGTAAGTTATGTATTTTTATAGAGTACTTATTTAATTTTTTTGTGGATGTTGATTGGGAGCAGGATATAGTTCCAGATATATTTATATGTATTATAGGTTTTAGTTATGTTTATGTTTTAAATTCCAGTTAAACTTGTTCCCAGTTGTATGTATTTGAAAAATACATATGATTTTTTTAATGTCTGTATATATCGTACTTTTAATGTATTTGTTCCATGTTCAGGCCATATATTTTCATTGACATATGGAATAGTAGTTCTGAAAATGATGCATCCTGGACATGGTTCTTTCAGAATCTAAAGGAAGCATCGGTGAAAGAGAACATATGTGTGTAGTTTCCGATCGTAACCCAAGCATTATAAAAGTTGTTGCTGGAGTGTAAAATAATGTACCACATTACGCTTGTATGTGACATCTATGGGGTAATGTGAAAATTTTTTTTAGGAAGTCAAATGATGCATTGTCTGATATCTTCTATACCATGGTGAAATCATACTAAAAGTCTGAATTTCATAATTTAATGGAGAAAGTGGAGGTAGTTGATGTTAGGGTGAAGAATTACTTGGAGTTGGCGGGATACGATAAGTGGGCTAGGTCATATGCAACAGTTCATAGGGGATGGACCTTAACATCAAATATTGCAGAGTCAATTAATGCTGCACTGGTATCAGCTAGAGAACTTCCAATATATGATTTTTTAGAGGAAGTTAGATTGATGTTTGGTAGATGGAACTGTGAAAACGGACAGGAGGCATTGTACACACGCACGGATCTTATTGAAAAATTTCAAGCAATTCTCCAACAAAATGAAGCAGAGTGTACACGTCTGAAGGTATGTTAAAATAGATATAATCATTTAATGTTATATCTTCTTGAATTTTTATTTGTTGTATAAAACATATCTTTATATACAAATTATTAAAATTATAACAAATTTATGTTTTGTAATGAAAAAAATATGTATATATTCTTTAGACATATTAATATGCATTTGTTGCTTTGGAAAAAAATACATTTGCTAATCTGTAGCAAATTTTACTGTAATATTTTTTATGTATTAATATTTTCAGGTTATACCATCGTCAGAGTACGTCTATACTGTCCACGATAAGAAGAAACATTTTATAGTTTGTCTAAAGGAAAAAAAATGTTCTTGTCATGCATTCCAATTGGATGAGATACCATGTGTGCATGCTTGTGCTGTACTTGATAGCAAGAATCTTGAAAAAGGACCATATTGCTCTAATCTATACAAGCCAAAAACTGTACTGAGAATGTATGATCTTCCTGTATATCCTTTACCACATAAAGATGATCGGGTGGTACCTCAGGAAATTTTATACGAAGTAGTTTTGCCCCAAAAATACAAGCGCCCCCCTGAAAGGCCTGCAAAGAAGGAGCGCGGTAAATCAGGAAGAGATATGTTTGGAAAGAAAAGCAAAAATTGTTGTAGTTCATGCGGACAAAAAGGTCACAATAGGCGTTCATGTAGGAAATACAACAAATGATACATTTTATCATGTTTTTAGTGAAAATTTAGTTGCTTTATTATTCTATTTTTTTTAATTATTTCATTTTGAATTTTAAACTTTTTATTGATATTGATAATTTGATAGTGTTCAGATGTTGCACTTTTATGAAGTTGAACTTGTTAATTTGTTATAGTTCAAATGTTTAATTTTATATTATATATGTATATATATACATATATTTTTTGCACTAAAAATATGTTTGAATATGGAATAATAGGAGCCATTGTTATTTTGAAAAATAAATATGTTTACATTAGACGTAAATGGAAATACAATCTGAAACGAACATTAGTATTAACCATAATGTGTATCTTTGAAAAAATACAAATTGAAATCTGAATGATTCATATGGCTGAATGTGTATTAAGTAGAAACGTGTATATGAAAATAAAAAAAAATACATATGTATTATAAACGATTATGTTCAGTTGAATGGTATATGTATTTTAAATATACATTAAATCGCTGAAATTTTAAAGTTTATGTTAATAAAATACATTTGTTAACTGGAATGACATATTTATGAGTAATGCGTATTTTACAAATACATATATTTACTATCATGGTGATATATATTTTTAAAATATATATCTTCACTGTAATGGTAATACGTATTTTGAAAATACATATCTTCACTGTAATGGTGATATGTTAACTTCAGAATTGATTTGGTAACTGTATGTTCATGTAATGTTAAAAATACAAATGTTAAGTGGAATAAGCATATGTATGTTAAAAATATATAATTTCACTGGAATAAGCATATTTATTATTACAAATATGCACAGAGACTTATACTAACCATGCAAAACTGGAAATTAGACGGTTAAAAATCAAAAAGTTAAGATAACAATAAAGGAACATTAACATGCAATCTTTGACCATTAAAGTAACATATGAATCCCATAATCTATTCAAAAAAAATATCCACCTAATCTCAAATATTGTTAACTTCAAAAAAATAAAATACAAATCAAATATCAACCACTTCAGTGCCTTCTGTTAACTCAGTGATCCGAAGAGGCCTCATTGGTGCTTCATCATCACTTTGTGCCTTTGCGTTTGCTTTCCTAGTACCATAATCCCACAACAGTGAAGCATAGTATTTTATGCGAATTAGATCTGGGTCAAAGTCAATACATGGAACAACTTCACCAAAAGTAAGACACTCGGCATACGTAACCATATATAAACCACAATCCCTGCAAAGACATACATTAATAAGTAAGAAGTTGTTACAACTTTAATGCATATGTATATATACAAGTACTATGCATACTAATTACTTACAAGCTGCCACTTTGTTGTTGAGGCACATTCTCCATAATTGAAATACCAAACAGATCCATCTTATCATTCAATTTTTAATTAGGATGATTGTCGATGTCAATACCCTTATTCTCGTAGAATTTACATTCAATGAGACATATAGGTATAACCTTAGCTAACTTTTTAATTTCAGTAAGCACTGCCGCATCATGACCAGCAGCTGACAAAGAATCATATACATATATACACCTATGATTGAAAGATATAACTGCAAGAACCCAATGATGTTTTGCCTTTACGTGAACAGGAATGAACATATTATCAACCGTTTACCATGGCACTGTAACATGCATGCGGAATCCACTTACATACTCATTCAGATGATATTTCTTTCCACCAGCATTAAGAGTTGCATCATCCAATTTATACACATCAAACACAGTTGTAACAATGTTCATGAAATTGCAGTCTACAGTGCTAAACTTATATGAGATATTGGGATCATACTTGGACTTCTTTCGCAGATAGTACAAGCATACATCAATTTGCTGCATTATAAATAAATTTCATACTTAATATTAAATAAACAAATAAAAAAAATCAAACCTTACATATGAAAATATCACGTACAAATCAGTGAAGGTATAACATACTTCATATGTATTTACAAATATACATTTTCAACTATAACAAAATAATCAATTACAATTATTCATATTTAACACCGAACTAATATATATTTCAATATACAAATCAATGTAATAATACATCACTTACCTCATCTGACCACGTCTGACTAGGAGTACCCATAACGTAGAACCAATTCTTGTCTTCAACAGATAAAATTTTAAAGTTGATAACTGGTATTTTTGCCTTTTCCTTCAAATAATGCTCTTCTTTGATGTTCCTGTTTATTCATTATGCATATTAGTCTGTAATTTACATAATCTTAATTTACAAAAGTTAGTACTATCAAGTTGTATTCTGTATACCTTTTCGAATGATATTTAAGAAGATCCGATGAAAGCCACGTCATGAACTTGTTGGTGAATTTAGTGTCTTCTATTGCATTAACTGGATGAGATATGAAGGGATGCTTCTGATCGAATGTTCTCCATTGCTCTTCTGTGCTTACTTTATTATTAAGTTATTCAATTAATTATGTATATATAATCAATTATATAAGATAATGCAGTATTATAAGAAACAATAAGTATACTGCTGAAACAAAAGTTAAATCATATCTGAAAACTGCAACAGATGTATTTCTGAAATACATATGAACAAATGCAGAGTAAAAATGTCTAAACTATTCAACTTCAAAATGAAAAAAATATTCTTCAAAATATAACCATATCTCATTAAAAACATTTACTGTTATTCCAAAAATACAACTGAACAACAAAAATCAAATTCATACTTCACTATCCATTAGAAAAAAAATATAAAATAAGCAAATTTGTTAACTAAATAAATTATGTTAAGAGTACTAACCATCTGTTGAACCAAATTTCATTGTGAATGGTGACTCATTGTATCTAGATGGTCGCCTAATTCTTGAAACATGCATTGGCATTTGCTGTGCTTGATTTGCCGATGGATGTACAATTATACTTTGTTCAAGATTGACATACGCATTAAGACTGGGAAGAAGCTCATCCGAAAGAGTAGTCTGAGAGTCAGACAAATGTTGATCAACATTTCTTTCAACATTTACTCCCACAGGAATGTGGACTTCAGTCTTATATTGCTGATCTAGCTTTGAATTGTCCACATCATTAACCTCTGACTCATGTCCCGCTGGTGTATTTACATTCATCTCAATCGCACCTTCTTTGTTTTGTATAAATTTTATAAAGATCTAGTTAGATTGTATTTTTCAACAAATTAAAAATAGAAATCAATGCACGTATTGTAGATACCTTGAACTCATATTCAACTTCAACATTGGCTTTTGTTATGGAGTCAAGATCAATGCTTCTAAGGACGTCATCTGAAAATCTGAGTTGAGATTCTGATATTTGTGCTTCACCAATACTTTCGTCAACTGATTTTGTGATCTACACATGTTCATACAAATTAAATAAAATAATATTTATGAAGAACTAAAAAACTAACCAATATGTATTCAGCATACCAGAGCAACACAAACATCTTTTGCTTCATGAACATCTATATCAACTTTTTCCTTTAAAAAATGAAACAATAAAAAATTAAAATAAATTTTTTTGATCATTATAACTATACCTAACCAAAAACAAAAAAAATCTCTACCAGAACAATGTCATTATCCTCATTGTACCCATCAATCTCATTATACACATCATTCATACTGTTGCTTTGATATCCTGCCATCTCTTCGACAACCTGTTTTAATATTATTATTTATAATGATAAATTAGAATTGTATATATAAAATTAGTTGAATATAAATGTACGGAATTTACTTACCAATGTGACTTCAGGATTCTTATTAAACTCATGAACAAATTTTGTAGTCGCTTGATAGGGTGATGTACTCTTAACATTTTCATCCGCTAATAGCTGATCAGATTTGCTGCCTTTTTCTTGTTCCTTCGCGTTTAAAACATGAAAATATAAATAAAAAAAATTAGTAAATAAGAACTTAGTTGTAAAAAGTGTATGCTGTAAATGTATATATGTTGTACCTTATTTTCATTAATTGCATTCATCATCTGATCAAACCTGAAAGACACTAGGCCACGATATCATTAAACTCTTTCCATACCTGAATTATAAAAAAAATAATTAGAAATGGAAAAATAAATTAATCAAAAACTTAAAGAAAAATGACCTTTTCCCAAAACTTATCAAAGACTTTCTTCGAGACAACACCATCTTCATCTTCAGAACTGAACGAAGACGGAGCAGGTGACTGAACCGAAATAGATTTTTTACTGTCAGGATGGTTTATGTCTTTCCTATTTCCACATAGCGTAACTTTTGTTTGAATTGACTTGTGAATTGTAGTATTGACAAAAGGCATCTTTGCAGCACGGGGTGGAGGGGTCCATTTTGATATCAGCTCATCTACACCTTTAGGATGTGACTTCATTTTTTTTTATAGGTGAAGCTGAGAAATCGCCATGATATTTTTTCTTTGTGGTAAACTGATTTTGTCTTTGTGGAGGATCCTGAAAATCATCATCCGAATCAATGTCATCTTCATTATGACTAGCAGATTCAGGAACAAGCTTCTTCGGTATATGAAAAGCTGAAATCTCCTTTCTTGTTGGCTCGATATTCTTAAAAAAAACCTACAATTTAAATAACATAATGAAAATAATAATTTAGATGGTAAAATTAATTACATTATAAATCAGTTAACCATGATCCAAACCCAATAATGAATATACACTGACAAATGGTATGTTGTATATATAAATATACAAGATCAGAAAATACATTTACAAAATAATCAACATCACATACAAAAAAAAAATCGTAAAACTAACCTTGTCATCTGTATCATCAAACATACTTCCCATAAGAGTTTCATATCTTGGACGAGGAGTATTTATCTTCCAATTCAAAATACGAGGGATTTGACAATCCACCTTAGAAGCAACATTACGAGGCACATTTGAACAACACTCAAACAATCAAATTTGAATGGCCAGTGGCATTCCAAGAAGAATATAGAACTTTCCTTTCGGCTTTAACTTTTTATGCAAACTTCTAGCTAATTCTTCAAATACAACCGATCCCCACGGATAATCACTGTAGCGACCACTCTCAACCAAATCAAAGTAGAGGCGTGGAATAACTACGGTATCAATTGACGATAGTAAGAATGCGTGAATAAAATATAAATTGGCAAACTTTAATGCATCTCCATCGTTATCATTCCCCCAAATTTTATCAGAAACAGCAGCATATAAATCCTTTTTCTGTACAAAACTCTCACCATCAAAATATTGATCAATAATTCTATTTGGGCGCTCCTTGCCAAACACAAATTCATCCTTATTTGTAGCACAATTCAAACCAGTCACCAAAGTAAACTCTCTAATAGTGAAATGAAGAATTGTGCCCTTTGCTTGAATGACTATGGCACTTGTAGAAATTTTCCTAGTTTGAAGTGACATAATGCATCTCCCTAACTGGGTTTGGACTACAAAATCTTTCTTCTTCATGAAGAAATCAAATATAATTTTAGTACAAAACATCTTGTACTGACTCTTCGTCAACATTGTCTTAATACGATCTTCAATGTCATTGACCGTATGACATCCTATATGAGGAGCAAATTTAGGCAATACCCGGGCCATGAATATTTGATCACGAATGACCTAAGCAACCAAAAAATACATTTATATGACAAAACAGTCTCTTATATGTATTTATGAAATACATCTTAAAACTAGTTTATACAAATTGTCTTATATGTATTTATGAAATACATCTTATAGTTATTTTATAAGATGTATAATAACAAATACAACTATGTATATAAAAAATATATTTCAACAAATAAGAAACACATATCACATTAAAAATCTAATGACTACCAAATACAACTTAACATCGAATAAAAATCTTAGAGGTGAACCTAAAAACACATATCTAACCTGTATGTATTTTCAGAATACATATTAGAATTCTATTTCAACAAACACATATGTATTTTATGAATACATGATTATTATAAATTTAATTAAAAAGAAAATAATATAACAACACATATACAAATTATATAACATATGTATTTTCAGAATACATATTACACTTCTACAGTTGCAATTTCAGCCATTTTCCCAAAAGAATATATATATACAGAAACCTAATAAATACAAATATCTTACACAAAATTTAGATATGAAATACATATTTAAAATATATTGTATATAGCATATACAATTCATATCAATAACAAGATTTTCGAATAGTACCATACCTCCTCCACTTTCTCTTGTTCAGATTCAGAATCTGATGCAACGGGACTTGCAATTTTACTACATTCTCCTTTTTTCATCCGACTTTTTCCTTTTCACTGATTTTTGAAATTTTGTGGGAGATGAAGTTTTTGTCAATCCTTTCCTTTTCATTATTTCCACAATCTTTTCGAAATCGCTACGGTGCTCAGATCTCAACTCTTCAATGATAACACCTTCATTAGAGAAAACATTAGTAGAACCCAAATTAAAAGCTTCGTCTTGTGTTAAACCAAGACTAACCGATGGTACTTCATCGGTTAGTAAATTCTTCAGTTGATTTTCTCTAACTGAACAACTTCGATTTGCATGTTGAGCCATTATAACTTTTAACAGAAAAAAAATTGATCCGAAACAGTGAATTTTTGCAGAACTAATATTGAAAAAAATGGCGACACTAAACACATTAACAAAAATTAAATGAAAAAAAGTAACATGCATTAACTGAAAGAAATACTTACCTTAAAAAGTGGGTATGATCTTTATCAAGATCTTGGGAGAGATATGTGGAAATTGGAAAAAAAAAAAAAAAAACGAAAGTTGGAGGGAAGTAAATTGGTAAAGTAGAGTAAAAGTAGGGATGTGAAAAGTTTAAGGTGATATCACGTGCTTTTCAAAAAAAAAAATATTGCTATTTTTGTTATAAGTTATAATTTTACCAAACTATTGTTATTTTTTGTAATTAAAGTCTTAAGGTTGTTAGTTCATGTAATTTTTCCATATAAAATTTTATATAGGCATAAAAATGTTTGGACAATGCATTAGTGGAGAATAGGAATGGTGCATTTGGCTATAAGAAACGGCGGAATAATTGTTATTAGACTTTAATTTCCTTCAATTTGCATTAAGATCATGTACGTGGTTGGACTTTATGGGAAAGGTTAAGAGACATCAAAATTGATTAGTAATACATTCGCTTTATATAATATTTATTTTTTATGGCTTTTTAAATTCATTTAATTGTTAGATAATGTATTAAATTTTCTAGAAAATTTTGAAAAAAGAAGAAAAAAGATAAATAGAAATGGAGGCCATAGAGAGTGCCACATCATCCTTGTCTTGTTTCTCCTTTATATATATATATATATTGATTGGCAAGATAATAAGTGGAAGAAATAGAAGTAATAATAAAATCTTGAGATTTCATAAAACAACGGATAAAGGAGAAAACGAATGTCAACAATATGCAATGTTCGGTAGTTATAAGTCCAAACCTCTAAGATAGGAAATGCAATAAATAGTCCAAAAATGTCTAACATGCGAAGAAACCATAATACTTAAGATAGAGGAGAAACCATGGATCGCTGAATCAACAAATACCTCAGAATCTCCAAAGAGTAAATCACCAAAAACAATCACATAAATTAGCATTCGAGAACCATCAACTCAATATCTGCACGTAAGATGCAAAAAATAAATAAGCATGAGTACGAGATCATGTGCACTCAGTAACATCATCAACTGATCCTAATTCAAAGTGATGGCTAGAGCCACCTAAAATACTATCATGATCCAAAAATGGATCATGATGACACTTATCGAACCTTGATAAGTAAGTCAATCACCCAAACTGATAAAGAAAAAATAAAATCGACAATAACATAACCAAGGCGAGACTTCTACAACAAAGTCAAGCCAATACAAAACATAATTCAAACAAAAATCTAAAAGAAATCTCATAAGTCCCCAAAATCTGGTGTCATAGCATAAAACGTCAAGTATATAATTGAATCTGAAAATACATATTTGTCTTTGAAACCAAAATAAAGACATAAAGTAGAATAAAAAGAGGCCCAGAGTCGGCTCTAAAATTCATAGAGGACCCAGTACCTCGAACACCACTCCGATTCACACAAAATCAGTTACCGCATTAGTACTCAGATCTGTACCTGAAGGGCACAGTATTATCCACTTGTACTCAGTAGTTATCATAGGCCGACTGAACAAAGTAGAAAATAAATATAAGTAAAAAAGATATGAGCACGTCACCTGCAAGCAGAAAAGTCCCAAATGGTAGCTCGCTAACAGTTTTAATATATAAGATAAATAAAAATAACACTGATATACATGAAGAATATTTTGAAATTAAACACAAGTCAAGAAAAACTAAGAAAATCATGACAAATGCATATGCGAATGCAATGCAATGCAATGTGGATGGGATGAATGATGAAAGTCATTGCAGGACTTTCTATATACTCCCACAAGGTTTGCAACTCCCAGGTAGGACTCATTGGGAGTTCACAACCCATATACTATATCTTAAATCTCAATCTTAACTTATCTCTCAAGTGTGTTCACAGAGAAAGTTTTCATAAAAGTGTCTCATTTTTTTTCAAAAATAATATTTCTCGATGCTACCAATGTCTCATGAATGTATATATATGGAATGAGGATATAATGCTCACAAACAACTCAATATGATGATAACCAATCTATCCAACACGTATATATATAAGTGAATCCAAAAATCAACTCAGTATGTCCACATTCATGATCATCAACTCTAATTAGGCACCATCAGAATAAATATGCATGTAAAATATCATTAATATCATATCAACTCCTAACTAGAATATTTTATCATGATAAAGGTAACCGATCTCAAATAAGGCCTATACTAGCAAGCCCCTGCACGGGCATCTTATCTAGAATAAAGGTGTTTAAGTGCATTGATAAGTCCTGTGATGTCAAATAAAACTCCTACACGGGCAACACACAATATCAGATATCACAAACCAGCTACAACAGAATGTATCCCTCATACGGGCCCACAACAGTAAAATAATGTCAAGATATAAATCTTATGGTTATTTTCCCCACCCCATAACATGCTTTACTTATTTATTAACTATCTAACCCAACCAGAAAGAAGTTCAGCCATAACCTACCTCAAAATGATGAAATTTCGATCTAAAGTGCTTCAACCTAGATCTTTTCCTTTACAATCGACCTTTAAATCAACTACAATATTCAAATATGACATCTATGCATTAAAAGAAAGCTAATGTATATTACCCCATATTTTGGGCTAGTCTATGAACCGTCGTTCCTACGTGTATAAGTTATAATCCGAGTGATTCTCATGTGAATATAAGTTTCATGATCTTTATACTAGTCTGTGAAATCCTCATGAGGTTAAAAATATTCATAGAAATCATTTAGAGCCAAGTTGAGCTAAGATCCTTTGATTCGTCCAAAGTTTGGTATTCGATTATACAAGGGTCTACTTTGTACATTTATAACTCTTTATATATGCAGAATTTTGTATCTCAAAACCCACCAAATTGTATATAATTGAATTAGCTTTCCAATGATATCAATTTCGCCTTAATCCGATACCCGAGCAAAAAGTTATAGCTATTTTCCTGAGAGAGGCGGTAGTTGCGCGTGATTAGCATGCGACGCACGCTCCATTTTGGTGTTCTAGACTGTGCGACGCATGCTCCATTTCACCCCTGAGGTTTCCAGCTTTTAGTCACGTTTTTCTAGGGGCATTTTAGTCTTTTTCCCTCACCCCAAATCGTCCTAAACAAGGGATTTCAGCCCCCAAAAGCATTGTTTACATGATATTTTATCCTTTTCTCTCCAAGAAAACCCTAGCTCCTCAAGAACACCAAGAATTTCATCAAAGTTTCTCCAATACAATCAAGAAATTAAGGTTCCTGATCCAAGAAGTTCAAGAAAAAGCTTTCAATAACATTCCCAAGGCTTACAAGTCAAGCTTTCAATTTCAAAGTCAAGCTTTCTACATTCATGATTTCTTCAAGAATCCATCTAATTAAAGTATGTTGGAGTTCATCCATGGGTTCTCTTTCATCCATGGAGCCCATAAGCTCGTTTTCAAGTTTAAAATTATGATCTTTACATATTAATATGAATTATATCCATGAAATTTCTTGAATTTCGATGATGCATCATGTTTACAAATGGTTTTCATTGAAATTTCCTTGATATATTTGAATGATGATTTTCACATGCTAAAGCCTTAACCCATGTTTCTAATATTGAAAGTTATGTGATTTTCATGGTTTAACTACTCCCATGTTTAACTCATGATCCCATGTATTTGATTTCAAATTAAGAGTATATGTGTTTTCAAGTGGAATGAGCCAATACATATTTTGAAAGTTATGATCTTCATATCAAATTTCAAAGTTGTCAATTGATTTGTGTAACCATGATATTTTTTCATGCTTGCTCATTCCCATGCACAAGTGTATGGTCCCCATGTGTTTGATGAATTGTCTCATGTTAAAACCTAAATTGACGATTTTTAATATTGAATTCATGCTATGGATACAAGTCTAAAACTATCCTCATGCTTAGCTTAAACCATGAATTGCAAGTGTTTGATGAAATGCCCAAGTGATAGGTTTCTTTAAGTAATGACTGTTTATCATGTCCTCAAAGTCTTAGTATGGTCTTGTTGTATTGTTATCGAGTCCTGGGGATTATGAATATCCGAAATTTAGATGTTGTCTACTTTTCCAGAATCTATAGAATGATTTTAGTTATACCATAGGAAATATCATTCAGTCAGTAATATGGTCAGTTGTGAGTCCGGTTAAGTTAGCTTAGTCCGATTTCAGTCCTAACATCAGTTTATACGTTACTAATTACCTCAAAATTCGTATGCACTGTTATTTTTAGAATACCATGCCTTGCGCTTATCAGTTAACATTGCATGCACCAGTTAGTATTTCAGTGTTATTCAGTTGGGAGTAGGATTCAGCATCGAGCAAACCTAGGGATGGGGGCATTACTGTTAATTTAGGGTTTGACCCTTAATAGAAATTCCTGAGTTACAAAACTATGTAGCCAATTTAGGTTGAAATGTCTTCCTACCAGATTAAGGTTGACATATACATATATCCCATGCGTCTTTCTGCCATATTAGGATTGACACAACCATTGTTAGTACTCGTGGCATGGTACTAACACCCTTCTAACTGGGGTTACAGGTTGGACCCTGATTAGCTCAGATTGGGGTATGTCCCTCCCACAGTTTCAGTTCAGAACTCAGTTCAGTTTCAGGTTTGCTTGACCATAGCATACAATTATCAGTTATCAGTATTTCATACTTCAGTTTATAGACTATTTCAGAATCATGTTATACTCTTGGTCTTGCTTTCTCAGATAATATAGTTTACATGCATTTATGTTCAGTCATCTCATAATGTTCAGTTAGTCCTTGTCTCATATAAATAGTACTCCACAGTTTTCGTCCATCTATTTAGACTAAGTACAGTCCAGTCTTACATGACTAATATTCAGCTATCAGTCATTCAATTAATCAGATAAGCTTAGTATATGTGATGTTTGGTTCTGTATGTTTAGATATTCGTGCTTAGTATAATTGTATATTCAGATCCTTGAGTTATTTCAGTCTCCATCACATAGTTAAAGACTCAGTATTCATACAGTATCCATGTTCTGCCATATCCCAGCTTCAGTTGTACTTATATCATTAAAGTAAAGTTTTACAAAAACTAAGGGTATAGATTCACCATCTTTTCAGAGTATATTTGTCACTCGTGCTTTAAGATATTTTAATTTTCAGTTTATTCCAGCCTATTGGTGAGTCTACTTACACTTAGCATGCATGTTTTAAGATTACGTATGAAATCAGTTTTACTTATTGCATTCACCCCTGCATACTTAGTACATTCCAGAAGTACTGATCCACATATACGTCTGTGTGGCTACATTATTTCATAGTGTAGGTACCATTTGTAGCCGCACATCATGATCAGATAGTTGCAAATTCCAGCCAACAGGTGATGGAATCTCCTACTTCGGGAACTCCAGACAGTTTTAGTTCATGTACAATTCATTTATTTTCATATGTATTGATTAGTGGTAATTGGAGGCATGTCCCAGCTATCTATAGTCAGTATGGTAGAGGATTCATAGATGTTAGTCAGAGTCAGTCATGTAAATTTCAGTTTCATCGTTCTGTTTTAATCAGATTGTAAACTTTGTCAGTATTGTTCTTATTCAGATTATGCCATGATTATGTTTCCGCACACTAGAACTTGTTATTTATTTTACTATAATTCATCTTCTTAACAGTATGTCAGTTCATGGGTTAGATTGGGATCACTTGTGGTTCCTAGCACTGTGTGGCGTCCAGGGTGTACTCTCAGGATATTACATAATGATATCCATATTTGGATCCGGTCCAAAACGGGTTCAAAATATGAGTTTAAAAATGAAAGAGGTAAAACTTAAATCTTAGAGTAAAAATACATTTTTCAAGGTTATAGGAGTCTATAGGATAAAACCCACAAGAAAACGAATTAAAAATGAGGTTTAAATAGAAGAAAAATCCTTTTAAAATTTTATTGGTAAAAATCCCAAATTTTTATTTTGAAATCACGATTTAAAGTTGTTTTTGATGATTTAATCGATGAGAAATAATGAAAATAAGGTTTTGGATCTTACCCAAACTCAAATGGTGAAGAAATCCTCAAGAATCATCCAAACCCGAAGCTCAAAGATATAAAAATGAAGGAAAAACGTGAAAATAGGGCTTTTATACTGTTTAGTGAATTGTGCCTCAAAAACTTGATCAACTATTCGTATTTGCGAGGGTCAATGCTAACCAACCAATTAATTTGGCCTTTGCATCCGTGTGTGAAGCTCCACGACCCGGAAACTCACATTTGTAAAAAAGGGACTGATCCAACCCCAACTCAATTGCCCTTCGTGATCACGACCACCACCTCACAGTCATAATGAAAGGAATTTTCCTTCTCCGTATTTGCAATGGGGCTCTTGTTTGCAAAAATGGTTTTACACCTGCACCAGATTCAACAAATCAGTTATTTTGTACGGTTTTCAAAATCTTCAAATGGACACCCAGGATTCGTTTGGGAGCAGACATAAGTAAATTATATATTACTAGGATAATTTTGACATACCAAACTCAATGACGATATTGGAATTTTGAAAAAAGATTGTTTTCACAAAATTAACCTTCGGAACTCTTTTTTACTATTTTCAAATGATGGATCGAAATGAGATATAAGGTCCCAAAATTGAACCAACCTTGCTACTAACCCAAATTCGACTTTTCGGATCGATTGATGCAGTTCAAATTGTGATTCTACACTCGGATCATCAAATATTGATTAAAGTCAATTATATTGCCTCTCAATCCTCTAAAAGACCACCAACTTGCACAAATCATTTACGATCGCATTGAAAACCGTGTCAATCATCTCTAAACTCCAAAATCAACATGTAGCAACTACGAAAAAGAGTAAAATGATAAAAATACATAAAAATAGAAACTCACAAATATACTACTACCATCTATATATTGAAAACCTATAAATAGAAAGGCACACCTAGTCTAACAGATATATAATAACAATGTAGAAGTAACTCTAAATGAAAAGCCACAACTAATTAAACCAGGTCAAGATTAAAAATACATCCAACACTATACAAATAAATAATAAAACTAGTAAATAAAAATAATGAGATGAATGCAGTATAATTAATAAACGTTATAGTTTATACTCGTTGCTTTGTATAGCTAACTGAGACCCATGAGGGACTCATGAGGTCTATATATCTGCCCGAAATAGCTTTTATTAGGCATACAAATCAAAATTAATATGTATGCATATGTATATACACACATTCAATGAATAACTAATCTACATGAAATTTTTTTTCATCGGACTTGCAAGTCATAAAATCAGTAGAAATTCACTGAAACACTTTTTCATCAGGAATGTAAGTTATAAAATATGTAGAAATCTATTTGGAATACTTTTACATGGTATATAAGCGATTTCAAAGTTTCTTTCTGAAAATATCTCTTTAAGCCTTGCCATAATATAAATATGAATCAGTGTGCATTATGCATAGTAATAAAGAAAGCACAAATAAATCAATTCAGGTACACAAGGTCATACTCAACTCAAAAACACTGGCTACAAGCTTAAAAGTCATCAAACTAGCTTCAGTAATTCATATCTTGTTCGCAATGAGGTATACCCTCAATATCAACACCTATCCAGTCTTATAGAAGAACTAATTCACTTTTCACATCTCAATCCAACAATAAAAAATAGGAAAATATCCAAAATAAGTCAGTAGTTTCATTTTTAGATCTTTATAATACACTATTACTCGCATAGATGCTCGTTATCTCATCTATACGAGATCCTCATTCCCCATTACTTCCAACTGAAGCAACTAACACATAAACACTTTAAAAAGGAGTCAAAGAAAATCTTGACCTGTCTTAAAAGAAGACCCATAAATTTAAACTGAAGCCTTGTCCTTTCGAAGAGCATTCAAACGATCCCAATATAGTCAAAATGAATTCTACATAAGACTATAAAATCAAAAACACCTATATTGCTATACTTCTAATTTAGGTCCAAAATGTCAATTCAAAAGTCAATCTCAAGTCCACAAGGTCAAAAGTGAAATTTTATTGAAAATTTCATTTACTATGACTTAAGAAGTTCAAATCTGAAATTTCATCACAAATTAAGTTGAAATCAATCTTGAAATAATCAATTTCTCAATCTTTAACTTTACCGAAAAACTAACAAATTTTCAAGTTGAAGAAAATCAAGATTTGAAGATAAAATCATAAAATAATCCTTAGAAAATATTAAAGTTTAGAAACTTACCTAATGATAAAATACTAAAAATTTCCTTTAGAATCTCCCAAAATCATATTCCAAAGCTTCAAAAATTGAGTTATGAGATTTATGGCCAAAAATAAAAATTTATATCACTAACAACATTTTTTCTTAGCAAATGCGGAACCTCCATTGTATTAGCGAAGCTTATCAACCCAAACCCACCGAGATCAAAATGGACGAGCCGGATTCACATAGAGGAAAATTGACTCGGACCATAACTAATGGAACAATTGTTTGTGGTTGAGATCAAACCTTCTAAGAACCTCCTTCTTCGCAATTGTGATAGGGATGTCGCAAATACGATGTAGGATCTCCAAGAACTAGATGACCTTGGATGCATTCAAAATCATGTGAACACAATCCAACTATGCTACTAGATTAAATCGATATTTCAGGCTCAACTGAATGAATTTACCAGTGGAGATAGTTATGAATAAATATTGGTCGAAGTCAACTGTAAC
Organism: Capsicum annuum; assembly: GCF_002878395.1. NCBI lineage: Eukaryota > Viridiplantae > Streptophyta > Magnoliopsida > Solanales > Solanaceae > Capsicum > Capsicum annuum. Next base: position 40,464,770 of record NC_061119.1, read on the forward strand.
GCCCCAAAAAACGGGTCCCAGAACGTCACACGGTGATTGAGGCTACGAGTAGCCCCAAGCTAACCCTTTGAGTCATTTTTATTCAGTTCAACACAAATCAACGGGGTTTCCATAAATAACCCTCAAATATCAACAGAGTAATCATCATCCAAGAATAAAAGAATTTTAGAA
>NC_061119.1:40467940-40469519 GCF_002878395.1 Capsicum annuum
TTTTTGAGGGAATTTGATGAAATGTAACATATAATGCTTCTAATAGGCTTTAATATAGGATTTGGATGGATTTTGGGTGAGGGGGAAATGACCAAAACTCTCCTAAAAATCAAATAATTCTCGAATCTGTCCTTTGATGGAATGTTTTGATAGTCTGAAGTAGATCAACTATAACGTTTTACTCATATCTATATTGGATGAAACCAATCTCATTAGAAAGAGGACTCTCATATCTTTCCTTTGATATATAGTATCTCACCCAGATTGTTGTGTACGAGGAGTTATGATCATTAAAAGTTGACCCAAAAATTTATTTTTGATAGGCTGAAGTAGATCGACCATAACTTTTTGCTCCAATAGACAAATTGGATGAAACCAATTTCATTGGAAAGAGGACTCGCAGATATTTCCGTTGATATAAAGTAGATCAACCGGATCATTATGTACAAGGAGTTATGATCATTTAAAGTTGGAGAAAAAATACGCCAGGCCTCAGTACTTTTTCCTGCATGTTTAGTTCACTACTATTCATGGTTCGATTGGAATGTTCATAACTCGTCGCTCGGGTGTCCGTTTTGGATGATCCACATATCATTGGAAAGTTTATTCGATACTCTACACAATGATGGGTCATAATCTAAGACATTACGCACGGAAAATTTATAATTCATTCTAGAAGATAGAACCCAACACGTTTACACACGAAATTTTAACGAAATTTTTTTTGGGGTATTACATCATCCCCCCCTTGGAAAAATTCATCCTCGAATGACGCTAGACATACCAAGATTAGATAGGGAATAGAGCATACAGCTGAAGCCATTCGTTAGACTCATCACCACATCGTTTCTCACTCCGAATGCAACATAGAATGTATAAATTCAAGAAACTACAGCTGAACACATAATAAATGACAGCTGAACTGTTGCAACTTTTATCAAAAGTGCATGATTTAGTAAAGAATGGTACCTTCGGCTTGATCGGAGTTTGCGGAAAATTGGTGCAGGAACTTGGATCGCATATCCGCCACAGCTTCCCAAGTTGCACCCTCAACAGATTGGTTTCACCACAACACCTTGACAAGGGAACTTCTTTGTTCCTTACTCTTCGGACACTGAAATTAAGAATCTCAACAGGAATCTCATCAAAAGAAAGATTTTCTTGAATGTCAGCACTCACAGAGGAATCCACTACCACAACATCGCTAATATGCTTTCTAAGCATGGAGACATGAAATATTGGATGAACAGAGGACAACTCGGAAGGCAACTCGACCTCATAAGCTCCCTTACCAACACGGCTAAGAATTTTGTAAGGACCAACATAAGGGGGACTAAGCTTCCCCTTCTTTCCAAATCTCTTCACCCCCTCTCATGGGTGAAATTTTTAGATACACTAGGTCACCAACTTCAAACTCAAGGTCTCTCCTTCTAACATCCGCATATTACTTCTGACGACTCTGCGCAGTTTTCAACCTTTCCCTAATCAACTTAACTTTTTCCATAGCCTCAAATACAGAATCAAGACCACTCACAGCCGCTTCACCCACCTCGAACCAACCTATGGGTGATCTACACTC
>NC_061119.1:40469619-40474338 GCF_002878395.1 Capsicum annuum
GAGGGGGTGAAATTTTTAGATACACTAGGTCACCAACTTCAAACTCAAGGTCTCTCCTTCTAACATCCGCATATTACTTCTGACGACTCTGCGCAGTTTTCAACCTTTCCCTAATCAACTTAACTTTTTCCATAGCCTCAAATACAGAATCAAGACCACTCACAGCCGCTTCACCCACCTCGAACCAACCTATGGGTGATCTACACTTTCTCTCATATAAGGCTTCAAATGGAGCCATGCCAATACTAGAGTGGAACCTGTTATTGTAAGCAAACTCTATCAACGGTAAATGATCATCCCAACTTCCCTTAAAGTCAAGTGCACAATCTCTCAACATATCCTCTAAGGTCTGGATGGTCCGCTCAGCCTGACCATCGGTCTGCAGATGAAAAGCAGAACTCAAAAACACTTAGGTACCAAGACTCTTCTGAAAAGCTTTCCAAAATCTCGAAGTGAACTGAGTACCCCTATCCAAAATGATAGACAAGGGAACTCCATGCAGTAGCTCTTGGATATACAATCTAGCATAATCCTAAATAGTATATGAAGTATGAACAGGCAAGAAATGAGCAGACTTAGTCTACCTATCAACCACAACCCAAATGGAATCATGATGGCGTTGGGAAGGACGTAAACCAATCACGAAGTCCATATTTATCTTTTCCCACTTCTAAGTGGGAATACTAAACTCTTGCATCATACCACCCAGTCTTTGGTGTTCAACCTTAACCTGTTGGCATGTTGCACACGTAGCTACAAACGCTGTTATATCTTTCTTCATGCCACTCCACCAATAAATTTCCCGCAAGTCTCGGTACATCTTGGTGGCACTAGGATGAATAGAATATCGCGCCCCGTGCGCTTCAGCCATAATCCTCTGTCTCAGATCATCAACATTCGGGACACACAATCTACCCTGCAATCTCAACACACCATCTCCCCTTTGGGAGAAAAACTCTACTTTTTGGTCCTTGATTGGCTCCTTCAGTCTGACCAAACTAGCAACTAAGTATTGCTTTTCCTTCACTTCCGAAACCAAGAAGGATTCGAAACTACTCTTAACCCTCATACTACCTTCAGCAGAGTCAAACAACCTAACCCCCAATCTAGCCAAACAATGTACATCACGAGCCAACTCTTTATTCCCTTCTACCACATGCGAAACACTACCCATGGACACTCAGGGCATCCGCCACAACATTGGCCTTGCCTGGATGGTACAACACACTCATATCATAGTCCTTTAACAATTCGAACCATCGTCTCTGCCTAAGATTCAATTCTCTCTGGGTAAACACATACTGAAGACTCTTATGATCAGTGAAAACATCAACATGGACACCATACAAATAGTGTCTCCAGATCTTCAAAGCAAACACAATAGTAGCCAACTCAAGGTCATGGGTGGGGTAATTTTTCTCATTGGGTTTTAACTGTCTAGAAGCATAAGCTATTACCTTACCCTTCTGCATCAATACGCAACCCAAACCAACTCTTGAAGCATCACAGTACACCACAAAACCATCAGGCAAAGTTAAAACAGGGACTGAAGTAAGTCGAGTCTTCAACTCCTGAAAACTCTTCTCACAAGATTTGGACCACAAGAACTTCACTTTCTTTTGGGTCAACCGAGTCATAGGAGGCGCTATAGAGGAGAAACCCTCAACAAAACAGTGGTAATAGCCAGCTAAACCCAAGAAACTTCGAATATCAGTCGGAGAAATAGGTCTAGGCCAATTTCTAACAGCTTTGGTCTTTTGGGGATTAACTCTAATACCCTTGAAAGAAATGATATGACCTAGAAAAGCCACTGACCTTAGCCAAAACTCACACTTACTGAACTTGGCAAACAACTTGTGATCTCTAAGGGTTTGTAAGACAGCTCAGAGATGATCAAAATGTTCATCCTCACTATGGGAGTAGACCAGTATATCATCGATGAACACTATGACAAACATATCCAGATATGGTCTGATCACTCGATTCATGAGGTCTATGAAAGCTTCTGGGGCATTAGTTAACCTGAAAGACATAACAAGAAACTCAAAATGGTCATAACAAGTTTGGAAAGTGGTTTTCGAGATATCACACTCCCTAACTTTGAGTTGATGATAGCCGGAATGAAGGTCTATCTTTGAGAAATAACTTGCACCTTGCAATTGGTCAAACAAATCATCTATTCACGGAAGGAGGTACTTATTTTTTACGGTGACTTTATTCAGTTGGAGGTAATCAATGCACATACGCAAAGAGCCATCTTTCTTTCTCACAAACAACACAGGAGCACCCCAAGGAGAAATACTGGGCCTTATGAAACCCTTATCTAGTAGATCTTTGAGTTACTCTTTCAACTCCTTAAGTTCTGCAGGGGCCATATGATAAAGAGAAATAGAAATGGGCTAAGTATCGGGAAGAAGATCAATCCCAAACTCTATCTCTCTATCAGGAAGTATCTCTGGGAGATCATTCGGAAAGACATTAGAAAACTCATTGACAACGTTAACAGACTGGAGAGTTGGAGTCTCAGACTTAGTGTCTTTGACTCTAACCAAATGGTACATACACCCCTTGGAAATAAGCTTTCTAGCTTTGAGGTAAGAGATAAAATGACTCTTGGGTGACACAGAATTCCCAGACCACTCAAACACGGATGTACCCGAAAACTGAAACTTGACTACTCGGGTCTGACAATTATTAGAGGCATAAGAAGAATACAACCAGTCCATACCCAGAATCACATCAAAATCTACTATGTCTAACTCAATCAGATCAGCCAACAAGACTCTATGAAGAACGATAACAGGACACTTTTTGGGCAACAATCGAATCACCCACTAGGGTAGAAACTAGGATAGGCTCAGGAATAATCTCAGGACTCATTTCATAATTCACAGCAATCAAAGGTGTAACATATGAGAAACTGGATCCAGGATCCAACAAAGCATACACATCAAACTGAAATATACGAAGCATACCAGTAACAACATCGGGAGAGTCCTTCTGTTCCTGGTGGAACGGTAAAGCATAGAATCAATTCTGGCGTTGCCCGCCTGCATTGCTAGAAGAGGCGCCCTGAGCTGGGGCTGGGCGAGTCGCTGGAACTGGACCACTAACAGTCTAAGTCTGGGTCTGAGGGCGATAGTCACGATGCCCTTGTCCATCCTGTGGATAATCTCTAACTCTGTGACCCATGTCACCACACCGAAAACAACCCCTCTTCTTACCCCAACTCTTACCCGAATGAGCCCTACCACACTTAGGACACAGGGGATGATTTGGCTTACTGCCAGCACTGTACTGGGACCAGGATACATATGACCTACTACTTTGCTCCTGCCTACCTCTAGGCACGGGATCACTAACAGATGACGGTGCTGGTATAGATGAACATCCTGATACTGAAGGTGACTTCCTCCCTGCAATCTAGTCTGACCCTGTCCGTGCTGTTTGGACCTAGCTCTTTTATTCCCTCTCATTCTTTCTCTCCTTGATCTTGCCTGCCTCAATCTGTTGGGCATGAGTCATCAGCCTAGAAAGATTTATATCACTATTCAGCATAGCATACCTACACTTCTTAACCACATAACTAGACACTTCAATTACAAACTTACTCATACTAGCCCGATTATTAGCCACTAAGTCAGGAGCATACTTGGCCAACTGATTGAACTTTAGACAGTAATCCCTAACAGTCATAGAGCCCTGTCGCAGGTTCATAAACTCTTCCACTTTTGCCTTTCTCATCTCCAAAGAGAAAAACTTATCCAGGAATGTATCCTAGAACTCTTGCCAAGTTGTAGAGACAACTCCCTCACCTCTACCTTTCCTCCAAGCAATAACCCAGTTATAAGCAAGGTTTTTTAACCTATACACAGCCAACTCCACACTATGTTCCTCAGATACATGCATCACCTGAGTAATCTTCCGCACCTTCTCTCAAAATAACCATGGATCCTCATCATACTTGGACCCACAGAATTTCAGTGGATTCATCCGCATGAAGTCACGGATCCTGAAAGCAGCTAAATCACCTCTCTGCTACTGTGGAGCCGGGGCTGGGGCCGGGTTGGCCTGAACATTTGCAGCAACAGCTTAGGCCAGTGCCTGAAAGGCTACCCGAAATTCAGCATGAGACACGTTTTTATTCAATGGGTCAGTGGGTTGAGGTTGTTGACCATCATTATTCCTTCTCGCTCAACGTGGAGGCATATTTTTGAAAGAAGTGAGCACGAATCAATAGCAGAGAGAGACATTTTAAGCACGATAGACTTTTGAAAGAAAGAATCACACTTTTTCTTAAAACGTCTTGTAGCCTCTTGCTCATAGATGTGGCACGCTACACACCGATGATCAACACTCTACTTAATGCGGCTTGTCAGTGTAACACCCTGATTCGCTGAACCAGAATTCTACATAGTGCTTATGATCCTAGGGGACCACAAGCTAACTCATGACTGATATTTGTACCTGTATACTGCAAATCATGATATAATAATGCGGAATACATAGAACTGTATAGCCATAAGGTTCAACTGAATACGATTTTGTGGGTGAAAATACGCAAAATAACTCAAACTGAATGTAAATCTGAACATAAATCTGAAAGCCTCTAAACTATCTGAATAAGGAGTTGAAGGAACATGTCTCCAACTAACTCCATAAAACTGAACTAAAGAAATAAATAAATGTATCAAATTATATTGTCCTCATTGATTAGAG
>NC_061119.1:40474438-40500522 GCF_002878395.1 Capsicum annuum
ACTAACTCCATAAAACTGAACTAAAGAAATAAATAAATGTATCAAATTATATTGTCCTCGAATTAATGAGGACTCACTGTGTCTCTGCGACTGGAATGCTACCGCTACTGTTGGGCTGGAGCTCGTGTCTCAGAACCTATGGTGTAACATGAAAAGAAATCACCATAGCGCAAATACGTGAGTACAACTGGGGTACTGAGTATACGAGGAAGGTAGGCTGAACATAAAGGGTTTTATGCATGAACAACACTGACTGACTAATATGAACGTGGGAGTGCAAACACATATATATAGAAACTAGCACCGTGAATACGTGATAGCATGACCTGTAAGCTAATACATGGTTTACTAATAACTATCATGACTGATACTGAAACTGATAACATGGACGACTATATCTGACATTCCTGTATCTACTGAAATCTGAAGAACACCCTGAGTTCTTTTACTGAGACTGATACTAAAACTGTAGGAAGTAGTTTTTAACCAACATGCCCCATGTATGCCGTTATGGATAAGCTAGGGTCCAATCTCTGCCCCTACTGGAGGGGTGTCAATACCGTGTCACGGGTAAGGATAGCCTGTGAGTGACCCTTATCTGGCGGGTAATCAATGAGAACGGTGAGAACCCTAAACTGATGGGTTAAGCCACCTCATCAACCCTAATTTGATAGGTTAAGATGTCTCAACCTACGCTGGCTATGTAGTTCTGGAATATAAGGATGACTATTAAGAATCACACCCTGAACTGGCGGGTGAGTTTCCATCCTTGGGTTCACTCGGTGCTAACCTCTACTCCCATCTAGAGGGACTGGACATGAATAACTGACTGTGCATGGCTTAATCTTATTGAATTTCGTTGACTGGCGGAATGTTACTGATATCTGACAACCGACTAAGATCATGAGGTTTTCCTAAATCACATGATTGACTGAAGTCTATGGAATCATAGCTTGAGTTCGAATATCGTGAAACATGACATGGATCTAGGAACATAGCTATAGTTTTTGGGTACAAGTACCCCCAGGACTCGATGGAAGGAAACTGACACACATGACTGACTTGATCATAAGAGTAGAGTCCATAATTTATAATATCATAAGTAGGGATCTCATACTAAGCATGGTTATCAACAATGTATTGCATGGAAAGGATTTCATATCACATGGAAGTACTTGCACAATCTTAATATCATGTTCATTGCATAATCATATTGGCAACACATACCAATAGCATGGAAGTTCATGTGGATTGCATGGTTATCATACATCTTGTTCATAAGTAGGATTTGCAAGTAAACATAGCATAATCTCATAAGAATAGTTCATAAGTATTCCAACAACATTTACAAGGCACATTAACAACATAGAAGTCATTGGAACATAAGGGCATATCATGAATCTTTCACTTAGTCACAATTTAGCTATATTGCATGATAGTCACAATTTAGCTATATTGCATGATTTTTAGCTTCTTAGGCATTTTATCAAACACCTTACATGCACATCTTAAGCATAGGTGAAATCATCAAATTCATACATCATGAACAACCCAATTTACATGTTTCCAACTCATATGATATCATGAAATTCAAAACAAACATATAAAGATTCCATCTTGGGAATCACCCAATATCAACAACATGATCATCAACACCCAACAATATAGAAATCATACTTTATAATGAAAAGAGGGTTTTGAACTTTATGGATGAAAGGGATCCATAAATCAACTCACGCATACCTTAGAAGGAAGATTCTTGATGATTGACGGAGGAATTTCCTTAAAATCGGATCTTCAAGCTTAGTTACGCAACCCTAATTATTTTTCTCTTCAAGAATATCAATTCTCATAATTTAAATATCATTTAAGTCTTTTGAAAGAATAACTTTCACAATTCCACTTTCAAATCACTTCACCATTCACTATAGACACAAGGAAACACACATACACTGGGAGATCCTATAACCGACATAAACCATGTGATCTACATGGAGTCCAACGTACAACCCACGTTGGGGAGAGTCGTCCTATCCTTGCCATTGGAGTAGTACTATCGATATCAAATCCACACAAACTAGTGATCACTATATAAATCAGCCTCAGGCTTACTCCTACGGGGGCACGTAGTTCTAGGGAAGTAAGGTCTCTTTATAACTCCTACTCGGTGCTAAAGATTTCTCTCGGACTTAGCTCAAATCATTTCAAAGACAATCCATAACAAAATAATTTCAGTAATATATAAATATACATCGGGAGCCATCATACTTCTCATCTATCAAAATCAACCACGTTGTGAATTTCTTTCACACTCGAGTTCAAAACAACTCCATTAAGACCAAAAGGTCAAATCATTCAAAATATGTCAAATATTCAACATCAACGTGCTTATAACACACACTTTCTAAAAAAAACCACAATTTCCAATGGGAATTCATGACCCAAATATCAAAATCATGATAAATATCGTTCAAGATTCATGCTTTATATCTCCACACATGTAAATTCATCTTTCAAAATCATAAACATCAAGATTTTCATAACAATCATCATAAGATATGGGTTCATGCTTCAAATTCGTAAAAATCAAATAAAAATCATGCCTTTGTAAAGAAAATTACTTTTGGGCACAAGAATGAAAGAGAGTTCTTTTTGAAAAACCCCACATACCTTGAATGATGAACTTTAGATCGATACTCATTTTTGAGATGTTAATCGTGCCTTTGAATGATGGTTCTTGGAGTTCATGAACTCGGAACTTGAAATCTTGAATAAATTTGCAGAATTAATGGTGAACTTTGGAGGTTCTTGAAGTTGGATGTAGGAGCTGAGGGTTTTCTTTTTGAGGGAATTTGATGAAATATAACATATAATGCTTCTAATAGACTTTAATATACGGTTTGTACGGATTTTGGGTGAGGGGGAATGACCAAAACGCCCCTGAAAATCAAATAAATCTCAAATCTGTCCTTTGGTGGACTGTTTTGATAGTCCGAAGTAGATCAACCATAACGTTTTACTGCGCTATCCAAATTGGATGAAACTAATTTTATTAGAAAGAGGACTCTCATATCTTTCCGTTGATATATATTATCTCACCCAGATCATTGTGTACGAGGAGTTATGATCGTTTGAAGTTGATCCAAAAATTTGCTTTTGATAGGCTGAAGTAGATCGATCATAACTTTTTGCTCCGATAGACAAATTAGATGAAACCAATTTCATTGGAAAGAGGACTCGCAGATCTTTCTGTTGATATATAGTTGATCACCCAGATCATTATGTACAAGGAGTTATGATTGTTTAAAGTTGGAGCAAAAATACGTCAGGCCTCAGTACTTTTTCCTGCACGTTTTACTGTTCACTACTTTTCACGGTTCGATTGGAATGTTCATAACACGTCGCTCAGGTGTCCATTTTGGATGATCCACATATCGTTGGAAAGCTTACTCGATACTCTACGCAATGGTGGGTCATAATCTAAGACATTCCTCACGAAAAATTTATAATTCATTCTAGAAGATAGAACCCAACACGTTTACGCACAAAATTTCAACGAAAAATTTTCTGGGGTATTACATCATCTCTATGTCAAAAACTCTAATTTTTCAATCAACTACTCAAAATTTATGTGGTAGCCTCGAGACCAAGCCAATAATGCTACTAACACAATAATGACGTTCCTGAGCTAATGAAACTGATGAAATTTCTATACAATGTCTAAATCTTCAAATATTGACCAAGGTCCATGTTGTCATCTTCAAAATCTTCCAAAATAGAAAACTTATGTAAAACCCAATTTACCACCTCAAAAATCATGTCACCCACTCTCCAGATCATAAATACCATAATTCAACTACAGAGAGGAGTAAAATAATTAAAATGCACAAAAATCTAAAATTCAATGTTCAGGTTGTTACAAGATCCCACAGAAAGCATATATACAAATGCTTAAATAAAATTTATTAAATGACAAAAGATCAAGAATACCTTTAAACAATTTGAAATTAAATAAAAATATACTTCGTTATTAGTTTGATCCAAAAATGCTCCTGTCGTCAATACCTTAATCCAAAAATGTCATTATTGTAGTTTGGGTCAAAAGTGGCCCGTTTTTTAGACTCATATTTTCCTAATAAAATTATTGTAATCAATCATAAAAATTTTACATTATCGGATCATAATAATTCATTATTAATTTTCATTTAGATAATGATAAAAAAAAATTAATTCAGAAATGATTAAGAAATAAAAAAAAATTGTAGGGAAGGAATTTTTTTAGTTATCATCTAAATGAAATTTAATGATAAGGTTACTATTGTATTAGCTTATTTTTTTAACAAAAAAAGTTCATAATGTTTTTCTTACTCTCATTGTTTGTGATAAATATATATAAATATTTTTAGAAAATATTTTCCTATTTACGTAACGAACATAAGAAAATAAACTAAGTTACTCGAACTCTTCAAAAATGTCTTCAAATGCGTGTCCGCTCCTCCAAAAATCATTTATTTTTTAAAGATTCGACACGAGTGCGACAACATTTTTGGAGAGTCCGAGCAACTTAGAAAATAACTAAGTAAGAAACAATTTATTTTTCTAGAATTTTTTTCGTTTATTCCATATCGAACACACCTGTAGCATACACAAAAGATGCATTCAAACTTTGTACTTATCGTTTGTGGTCACATTTCAAAACACCAAAAGAAAATAAAATTTGTTACTGTAAAAACTGAATTCGGTTACATTTATTTTTATCTACTCTTGCATTGATTTTGTTAAAATTTACAATAATTTAACAACTTAATATATTTATATGACATAATTTATGATAAATTAGCAGGAAAAAAATATTTTATTAACAATTATTGATAAATTAACATTTATAATAATTAACGATAATTTAGTAAACTTATCAGTTACGATTCAGTATCATACCGTCAAATCAAATAATAAAATTATTATTAAACAGCAGTGAACAATACAGTCCATTCAAATATTGTATGATGCTATACTGTACTGTATAATATCATACTATACAATATCATACATTGTGAAACCATGGCAAACCACCACCCAAACAAAGTGCTATGGTCAATGTGTAATTCATTACTTCAGTTGTAATTGATATTGCTACGTTAATCAATAAAATCATTCAGTTTTTCTCTACAATTCTTTATCAAATTCCATTTCGATTTCCCAATATACAACACAAGCACAGTTCATGAGATTTTCTTTGCAGTTTTGTTTTTATATAACCCCATATGTAGTATCAAAATTATATAATGGGAAACGAATTAAATATTTTATCGAATTATTAGAAATAACTCATTTATGTCATCCGTTATAAGTTTGGCTCATTTATATCGTTGACGTTGAAAGTTTGACTCATTTATGTCATGGTCGTTACAGAAAGGTTCATTCGTGTCATTCCTTTGTAATGGTGATTTTTGCCACGTGGCCTCTTATTAGAGGTCCACATTATCAAATCCAAATCAATCAATATTACTTAAAATAAAAAAAATAAAAAATTGAACCCATTAAAACTAATTTGAATCCACACAGTTAAAAATAAAAATTTGACTCATTAAAAATAAAAATTAAATTAATTAAAAATAAAAATTAAATCTATTATTTTAATGGGTATGATTTTTTATTTTGATTTAAGTAATATTGGTTGATTTAGATTTGGTGACGTGAACTTCTTATAAGAAGCCACTTGATAAAAAAAAATTGTAAAAACATTGTTGCAAAATAATTGCGCGAATAAACTTTTGTGTTACGGCAATAACATTAATGAATGAAATTTTTAAAGGTGATTATATTAGTAAATCCAACTTATAACGAATGACATAAATGAGTTATTTTCAACAACTTATCCTTTTCCTTTATGTTGTTGATTTGTTCTTTTTTGGTGCTAATGCAGGAGACACATTGCTAGTGAAAACAAAAAAGGACTTGTTATTGGTCTTCAAACAGAAAAGAGCAGAAAGGCAGCAACAAATATATCTCTTATTAGTATTGTTTTTGCTATTGGTCTTCAAACAGAAAAGAGCAGAAAGGCAGCAACAAATATATCTCTTATTAGTATTGTTTTTGCTTTTCATATTGTTTCCTTTCTTTGTTCAATGATGCAGTTTACAAAAAAAATAAAATTATAGTGTTAATATAGTAGTGAAAACTCAACATATTCTTTTGAGAGTTACCTTATTTAGAATTCGCTTCAATCCTAATTGAGTTGTCATTTTAATTATTGTATTGCCACTAATTTTAATAGGAAAAATTACATAAACTAATAACCTTAAGACTTTAATTACAAGAAATAATAATAGTTTGGTAAAATTATAACTTATAACAAAAATAGCAATATTTTATTATTTTTTTTAAAGCGCGTGATATCACCTCAAACTTTTCACATCCCTACTTTTACTCTACTTTACCAATTTACTTCCCTCCAACTTCCGTTTCTTTTTTTTTTCTCCAATTTCCGCATATCTCTCCCAAGATCTTGATAAAGATCATCCCACTTTTTAAGGTAAGTATTTCTTTCAGTTAATGCATGTTACTTTTTTTCATTTAATTTTTGTTAATGTGTTTAGTGTCGCTATTTTTTTCAATATTAGTTCTGCGAAAATTCTCTGTTTTGGATCAAATTTTTTTTCTGTTAAAAGTTATAATGGCTCAACATGCAAATCGAAGTTGTTCAGTTAGAGAAAATCAACCGAAGAATTTACTTACCGATGAAGTACCATCGTTTAGTCTTGGCTTAACACAAGACAAAGTTTTTAATTTGGGTTCTACTAATGTTTTCTCTAATGAAGGTGTTACCATTGAAGAGTTGAGATCTAAGCACCGTAACGATTCCGAAAAGATTGTGGAAATAATGAAAAGGAAAGGATTGACAAAAACTTCATCTCCCACAAAATTTCAAAAATCAGTGAAAAAGAAAAAGTTGGATGAAAAAGGAGAATGTAGTAAAATTGCAAGTCCCGTTGCATCAGATTCTGAATCTGAACAAGAGAAAGTGGAGGAGGTATGGTACTATTCGAAAATCTTGTTATTGGTATGAATTGTATATGCTATATACAATCTATTTTAAATATGTATTTCATATCTAAAATTTTGTGTAAGATATTTGTATTTATTAGGTTTCTGTATATATATATATTCTTTTGGGAAAATGGATGAAACAGCAACTATAGAAGTGTAATATGTATTCCGAAAATACATATGTTATATAATTTGTTTATGTGTTGTTATATTATTTTCTTTTTAATTAAATTTGTAATAATCATGTATTCAAATACATATGTGTTTGTTGAAATAGAATTCTAATATGTATTCTGAAAATACATACAGGTTAGATATGTGTTTTTAGGTTTACCTCTAAGATTTTTATTTGATGTTAAGTTGTATTTGGTAGTCATTAGATTTTTAATGTGATATGTATTTCTTATTTGTTGAAATGTATTTTTTACATACATAGTTGTATTTGTTATTTTACATCTTATAAAATAACTATAAGATGTATTTCATAAATACATATAAGACAATTTGTATAAACTAGTTTTAAGATGTATTTCATAAATACATATAAGAGACTGTTTTGTCATATAAATGTATTTTTTTGTTGTTTAGGTCATTCGTGATCAAATATTCATGGCCCGGATATTGCCCAAATTTGCTCCTCATATAGGACGTCATACGGTCAATGACATTGAAGATCGTATTAAGACAATGCTGACGAAGAATCAGTACAAGATGTTTTGTACTAAAAGTATATTTGGTTTCTTCATGAAGAAGAAAGATTGTGTAGTCCAAGCCCAATTAGGGAGATGCATTATGTCACTTGAAACTGGGGAAAGTTCTACAAGTTCCATAGTCATTCGAGCAAAGGGCACAATTCTTCATTTCACTATTAGAGAATTTGCTTTGGTGACTGGCTTGAATTGTGCTACAAATAAGGATGAATTTGTGTTTGAAGAGGAGCGCCCAAATAGAATTATTGATCAATACTTTGATGATGAGAGTTTTGTACAAAAAAAGATTTATATGCTGTTGTTTCTGACAAAATTTGGGGGAATGATAACGATGAAGATGCGTTAAAGTTTGCCAATTTATATTTTATTCATGCATTCTTACTATCGTCAGTTGATACCGTAGCTATTTCACACCTCCACTTTGATTTGGTTGAGAGTAGTCGCTACAGTGATTATCCATGGGGATCGGTTGCATTTGAAGAATTAGCTAGAAGTTTGCATAAAAAGTTGAAGTCGAAAGAAAAGTTCTATATGCTACTTGGAATGCCACTGGCCATTCAAATTTGGTTATACGAATGTTGTTCAAATGTACCTCGTAATGTTGCTTTCAAGGTGGATTCTCAAATCCCTCATATTTTGAATTGGAAGACAAATTCTCCTCGTCCAAGATATGAAATTCTTATGGGAAGTATGTTTGATGATACAGATGACAATGTTAGTTTTATGATTTTTTTTTGTATGTGATGTTGATTATTTTGTAAATGTATTTTCTGATCTGGTTTATGTATATATACAACATACTATTTGTCAGTGTATATTCATTATTAGGTTTGGATCATGGTTAACTGATTTATGATGTAATTAATTTTACCATCTAAATTATTATTTTCATTATATTATTTAAATTGTAGGTTGTTTTTATGAATATCGAGCCAACAAGAACGAAGATTTCAGCTTTTCATATACCGAAGAAGCTTGTTCCTGGATCTGCTAGTTATAATGAAGATGACATTGATTCGGATGATGATTTTCAGGATCCTCCACAAAGACAAAATCAGTTTACCATAAAGAAAAAACATCATGGCGATTTGTCAGCTTCACCTATAAAGAAAAAAAATAAAGCCACATCCTAAAAGTGTAGATGAGCTGATATCAAAATGGAACCCTCCACCCCGTGCTGCAAAGATGCCTTTTGTCAGGACTCCAATTCACAAGTTAATTCAAACAAAAGTTACGCTACGTGGAAATAGGAAAGACATAAACCATCCTGACAGTAAAAAATCTATTTCGGTTCAGTCACCTGCTCCGTCTTCGTTCAGTTCTGAAGATGAAGATGGTGTTGTCTCGAAGAAAGTCTTTGATAAGTTTTGGGAAAAGGTCATTTTTCTTTAAGTTTTTGATTAATTTATTTTTCCATTTCTAATTATTTTTTTTATAATTCAGGTATGGAAAGAGTTTAATGATATCCGTGGCCTAGTGTCTTTCAGGTTTGATCAGATGATGAATGCAATCAATGAAAATAAGGTACAACATATATACATTTACAGCATACACTTTTTACAACTAAGTTCTTATTTACTAATTTTTTTTATTTATATTTTCATGTTTTAAACGCGAAGGAACAAGAAAAAGGCAGCAAATCTGATCAGCTATTAGCGGATGAAAATGTTAAGAGTACATCACCCTATCAAGCGACTACAAAATTTGTTCATGAGTTTAATAAGAATCCTGAAGTCACATTGGTAAGTAAATTCCGTACATTTATATTCAACTAATTTTATATATACAATTCTAATTTATCATTATAAAAAATAATATTAAAACAGGTTGTCGAAGAGATGGCAGGATATCAAAGCAACAGTATGAATGATGTGTATAATGAGATTGATGGGTACAATGAGGATAATGACATTGTTCTGGTAGAGATTTTTTTTGTTTTTGGTTAGGTATAGTTATAATGATCAAAAAAATTTATTTTAATTTTTTATTGTTTCATTTTTTAAAGGAAAAAGTTGATATAGATGTTCATGAAGCAAAAGATGTTTGTGTTGCTCTGGTATGCTGAATACATATTGGTTAGTTTTTTAGTTCTTCATAAATATTATTTTATTTAATTTGTATGAACATGTGTAGATCACAAAATCAGTTGACGAAAGTATTGGTGAAGCACAAATATCAGAATCTCAACTCAGATTTTCAGATGACGTCCTTAGAAGCATTGATCTTGACTCCATAACAAAAGCCAATGTTGAAGTTGAATATGAGTTCAAGGTATCTACAATACGTGCATTGATTTCTATTTTTAATTTGTTGAAAAATACAATCTAACTAGATCTTTATAAAATTTATACAAAACAAAGAAGGTGCGATTGAGATGAATGTAAATACACCAGCGGGACATGAGTCAGAGGTTAATGATGTGGACAATTCAAAGCTAGATCAGCAATATAAGACTGAAGTCCACATTCCTGTGGGAGTAAATGTTGAAAGAAATGTTGATCAACATTTGTCTGACTCTCAGACTACTCTTTCGGATGAGCTTCTTCCCAGTCTTAATGCGTATGTCAATCTTGAACAAAGTATAATTGTACATCCATCGGCAAATCAAGCACAGCAAACGCCAATGCATGTTTCAAGAATTAGGCGACCATCTAGATACAATGAGTCACCATTCACAATGAAATTTGGTTCAACAGATGGTTAGTACTCTTAACATAATTTATTTAGTTAACAAATTTGCTTATTTTATATTTTTTTTCTAATGGATAGTGAAGTATGAATTTGATTTTTGTTGTTCAGTTGTATTTTTGGAATAACAGTAAATGTTTTTAATGAGATATGGTTATATTTTGAAGAATATTTTTTTCATTTTGAAGTTGAATAGTTTAGACATTTTTACTCTGCATTTGTTCATATGTATTTCAGAAATACATCTGTTGCAGTTTTCAGATATGATTTAACTTTTGTTTCAGCAGTATACTTATTGTTTCTTATAATACTGCATTATCTTATATAATTGATTATATATACATAATTAATTGAATAACTTAATAATAAAGTAAGCACAGAAGAGCAATGGAGAACATTCGATCAGAAGCATCCCTTCATATCTCATCCAGTTAATGCAATAGAAGACACTAAATTCACCAACAAGTTCATGACGTGGCTTTCATCGGATCTTCTTAAATATCATTCGAAAAGGTATACAGAATACAACTTGATAGTACTAACTTTTGTAAATTAAGATTATGTAAATTACAGACTAATATGCATAATGAATAAACAGGAACATCAAAGAAGAGCATTATTTGAAGGAAAAGGCAAAAATACCAGTTATCAACTTTAAAATTTTATCTGTTGAAGACAAGAATTGGTTCTACGTTATGGGTACTCCTAGTCAGACGTGGTCAGATGAGGTAAGTGATGTATTATTACATTGATTTGTATATTGAAATATATATTAGTTCGGTGTTAAATATGAATAATTGTAATTGATTATTTTGTTATAGTTGAAAATGTATATTTGTAAATACATATGAAGTATGTTATACCTTCACTGATTTGTACGTGATATTTTCATATGTAAGGTTTGATTTTTTTTATTTGTTTATTTAATATTAAGTATGAAATTTATTTATAATGCAGCAAATTGATGTATGCTTGTACTATCTGCGAAAGAAGTCCAAGTATGATCCCAATATCTCATATAAGTTTAGCACTGTAGACTGCAATTTCATGAACATTGTTACAACTGTGTTTGATGTGTATAAATTGGATGATGCAACTCTTAATGCTGGTGGAAAGAAATATCATCTGAATGAGTATGTAAGTGGATTCCGCATGCATGCTACAGTGCCATGGTAAACGGTTGATCATATGTTCATTCCTGTTCACGTAAAGGCAAAACATCATTGGGTTCTTGCAGTTATATCTTTCAATCATAGGTGTATATATGTATATGATTCTTTGTCAGCTGCTGGTCATGATGCGGCAGTGCTTACTGAAATTAAAAAGTTAGCTAAGGTTATACCTATATGTCTCATTGAATGTAAATTCTACGAGAATAAGGGTATTGACATCGACAATCATCCTAATTAAAAATTGAATGATAAGATGGATCTGTTTGGTGTTTCAATTATGGAGAATGTGCCTCAACAACAAAGTGGCAGCTTGTAAGTAATTAGTATGCATAGTACTTGTATATATACATATGCATTAAAGTTGTAACAACTTCTTACTTATTAATGTATGTCTTTGCAAGGATTGTGGTTTATATATGGTTACGTATGCCGAGTGTCTTACTTTTGGTGAAGTTGTTCCATGTATTGACTTTGACCCAGATCTAATTCGCATAAAATACTATGCTTCACTGTTGTGGGATTATGGTACTAGGAAAGCAAACGCAAAGGCACAAAGTGATGATGAAGCACCAATGAGGCCTCTTCGGATCACTGAGTAAACAGAAGGCACTGAAGTGGTTGATATTTGATTTGTATTTTATTTTTTTGAAGTTCACAACATTTGAGATTAGGTGGATATTTTTTTTTGAATAGATTATGGGATTCATATGTTACTTTAATGGTCAAAGATTGCATGTTAATGTTCCTTTATTGTTATCTTAACTTTTTGATTTTTAACCGTCTAATTTCCAGTTTTGCATGGTTAGTATAAGTCTCTGTGCATATTTGTAATAATAAATATGCTTATTCCAGTGAAATTATATATTTTTAACATACATATGCTTATTCCACTTAACATTTGTATTTTTAACATTACATGAACATACAGTTACCAAATCAATTCTAAAGTCAACATATCACCATTACAGTGAAGATATGTATTTTCAAAATACGTATTACCATTACAGTGAAGATATATATTTTAAAAATATATATCACCATGACAGTAAATATATGTATTTGTAAAATACGTATTACTCATAAATATGTCATTCCAGTTAACAAATGTATTCTATTAACATAAACTTTAAAATTTCAGTGAGTAAATGTATATTTAAAATACATATACCATTCAACTAAAGATAATCATTTATAATACATATGTATTTTTTTTATTTCCATATACACGTTTTTACTTAATACATTTAGCCATATGTATTATTCAGATATTAATTTATATTTTTTGAAAGATACACATTATGGTTAATACTAATGTTCGTTTCAGATTGTATTTCCATTTACGTCAAATGTAAACATATTTATTTTTCAAAATAACAATGGCTCCTATTATTCCAAATTCAAACATATTTTTAGTGCAAAAAATATATGTATATATATACATATATAATATAAAATTAAACATTTGAACTATAACAAATTAACAAGTTCAACTTCATAAAAGTGCAACATCTGAACACTATCAAATTATCAATATCAATAAAAAGTTCAAAATTCAAACTGAAATAATTAAAAAAAAATAGAATAATAAAGCAACTGAATTTTCACTAAAAATATGATAAAATGTATCATTTGTTGTATTTCCTACATGAACGCCTATTGTGACCTTTTTGTCCGCATGAACTACAATAATTTTTATTTTTCTTTCCAAACATATCTCTTCTTGATTTACCGCGCTCCTTATTTACAGGTCTTCCAGGGGCGACTTGTATTTTGGGGGCAAAACTACTTCGTCTAAAATTTCCTGAGGTATCACCCAGTCATCTTTATGTGGTAGAGGATATACAAGAAGATCATACGTTCTCAGTACAATTTTTGGCTTGTATAGATTAGAGCAATATGGTCCTTTTTCAAGATTCTTGCTATCAAGTACAGCACAAGCATGCACAGATGGTATCTCATCCAATTGGAATGCATGACAAGAACATTTTTTTTCCTTTAGACAAACTATAAAATGTTTCTCCTTATCGTGGACAATACAGACGTACTCTGACACTGGTATAACCTGAAAATATTAATACATAAAAAATATTATAGAAAAAAAATATTACAGTAAAATTTGCTACAGATTAGCAAATGTATTTTTTTTCAAAGTAGCAAATACATATTAATATGTCTAAAGAATATATACATATTTTTTTCATTACAATACATAGATTTGCTATAATTTTAATAATTTGTATATTAAGATATGTTTCATACAACATATAAAAATTCAAGAAGATATAATATTAAATTATTATATCTATTTTATCATACCTTCATACGTGTACACTCTGCTTCATTCTGTTGGAGAATTGCTTGAAATTTTCCAATAAGATCCGTGCGTGTGTACAATGCCTCCTGTCTGTTTTCACAGTTCCATCTACGAAACATCAATCTAACTTCCTCTAAAAAAATCATATATTGGAAGTTCTCTAGCTGATACCAGTGCAGCATTAATTGACTCTGCAATATTTGATGTTAAGGTCCATCCCCTATGAACTGTTGCATATGACCTAGCCCACTTATCGTATCCCGCCAACTCCAAGTAATTCTTCACCCTAACATCAACTACCTCCACTTTCTCCATTAAATTATGAAATTCAGACTTTGAGTATGATTTCGCCATGGTATAGAAGATTTCAGACAATGCATCATGTGACTTCCTAAAAAATTTTTTCACATTACCCCATAGATGCCACATATAAGCGTAATGTGGTACATTATTGTACACTCCGATAACAACTTTTATAATGCTTGGGTTACGATCGGAAACTACACACATATGTTCTTTTTCACCGTATGCTTCCTTTAGATTCTGAAAGTACCATGTCCAGGATGCATCATTTTCAGAATCTACTATTCCATATGCCAATGGAAATATATGGCCTGAACATGAACAAATACATTAAAAGTACGATATACACAGACATTAAAAAAATCATATGTATTTTTCAAATACATATAGTTGGAAACAAGTTTAACTGGAATTTAAAATATAAACATAACTAAAACCTATAATACATATAAATAAATCTGGAACTATATCTTGCTCCCAATCAACATCCACAAAAAAAATTAAATAAGTACTCTATAAAAATATATAACTTACCGATTATGTGAATGAAATTTATTTCATAAACATAATTCACAACTTTAATATAAATTCATATATCTAAAACATAACAAATGGATAGTAAAAATATAAATATGCTGCATATATATATATTATAAACATATACATCTATTCATAGAGTCAAATACATTTCGAGAATAGCTTACCG
The DNA here is from genome assembly GCF_002878395.1 of Capsicum annuum. NCBI lineage: Eukaryota > Viridiplantae > Streptophyta > Magnoliopsida > Solanales > Solanaceae > Capsicum > Capsicum annuum. Next base: position 40,489,382 of record NC_061119.1, read on the forward strand.
GCTCCATCCATGGTACATGCAGCTACAAATGTGCCACTGTATAGTCCTCTAAGATAACTTGTATCAACAACTATCACAAGTCTACAGTGATCGAACCCTTGTATGAATGTAGTTAGTGCGACAAAAATATACAAAAACTCATTATCTTCATGCTTTTTCATTCGTATATGTGAACCTGGATAAGTAGTGTTCAAAACATGAATGTATGCAGGTAGTTTTCCGTATGATGCCGAAGGTTTTCCTCTCAAATCTTCAAGTGCTTGTTCCTTAGCTCGCCAACACATAATATACGTCAAATCCATATCAAGGTCTTCCTTCATGTCACTTCTGATTTCAGTCGCACTGTATTTTCTTTTGTGATTTTTAAACTTTTGTTTCACCATAACTCCAATCAACTTACTAGTAGCATGAAACTTAGGATAAATCTTATCCTTTATCGGACATGTGTATTCGGGTAAGAATTCTTTAACACCAAATATTCCTGATTTGTTGATATCAGATGCACGGAATAAAAAATCACAATTACGTGATTTGCATATTAATGTGTAACTGCAAAAAAAAAAATGATGTAATGTAATTTACAATATGTACAAAAAAAATAATCTATATGTATTTTTTAAATACATATGCTGTAATAAAATTTAACAAGAAAAAAACAACAGATTTTACATACATGACAAACTTATCAGGTTTTACTTGATCTAACAGATCGTGATTGAAACTTCTCTCGAATCGTGTAATCCTTCATCACAGATTTTAACACCCTTTTCGGATTTAAACTTACTCAACCTCAATATGTTTGTGATGTGGGTCCGAGATAATTACTTTAGTTGCGTCAATATCCAATACATCCAAACATTCATCTAAATTAGTAATTATCAATGCTCTTTCAGTACTTGTATTCACAACGTTACGCGCAGTGATAGATAGATTCATACTCGCAGTGTTACATATTGATGAACTAACGAATTAATTGAAACTATTCTTTTCTGAAATACTTATGTACAAGGGCAAAGCACTCATTGTCTTTACATTCCTTTTCTGCATAATGTAGACCTTCAAACCCATGTCATTATGTATACGTATTTTACCTTCAATATCTGTTAACTGATATTCAATTTGAATGCTTTTGCATGTCAAATCGACATCCATGTTCGAAGCTATTACTTCACGCAATTGGTTGTATAAAGCGTTTATGCTCAACAATGTTGAATCACCGATGTAATCTTCATATTGTTGTTTAATGTTGTTCATACTACCAGTATGTTTAATGAGAACAGGTATGCTTCCCATTGTCAAGATCCAGAACACTATAAAATATTAAATACAAATTAAATTATATAATATGTACTGCATACAATTAATAATTTGTATATACACAAACAAAAAAAAATATCCACGAAAAATTATTTAGTTTAGTTTAGTTTCATACATAAATGACTAAAATAAAATCTTTGATGTTTGAGGAAAAAAATAGAAAAAAAAAAATTCCACCCACTACTTATAAAATTCATAATACAATATATAAAATTTTCAGCTTCATGATCATTAACACATATTGTTATTAACTTTCAAATTATTTTCGCAATTCCATTAACATGATCTAAAAAGTTTATTTAACCACACCTGTAATCGTTGAGTTGATTATTCAAATATTCTTCGTAAAATACAGAGTTCATCAATGATATTTCAATCTCTCAATTTTTTTTTAAAATTTTTTTACTAGATGTATATGGAAACCAAGTTTTGAATTTTAAATTATTTATTAACGGTTAAAGTAAAAGAAAAGAGTCATTAATGGTAAAGGTATCTGTTAATTGAATATTGCTTAAAATAAAGAATAGTTTAATCTCATAATTTGCTCTAACTGATTAGAATTTAATAAGGAACGTTTTAACATATTTGTATATGTATTTTTATAGCAACCTTTACTAAAATACAAAATACATATTGCTATTTTTTGTAATTTTGAAACTGTTACTATAAAAGTTATAATTATGACTCTACAGTTGCTATTTCTAAAATTTTTCCATTTTATATTATGGTCGGAGAAGTTGCAAAGATGAAAGAGTCCATATTGTGCTAGGAATATCTCCCTCAAAATGTATTTGACTTGATATTATATACTTGCGCAGTATATCCTGCCTAGGAATCTAAAGGCCAGCAAACCATCTAATGCAGTGTTATTGCTGTCTTACTCCTGCCGCAAAGGTAATATTGTTGGTTTTTAAAATCTTGATATTAGTTTTATTTTTTTATAATAAAGGAGAAACATAGAGAAGGTGATGTGGCACCTTTTTATGATCTCAATTGTTATTTATTTTTTTAATTTTGTGGTTTAATTTTTATGGCAATTTTTTTTTCTATTTTTTTATTGCATAAGAATGAATATTACTATTACTACTCATCCATTTATTCCTATTCTTCAATGTAAAAGTTTAAATGTCTTAAAAAATATTTAAAACTCCATTACTTTATAATTAATTTTAACGTTTTTTGATCTTTGGCTTTTCATTTTTCAATATGCATGTTTTTAGATGAACATGTAGTGTAACTTTCTCCTTATAAATAGGGTGCATTTCATGGTCTTTGGGTTATTATTTGTCCTTTTCATAAATGGTTAAATTCGTAGAGTTGATGTTAAAGATGGTAGAATACAAGAAAGGTAGAGTTGATGTTAAAGATGGTGGAATACAAGAAAGATATTATAAATCATTTTAGAATTTTGTAGTCTTAATTTTATGGCCAAATTCATAGAGTTGATGTTAAAGATGGAGGAATACAAAAAAAGGTAGAGCTGATGTTAAAGATGGTAGAATATAAGAAAACATAATCTCCTAAAAGCTTGAAAAAGCATTCCCATTATGGAACAGGTTTTGAGTTTTTTTACGTTGTGTCTGCAAAATTGTAATTTGAAATAAGAATTAGTGAGTTTCTTTGTACCTTCCTAGAGAGTTTCAATCTTTGGAACTCTTCGTTTTTACTCTACTTGTATGGTTTCGATGTCTTATAACACTTTGTTTGGATGGTTATTACGTATTATTTTATAACGTATCATATTTTATTATGTTGTATTGTATCGTATTGCATTATTTTAATGAATACAATCTTTGAATAAATTGTTTTATCTTCATCGTTACATAATGTCACACGTTAACAATTTGAATGACAAACGATCGGATATTGTTTTTTGATTTCAAGCTTATCAGGTAGTATATCATTCTTCATCATTTACTTCGTTAAGTTTTTCGTGTATAGGAATTGACACTGAAGAAATGAAAAAATTGATATAACTCAGAACGACAAAGTGATATTAAGGGCCGCTCACTTCATAAGCAAAATATAGGAAATCATGATATAGGTAGGAATTTAAATTAGTAGTGTAAAGTTTTAGAGAAAATACTCAATTACCCCCTTGAACTATACTCAAAAAGGTTATGACATACCTCAACTTAAAGGGGTCCTATTACCCCAAACTAATTAAAAGTGTAATTTTGACACCCTTAGTACCTATGTGGTGCCTACATGACACATACACAACACATTGAAGTGTCCACGTAGGCACACGTGTGTGCCACGTAGACACTAAGGGTGTCAAAATTACACTTTTAATTAGTTCAGGGTAATAGAACCCCCTTTAACTTGAGGTGTGTCATAACCTTTTTTGGTATAGTTAATTGGGTATTATCTCAAAACTGTAAAGAAAACTATTACTCATTATTATTATTATTATTATTATTATTATTATTATTATTATTATTATTGAGTATTATTTTTCTTTTGATAGCTTTCGTATTTGGGCGTTTGCACACCTTTAGTAATTTTACGACTACGTACTTGCTTTTCATCAATGAATTCTACGAATTTATCCGCTAACTTCAACCACTTGAATAACTCAATCTGTGTATATGTAAACTAAGAATAAACAAGAAGATGTGACAATTTTTTTAATGTCGCATCTTTCGGTGGCCTAGAAAACTCTTTTAAAAAAAAAAAATTAAAAAAATGATTTTTTCTTCATTTATCTATTATTTTATTTTAATGGCTCAAAAAACTTTTAAATACAATTAATCAAATTTTCCCCCTCTCATTGCAATTATTTTCTTTATTAGATATCATAATTTGAAAAGTCTAAAAATGTCTAAATAATCATATATATATATATATATATATATATATATATATATATAAAGATTGTGATAATGTTGATGTGACACCTCTCTATAGCCACCATTTCAATTTTTTTCTCCTTTTTTGAACTTTTTCCCTATTCTCTAGCCATAATTTCTATTACAGAAATAAATAAATAAATTTAATATGTAATTCAATCAGATGCGTTAATGTGTATCCATTGCTGAAGTAAAAATTAAACCGGTCAAATTAGACAAATTACTCAATTGAAGAGATTAGACATTTTAAAAATCAATGGTGACATAATTAAATTTTATCAGTTTCAAAAACTCATCATTTTCAAAACCTTTTCATTTTCTTTACGAAATTAAGGAAATTAATGATGATTTGAAAAATATATATATTATGATATAGTGAAGAGATTTGAAATGTAAATGGAAAAGCAAATGGCCGGTAAGTTTTGCTTACTTCAGTTCCTTTTTTCAGGACTTCTTCCTTCGTGCATTTGTACATAAGTAGAAGTTTCTTTGTGGTCACCTGAGAAAAATAAAGTAACTTAAAAAGTTATATACATGAAGAAGGATCATTTATATTTTATTTATAACTTTTTAAAACTTTAAGAAATGACGTAAATATAAGTGGCGTGAAAATAAAAAGTCTCTTCTTTCATCTCTAAAGAAGATCATCAATTTGAATTCTACACATTTTTAATGAAATCAAATATTACATCTAAGTATTTATCTAAGAAACAATCAATTAATGGGTGTTTTTTTTTATTTTTTATTTTACTATTTAAATTAATGGGTGTAATATTTTTATTTTTGCATACTATTTTATGTAAAATAAAAATTAAAATATTATTCACAATTTTGACTTATATATGCATCTATTAAGCATACATTATATAGAGATATTATAATATATATATAAAATGACTCAAATTTTTTTCAAACTTCATCATTTTGATTTATCAAAGAAATAATTGATTAAAAAAATTCATGTCAGCATTATAAATATAATCTATTTATAAAAGTCGAATCCTCTATACACTGTAATAGGCAACTTAAAAAATTGTTATATCACTTGAAGTATGAAAACTTTCACCTTATTACAAACAATGTTTTAAATTTTTTATCTATATATATCTAAAGTGAAAGAATAAATTATATTTTCTCTCTATATATATGCCTTTGACGACCGTGTGAAGTGCGAATACATTTCCTAGTTTAGTATATGTGTGGTGTTTGACTTATCAATCATGATGGTGTGATAGGTGTCACCACCATCCTAATTTTGAATAGTGACAGATCTAAACAGGAATATAAATTAAATGCATATTTAAGTTGTATTGATAGAGGCAAATTTACATTATATCATCTCAAATTAAAAGGGAGAATACTTAAGTTTTTAATAGGTTAAAAAATGACAGTATTTTTACCTTTTCAAGAAAATTTCTTTAGCATGATATGTTACTGACCAATTTTTTTTTTATTATATATATCAAACCAACTCATATTTATATTCTCAAACAAAAAATTGGGATAGAACAAAGTGAGAAAAAACAAAAAATGGGAAAATCAATTAGCATACTAGTCCTCTTCCTTCCTTACATATTTCTTTGCAGTGTTGATCTTTTTGGTGCAAATTTAAGAGCACAGGCTATCACTGATATAATTCGAAAAGCTTGTGAGTTCTCTGATGTACGGGATTTTTGCTTTGAAGTTTTGGGAGATGATCCATTGGCTAATTTAGCACGAAATAAGTTCCATCTTGAAGACATAGCAATTGAATTGGCAACTACAAATTACTCATATATTCACAGAAGGGTTTGGACAATCACTTTTAGTGAAACAAATCCAGACTTAAAGCACATTTATAGATCGTGTCTCCATGAGTATAATGTTATGAAAACGGATTTTCGAAATTTTATTCCTGCTTTAGTGTTCAATGGTGATTTGGAAAGTGTGGCTCTCGATGCATCGTATCATGTGAATACTTGTGAGTATTATTTTATCAGGTCTCCAAATATTTCAAACCCCTTTGCTCAGGATAATGATAATATGTTTAAATTCCTTGATCTTATTAGGGGTATCTATTTAGCACCTTTGGGTTCATGAATTTGTAATATGTATTTTCTCCAATGCTTGTATGATTAGCAAACTTATTCATGAACTTTATTGCATATAATTTATGTTGAATAATATTTTTGACATTTTTCCTATTGTTTTTATTATTTAAACATGACTCGATATGATTAAGGGGTTGTTTGGTTGGGAAAGAATTATTTGTGGATTAAGTAATACCTCCAATCAAACGTAGGATAAAATGATCATGCATTATATTCTAGAATTATTATACATTATACCTCACACCAAATAACCCCTAAATGTTTTCTTGTATATTGTATCTACTAGTTTGTAAAGTCCTTGCAAATTTCACCATGTATTTGTAGATTTTATTTAGGGAAAAAGGTCACAATTGCCCCTCTATTTTAGAAGATTGATTAAATATATCCTCCGTTCTACTTTAGAACTAAATTTATCCCCGTTGTTATAATTTTGGAAAAAATTTACCCCTTTACATTGAAGAAATGGTTAAATATACCCTTTGTCCTACGTACGAGTCAAATTTATCCTCGATGTCATACTTTGGGGTTAAATTTATTCTCGTTGCTAAAAAAACTTTCACATTTACTCTTCCAAATAAGAAAAACTCAAATTAACGTTAAATGCCCTATTTTTTAAAAAAGGAAGAGGGTCTAAAATGCCCATCACCTATTGAAAATGGTGTAAAAATACCATTCATCCATCTTTCGGCTCTATTTTGCCCTCCACTTTCACCTTTGGGCTCCAAAATGTCTTTTACATCTACCTTTGAGCTCCAAAATGCCTTCACATCTATCTTTAGGCTCTAAAATGCCTTTTATTTAATATTTTCAATGATAAATAAAAAATATTTCATTAATGAAGTGACACATTTTCACTGTCCCCATTTTATTAATTTAAAAAATTCTAACCTACAACACATACCTCATCTATACCCAATGATCAATACTAATATATTAATATTTTAATACTTTTAGTTGTGAAATCATGTCAAGGTATGCATATTTCTTTTATGAATGAATATATACGTCTGGGATTCTTTCTAAGGATTGTACTATAAGTTAATTTCTTCCTTTAGAGTTTGTAAAATCAAGATAAAATTTGCTTATTGAACTCTGCTTTAGAGGTAAATTATTATGCTTCGTTTTATGCGTGGTAGGTGAAATGTAGATTTATTGAAACCTTATGACCAAATGTCATTACAAATTATTTTGATATATTTAGATACAAAGTAATAATATCACGACTACTTTTGTTGTAATAGAATTCACAGCACATTTCAGCAGGTAGATCTTGTTGTATTGAATATTATTAATATCACTTTAGAGAAAATCATCTAGAATTCTAGAAATACTAAAGACAGATAGAATCTTCTACTGGTCTACTACAACTAATTTCTAAACCCCCTTTTCTTTTATACACTCCAAAAAATTTCTAAAACTGAAGCTCCCATAACCAAGATCTCAACTTGTAAAAGTCATGTGGTGAACATTGTTCTATTTTAAGAATAATGACATATTTGATGAGTGTACGATAAATTTTTAGTTGTTCACCACATTAATTTCAGCCTACAAAAAGTATTAGATCATGAATTTTAAAACAAGGCATTGCGAGTTAAGATTTTTTTAAATTTTTAATTAATAAAATATGAAGCAATGAAAATGTGTCACTTCATTAATGAAATAATTTTTTATTTATTTAATATTGAAAATGTTAAATAAAGGGTATTTTGGAGCTCAAAGGTAGATGTGAAGGGCATTTTGGAGCCTAAAGGTGGATGCAAAGGGTATTATAGAGCCAAAAGGTGGATGGAGGGTATTTTGTATCATTTTCAATTGGTGAATGGCATTTTAGACCTTTTTCCGTTTAAAAAATAAAACATACTCTAATCTAACCTGCGCGACCCGGTTCAAGCTACAAAAAAGATACAAACAAATATACCCCTCCATTCTGTTAGTCAATTTTTCAATGAAATTAAGCCACTGGATATTTATTAGTAGATAGTTCATGAAAAATTGGATCTACATCGGTACAAACATACAAATATACCTCTCCCTCAGTTCATGGATCCGCATCAACGCAGAACTCGTGATAAATGACACTTGATGATCAAATACAACACATAAGGCTCATTGGATATTTCTCTAGATGATTGAGTTAAGAGGTTTTCGTGTGTGTCAATCGTGACATTTCTTCATTTTTATGCTTTTATATGCAATTTGAATATATACAAAAAAAATTATCATGTCATTTGCTCAGAAAATTTATCCACTGATTCTAGAATCTATATGCACATAGAATTGTATATCAAATTTTGAAAGTTGAACATATTGAACAGGAGTGAATTTTGCAATAGACATTATCTCATTCCATTTTATTTTTTGTTCATCTATAAACAATCTACCAGCGTTGCATGGTTGAAAGAGAAGTATATTTATCTATAATCTATATTATATATTAAAAATGTGAAGACCCTTAGAAAAGTAATTTGAACTTTTTGCCCTTCATTAAAAGTCTTCACTTTAGACAAAATCGTCTTTTCACTATTTTTATATTTAAAAGTTAATAATTTAATATTTTTTCTGATTTGGGACTTTGACACCTACTAAATTATAAATTAGTTTTTACCTTATTATAAATTATTTTTTATCTTATTTAAAACATATGTAATTTAGGACTTTCACCTTATTTAAAATATATGTAATTTAGGATTTTCAAACCAACTAATATAGTGTATTAATTTTTTTTCTTATTTAAAGACTACTCTATCATTCCGTTATTAAATATAAGTTTACTTATTTATGCTAGGATTTCGTTTCTATTTTTTTAATACCATTAATACTACTTATATTACCATACATATTGTAATATATTAACATACTTTAACTCTTTACTGCATGTGGGCTATGGCTTTCCTTTATGTTTAGGATACTATCATCACCAATATAATGTTAATATTTATTGCTCTGTAGGTAGTTCATTACTATTATAAGGTTAGAATTTCTTTTATCAAGTATCAGCTAATTAATATTTATCTATGTTGTGTTTTTTCTTTGTTCACCTTACTATAAATTATTTTTTATCTTATTTAAAATATATGTAATTTAGGACTTTCACCTTATTTAAAATATATGTAATTTAGGACTTTCAAACCAACTAATAGTGTATTAATTTTTTTCCTTATTTAAGGACTCTTTATTTATTTAGAGCAAGAGAACGTCGCATTAAAAAAAATTTATCAGAGTTTAAATAATATAGGCTATGGTTTCTACAATGTGACAAGGATTCATGACTATGATTAGAGTTGTTCTTGGGTGAAGGAACATATTTGTATCTATTTAATAGTCCGTAGTTTATTGCATAGAGGTAAAGTTTAACCGTAAGTTTTTCTGGATTTGGATTGACTTGTGACTAATTAATATTTCATTATTATTATTATTTTCAAGATGGTCATTTATTTTTATTTAAAAGATTGATTCGGTGAGTTAAGAATCTCAAAATTTGCTTGATTGCTTGTTTTTATTATAGATATTTTAGTTGTGCGTGCATTATGATAGACAAATTAATTAGGTAAATCTTTTATTTGTTGTAAACGATAGACGAATTAACTAGGTAAATCTTTTGTTTGTTGTAAACGAAATAAATAGTATATAGCAGGAGTCGAGAAGTGAAACGTTTCCTCTATATATCGTTGTCATTCAAATTTTAACTATTAATCATTTATGTACTGCATATTTATTTCTTGTTCTAAGACCAAAGGTCAATTATGTGAAACAATAAGTTGCTTTAGATAAAATTATTCATTCAACGTAGTACCTCGAATGATTAATACTTTTATCATCAAACAGTGTTATCAAAGGTGTAAGAGGAAGAGATTTGGAGTAACATATAAAGTTGTTGTCGTGTAATTAAGAAGTCTCGAACAGGGCAGACCTACATGATTGCCATTTTCGTATGATCTGTGTTTGTCTTTTAAGTTATTATTTTGACGAAGATATGAGTTTTGAGTTTCTTTTTATAATTTGAGTCAAAAATTTATTGGAAATAGTCTTTCTACCTTTTGAGGTAGAGGTAAGGTCTACTATCTCGAAATCCTATTTTATAGTATTATATTGAATATATTGTTTTGTTTTTGTAACGCCCCGAAAAAATGGATCCCGGAGCGTCACGCGGTGCTTGAGGCTATGAGTAGCCCCAAGCTAACCCTTTGAGCCATTTTCATTCAGTTCAACACAAATCAACGGGGTTTCCATAAATAACCCTCAAATATCAACAGAGTAATCATCATCCAAGAATAAAAGAATTTCAGAAAGATAATAAAATACGACTTAGTAGTCAACTCCCAACATCTATACTAGTCTGACAAGCCTCTAAGAAAATCAATAAAACCATCGAGCCATTGAGACATGTCCTAACTAACTCATACTCAGTTATCAAATGTAAACAATTTCGTGAAACCAACATCAGACATCAGGTCCTCGGAACATGAGGACTCACCACAACAGAGGATGTAGAATAGTGTGCCCGAAGAATCACTGTCGAACCTGGAACTGAGCACCTAAACCTACATAAACCATGTGAGCTACATGGAGTCCAACGTACAACCCACGTTGGGGAGATCCGTCCTATCCTTGCCATCGGAGTAGGACTATCGATATCAAATCCACACAAACTAGTAATCACTATATAAATTAGCCTCAGGCTCACTCCTATGGGAGCATGTAGTTCTAGGGAAGTAAGGTCGCTTTATACCTCCCACTCGGTGCTAAAGATTTCTCCCGAGCTTAGCTCAGATTATTTCAAAGACAATCCACAACAAAATAATTTCAGTGATATATAAATATACATCGGGAGCCATCATGCTTCCCATCTATCAAAATAAACCACGTTGTGGATTTCTTTCAC
>NC_061119.1:40503522-40530753 GCF_002878395.1 Capsicum annuum
TCTGAAGTAGATCAACCATAACGTTTTACTCCGATATCCAAATTGGATGAAACTAATTTCATTAGAAAGAGGACTCTCATATCTTTCCGTTGATATATAGTATCTCACCCAGGTCATTGTGTACGAGGATTTATGATCGTTTGAAATTGACCCAAAAATTTACTTTTGATAGGCTGAAGTAGATCGACCATAATTTTTTGCTCCGATAGAAAAATTGGATGAAACTAATTTAATTGGAAAGAGGACTCACAGAGCTTTTCGTTGATATATAGTAGATCACCCAGATCATTATGTACAAGGAGTTATGATCGTTTAAAGTTGGAGTAAAAATACGTCAGGCCTCAGTACTTTTTCCTGCACGTTTTACTGTTTACTACTATCCACGGTTCAATCGGAATGTTCTTAACTCGTCGCTCGGGTGTTCGTTTTGGATGATCCACATATCGTTGGAAAGCTTATTCGATACTCTACGAAATGGTGGGTCATAATCTAAGACATTCCGCATGGAAAATTTATAATTCATTCTAGAAGATATAACTCAACACGTTTACGCACAAAATTTCAACGAAAAATTTCTCGGAATATTACAGTTTTTATCTTGAATGTCAATCTTGAACTGAAAAATCTATATGATGTATTATTATGTTCTTTATTTGAAGAACCGTGTCTTAATTAAATAGTCATAACTATGTCAAAAAAACTCTTCATAATGAAGAATCTTAGAAGGAAGCTAAAAAAATAAACGAAGGTTGAGTTGTAAATTTTTCTATATGTAACTTGTATTACATGATTTTTTTTTTTAAATATCACCAATAAATAACATTAAAATAAAATATAAAATTTTCGTGCATCAAAATAGATTTAGGAATCCTTATACTTTGTTAAATAACTACTACCAAATAATATTTTAATATTAATTAAAGTTGAAGCTAAAATATGAAAAAAATAATTATTTTTTTTCATATGTAAAAAATAACAAGTATTCCTTTGTCCAATAATATTTTTTAACTATACTAAAAGTAGATATGTAATAATACTTGTTTAGTTTAAAAAATTAATGGACAATTTAGTATTTTCTATCCATTTTTCTCTTACTATTAAATATTATATTCATCACTCAATGTATTTTTCAACGAAATAAATTTATTATATTCAAAGGGCGATATAATGAAATTGTTCCTATTATTTATTATTTTTTAACATTATACCTTATTTATCTTCTTTTAATGCTTCTGTCGTTTTATCTTGACATTTATTTTTTTATTGCACTAAATATGGCAATAAAGGACATGTAATTTACACTTTTAAAGCAATATATATATTTTTTTCGTTTTTAAATACTTGTCATTTTTGTTATGTATATTTTTTAAGTAAAATTTTAACTAGAAATCGAGTAATTTGATTAAATTATCCTATTTATTATTCATTTCAATTTAATATAGTGATTGTCGCTTTTGCACCACATTAATGTCCCTCCATATTTTATGACGAAGGGCAAAGGTAAAAAAACTAATGATATCTTAGTTTTCTAAAATGACAAGTGCTTCTTTATTCTTTTTTAGTTGACATAATACAACTTCGTACAATCATTAAAAAAAATTAATAAAAAGTGTAATTTGACTCATATACTCCTTATTAATCTTTGCCTAGTTATGTGTCTATTAATTATAGAATAATTAATATTAAGGGCAAACTTAAAAAAAAATTAATTCTTTCTTGATTTTTTAAATTGATCAATATTTGAAAACAACTATTTTCAGTATACATGAAAACTAAAAAGAAACAGAATACGTATTATGAATCATCTTTTTTTAGTAACGAAGACAATATTTAGGAATAAAAGGAGTATTAAATGACACGAAGGTCGTTAGCAAATTGAAGGTGCTCGAAAAACGGTGATATTTAGTTGACAAAGAGGTGATAATTCTTTTTTATTCATATTATCTTTTGCGTTATATTTTAAAAGCGTTATACTTAATAATATAACGAACACATGTCAATTTATTTTTTTTGCATTTATTATTATTAATGTTATATACACGTGCAACGCATGTATACTAAACTAGTCTGTTGAAAAACTTCGACCAACAAAATTGAGGGAGAGATATATTTATTTGTATATTTTTTGTGGATCGAACCAGCGAATTAGATTAGCATTTTTTTTTAAACATAACAAAATGGATCATTCAATATTGATTTGAGTTTTTTTTATTAAATAAAGAGTACATGTGAAAAGTTTCGTAACAATGAGGGTAAATATGACCCTAAAGTATGACATTGAGGATAAATTTTGTTCAAAGTATGACGAGGGGTATATTTAGGCAATTTTTCAAGTAGAGGGGTAAATTTGATCTCAAAGTATGACATCGAGAGTAAATTTGATCCGAAAGTATGATGAAGAATATATTTAACCAATTTTTTAAAGTAAAAGGGTAAATTTGATCCTTTCTCTTTTATTTATTACTATGAACAATAAATTAACTTCTTGTAATTCAAAAAAAAGGGAATCGGAAATTTAAATTTGTAAAAGGTAAGAATATTACTAGTAGCTTTAATTATCTTTCCAAGAAAATTTCTAAACTATGATTAGGAGTGAGCATAGTATGGTATATGGTACGATATTTAAAATTTTAGTTTGATATTTTTGGTATTAGGTTTTTAAAAATACTATACCATTATGGCATTTTCATATCAAACTAATTAGGTAGGATTTGGTATTTTGAAGTTCGGTATCAATAATCAACATTTTGTGGCATGGTAAATCGATAATCATAATTTTTTCAACTTTAACTAAAATATACTTATATAATAGAGAATTATGATTTCGAATTTTCAAAAAATGTTAATCACTCTATGTTTCAATTTTAGTAATTGCTGCTACTATTTATTTATTGACTGATATTTAAGTTGGAATATTTATTTTATAGGTGTTATTGCAAATTACAGGGTCCACAACAACGTTGTTCGCGAGTGGTACAAGAAGGGGATTACAATCTAACTTATGATGGACGTAACTCCTGATCTTTCTGAAATGATCTTTGTGTAAATTTAGATATTTTAGGTAGATTTTATCAAAGTGATCACTTCTCGTACCATTTGCACTAATCTTTTTCTCTTCTTTCTTTCTTTCTTTCTTTCTTTCTTTCTTTATTTATTTATCTCCTTTATTTGCTTTAAATATTCACTAAATTCATCGTTTTTATTTTCTTAGACCTCTTCTCAAGGTAATCGTTTTCATTTGATAGTTAAGGTTGTGACACACTTATCCTTATTGTACTATTTGATTACTAGCAAAAGATTATTTGTCCATCTAGTTAGTAGGTTAAAGTTTCTAATAACGTATTATAAACCAATAAAGAATAAACAAGAAAAATAGGAGCGAGAAGAGAAAGGAGACTTATCTATTTCTATTGAGGAATTAAGGAATTAGGGATAATTTAAGAATCCTCTCCATTTAGAGGAGAAATTTCTCCTAACTTTTACAAAAAATAGATATTCCATCTCATGATAATACTCACTAAATCTCGATAGATACTCAATATATCTTTATAGATGTTCACAATATCTTGATAGACATTCACTATATTTATAACATAATTTACTTTCTTCTTGTGAATTTTTTTATTTTAGGTGCGATCTGATTGAATATTTTAAATTGAATTTTTATTTATTAAATTTTTTTGAAACAAAATTAAAAATTATTTAATTATCAAAACTAAGTATTTCTCGATTGGGTTTGGATATTCACTGATTACTTGTATTAGTAATTAATTAAATGACATTTGCGGATAAAATAATGCCTACTTAGCAAATGTGACATTTACTCTTTTATCCTTGAATTATACTCACTCCTTCCCATCTTACTAAAAATAGTCATTTTATAGCATTAATTGTCCATTTCATTAAAGTAAGAGAGAACTGATCTAAAACTATTCATATTATTCTTGCGATTAATTCTTGTTAAAAGTGTGAAAACTTATTTGTAAAGTCTAAAAAGTTTTTTAAGAGATACATTAGTAAAATCACCTTATTATTTATAAATTTTTAATATGCGTGTATAAAGAAAAGGGGACAACTAAAATAAGACGGATGAGTATTTGCAGATAAAATTGTTTCTCCATCAACCTGAATTGGTGACCCACGATAGTATATTTTAGAAATAGATATAAAGATTCGTTTCCTTTATCATTTGGGAAAATTAACTAAATGAACTTATTAGATTGTTTATTATAAGTTATAACAACTCTATTTAGTTTTCAAGTTATAGCAATTTTCATTTAAAAAAAATACTTAAAAATGTATTTTTCATTTTTTTAAAAAGGCATATCAAAATAATTACAGAAAAGAAAAATAAAGATTTAATATAACTAATCCACAATATTCCTTCCTTAAATGTAGTTAACCTTAATAATTGGTATCCATCTCATCCCCAAATCTCTCTAACCGTCATTTTTCCTCCTATTTTAATGCCTCCATTAAGAGTTTCAATCTTAATACACTTTTATCTTCTTTTTTTCCAACATGATTTACTGGAACAGTAAATCAATTTCAGATTTTTTTTCGTTTTATGCAACTTTTGAAAATTCTTTTGAAAGAAAAATAAACATAAGTTATCGTTGTGTTATTAAAATATAAATTTTAATTATTTGCATTCAATCATGATATGTCATGGAGAGAGATGAGATTCATTAGGTATGTTATATTATTTAGTACATTGATATTTTTAAATCAAACGTATTTAAAGGAATTATTTTTTTTATGTTTTTCTTATATTGATAAAATGTTGAATTTTGTAAAATTTGTTACTGTATGTTTATGGGTTGCATGATCAAAGCAAGAATTATATAATAGTTGTTGAAACAGGTATACCTAAGGACTTTGGTATTGACGGAATTATGTATGATGCAAGTACAAACTACAAAGAATTAGTAGAAGCAATTGCAATACAGTTGAGGGTAGACACAACTTCAAAGAACAAAAACAAGATGATGGTACAATAAGTGAAAATGATGTGGTTGGCAATGTTACGAGTAGACTCGGTGACCTGAAGATTTTGAGAGACATTGTTAGTTCAACTGTCCCTAAAAACACAAGGCATACATAGACATGGATATTGTATTTTAATATTTTTTTATGCTCATTATTGTTGTCTTTCTATGATTGTTGGTATGAACAAAGTTTGGTTTTGATATTTAAGTAATTTTTTATTCAATGTTATGCTAATTTAATAGTTGTTTCGTATTTCACATCGTTGAATAAATTGGATGTCAATTAAGTTTGTGTCAACTAGATGTACTGAAATTTTTCTTTATAAATCTTGATTCATATTTTTCAGTATAAAAGATAATAGTGTTCATTAAATCTTAATTTAATACAAAAGTAGATGAGATAGAATCTTGATTCAAAGAGACAAACACATAGTGTATGGAATGAGTATATATATTAGTATCACCTAAAATGAATATCGCAATCTATAAATATCAATTTATATATCGACTTCATACAAATGTGACATGTAAAAAAATATTTTATAAACTGATTTCATTCAATTTATAATCTTAAATATATCTTCTTAACTGAATATCACAATCACATTATACTCATTCCATATAAATATAGCATGTCAGAAACTATTTTATAAACCTTGAATGCAATATTGATATTATACAGGTTTCATATACGAAATGATTCAAAAAAAATAAGTTTGTATATTTATTTCATACACAAAACAGTTTAATAAATATATACAAGATAATTTTCACCATATTATTCTTATGAAAGATTCCGATCTACATTCAAATCCTTATTTATATTGTTACCAACACAAATAATTGATTATTCGATATTTTCTTTAATATCCATTAACATATCTTTTATTGTTATAATGTATATAATTTGTCTTTATAATGTCAAATATGATATGTGATAATTAATTTGAATGCAATAATTACTGTTGCAAAAAGATAACATAAGATGATCAAAACATATACATATTAACATGAACTTAATAATAATTTATATAATATAAAATATCAAAGGATAAAACGTGTGCAAGCAATAATTAAGTTGACTTATATATTTCATAAACTTGCAACTTCTTCAATTGATCAACTGAATTAATTTGCTAAAGAACAATATATATCAATTAGAAATATGAATAAATAAATTTCCTAATGGTATACATAATATTCCTCACTGTTAGCATAAGAAACTTGTGATTGAAACAACTCTCAATCCAAGTGAAAATAATGTGCATAGACACCTCTACAATAGAAACGAAAAAGGAAAGGCATGTTTCTAAATGGTCATAAACTATTTTACCATGTCTACATGAAACTTGAGAGATTGCACGCTTTTATGAAAAAAAATGCAAAAGTGCATACAGATCTATAGATGCACGTCTTTTGATTTCTTCATTTTATGAGCGAGAATTTCATCCTCATAATCAGAATCTGAAGCTTGTTCAACAACCTTTTTTCTCTTTATCAACCATCTTATATTGTGGAATAACAACCTTTTTTGACACTAAATAGCTTTTCATGTTGAGTTGCGATTTCTTCAAGGATGGTGAATTTTTTTAAAAATCAATTTTAACCGGCAAAATTGATCTTTGATTATGTGAAATAGACTCACCTTTCATTACCTTCTTCTTGTTCTTTGATAATAGAGAAGGGGTAAAACACCCCAAATCAAACGAGGGTCTAGATAGAATAATCAGACTATTTTCTTGTATTAATCTAGGGATTTTTCTATTAGGAGTAGAATCAAATTTGCATTTTTCTGACATGTTTCAAGAAAAATAAATGCAAACTAAATTGAAGAACTCTTAATCTAAGTGTATGAGTGACTGTTGGGAAACCCAAACGAATGAATGAATGTTGAGAACCCAACTTCATACGCATGAGAATCAAAAGGAGATAAAAAGACGATGAGAAAAAATATTGTAAAGAGTGAAGAGTTTTATCGGTAAAGAAACACTGTATAATGTGATAAAAATGTAGAAAATAAGTTAATTATTAAAGTAAATAAAAAATCAAAAATAAAGTATCAATGTAAAAAATATATATTTATCATATTTGACTCCTTAAATTATGAACAAACTTTAAAACTTAATTATGATAAGTAAAAAATCAATGATACCAAAAATATAACTTGCCATAATTATGAAAAGATTTAATGAAGAGTGATAAATATTACATGCTATAAATACGGAAATAATATGAACATTCAATATTAAAAAAATGATTTTCGAATATTTAAGAATTTTTTTTTTTCTAAAAAGTTGCTATAAGTTGCAATTATTTCTTTAGTCTAGTAATTAATGAAAAATATTGCTATAACTTGTAATAAATAATCTAATAAGTTTATTTAGGATAATTTACTCTGATAACTAGGGGTGTACAAACTAAACCGCCAAGTCAAACTGAACCGACGAATCAAACCAAACCGAGAAAAAAAACTGACTTATAATTTGGTTTGATTGGTTTGGCATTAGAAAAAAAACCAATTTTATTACTTTTTCTTTTATTTTCATAATTTGAAAAACCAATTGAGATAAGTTAAAATTGAAATAACTAAAAAAAATTAGATAGTGAAATTGAATAATAGTTGAGTAAATTTTATCAATGATTATCCAATTCTGAGTTTATCACCCAAAAAAGTTATTTCTTATTTTTTCTGTTACAAAAAGGTTATCTAATTTTAAAATTTATTACACAAAAAAAAATTGTTTTTTTAATCACATAAAGGTATTCTTTCTTTAATGTTTATCAACATAAAATATTTTATTTATTTTTAAAAGGTATTTATGAAATTTACTATACAAATACGTACATTAGTAAGAAAAAAAGAAGTCAAATCATATATACTTTAATATTAATAATAATGTGTCAAAGTTATTGTTAGGAAATCAAACTAAGAAAAGAAAATATAATATCATATACCCCAATAAGTTTTATGTTATGAAAAAAAATATTACTTCTTTTTGTTAGGATATGATCTTGCACAATACTTAAGAAAAAATCAATTAGAGTGTAATTTGATTAAAATATTCTTTATTAATTATTTAATATTTAGCTATTTACGTAACTCATAGTTCTACTCTAGAATAATTAATGTTAAGCGCAAAGTTGGAAAAGTATAATTAATTCTCTCTTGATTTTTTGAATTGACAAGTATTCAGGAATCGTATATATAACAACAAAAAAGAAACGGAAGGAGTATGGATTTTTCTAAAATTATCTTGAATATACTTTCTCTATTTTATTTTACTTGATTGATATACTATAAATAGATGTTTCAACTTACTTATCAATCTCACAAATTAAAAGAGTTTAATTACTTCTTTCTCAATTCTCATACTACTTTAGGATTAAATAACTACATAAAGTAGCAGTACTAATTAAATTTAAAGATTCAATTCATCGTTAATAAGGTTAATTTTGTAAAAATATACATTCAATTAATTTTTTTCTTAAGGCATGTGTTAAGTCAACATGGGCCAAATAATATACAACAGAGAGTAATTAATTTATTTTGAAGAATTATGTCATATTTTCATATAAAATATTAAATCTCATGTGAAATTTACTTTTTAGTTAACTCAGTCAAAGTTGAATAACTTTTAAGTGATCAAAAATAAAAATATAATAAATTTTAAAATTGAACGACTCAAGGTTTAAGAAAAAATAAAAAAAGTATATGTGTGATAATACTAATAATAATAATAATAATAATAATAATAATAATAATAATAATAATAATAATGTGAATAAATTCAAAATTACATAACCAACTTTATCCAAAAACATCTTAAAGAAATATGATATGTATACAATAAAAACATTTGTAAAACTTGATGAAAAAGAAAACAAGAGTGGATTAGGGAGAATGAAAAGAATGGTGAAGTGAGATAATGTGTGGATCCCACATTATAAAGATAATTAAATAAACCCCTCATATAATTAATGATAAATGTGATTAAGCTATCATAAAAATTTTTATTCCATTTATTTTTAAGTTTAGGAAATTGTAAAGATTTGACTTTACTTGGAAGGAAAAAGGTTAGGATAATCTTTATACATTTGTGGTTATTTTTGAGTCAAAAAATTGTGGCCATTTAACGTTTTTACTTTTATCCTTGAATCATACTCACTTCTTTCCATTTTAATTGTCTATCTTACTAAAAAATAGTTGTTTCATAATATTAATTGTCCATTTTATCTAATTAAGAGAGAATTAATTTAAAACTATACATATTATTCATACAATTAAATTTTTAAAAGTGCCAAAACTTATGTGTAAAGTCTAAAAAGGTTTTATAAGAGATAAATTACCAAACTTATCTTGTTATTCATAATTTTTTAATATGCGTGTAGAAAAAAAAGTGAACAGCTAAAATAAGACAGATGAGTATTTACAAATAAAATTGTTTCTCCATCAACTTGAATTGGTGACCTACGATAGTATATTTTAGAAGTATAAAAATACATGTAATTTATCCTTTAGATAACACTCCATATGAAACATTAAAGAAGTATATAAAACTATGGGCCGAAACCGGATAAAAGCGCGCGGGCACATGATTTCCAATTCCCCACTTTGGATCCACAGTTTTTGGACCCAACCTGCACTCTCCTTTCTGTCTTTGACATCCCATCAACAAAATGGAAATATGTGGGCGGCCAACCAGAATCACACTTCCTATCCTGTCTTGCTTTTGCATTGCAGTTACACACCCTTATAATATATAAGCAGAGATTTGGTGATACTTCAAGGCACAACAAAATTCCAAGCATCTACAAAAGAAATAATAAGCTCTTCTTTTTCTTGTTTGAAGTTGAAAAAGGGTGAAGGAAATTAAAGAAGAATGTCTGGGCTGATAGATATGTGGACAAATGAGGTTGCGAAGTTGCAAAACAAGGCATGTCAAGATGAAGATGTAGCTGCAGAACCCTTTTCCACGAGGAAAGCAAAAAGTAGTGATTTGGTCAAGGAAGATCATGAATCCCTCTCCTTATTTCAAAGATATGGCGGGTTGGCAACTAATTACTTGGGCAATCAACTCAATAAGTTGCTCAATTATTCTGATGCTTCAGTCTCAATGATTGTGGATTGTGTTAGTCCCTGAACAAGCAATTCAGCGCATTTCTCTGTTTGTCTCTTTGCCTGTTTACCTTTTTTTTGAAGTTGAGAAAATTGTACCAGTATTTTGATAAGGTCCCTAAATAACTTGGTGTACATATACTTACAGTTAACCGAAAGTCTCCAGTGCAGTTTCTTTTGAGATAGTATTGAAAATTATACTTGTCTAATTTTTTGCTAAACATAAAGAGTACAAAGAGTGAAAGAAAATACAAGGAGAAATATAGTAATTATGACACCTTAAATATCGTGGAAAACGACTAAAAGGATTAATTATATATAAATATTCATAGCTCTGTAAATGATCATGGTCCAAATTCTTAATCCCCATATGTAAAGAGATGCTTCAGTTTTATGATAAAAAGAGTTGGTGCTTCAAAAAGGTATTATAGACTATATTCGAACAAACAGATAGTGAGATGCATAAAAAATTGTATGGAGACACATATTTTTGCCAGATCCATGTATCGAATACATAATAATTATGTATCTCTCTTAAATTATTTTATAGAATAATGTATTTCTATCCAAATTGTTGTAAAGAGTAATGGATCTGAGTTGTTTTTATTCTATTAATACACTCATCATTCAATTGATATATGGGTGAAAATCATTTTCACCCCAACTTTGATTAAAAAATCAAACTCCCCCTCAACATTGAACAATAATCACACTCTCCCTTCATTCCATGCAATGTCCATTTTGTCCTTATAATTTTAATTATATATTTATGTAATATCTTTTTATATTATATGTAATGAATATTTTTTTAACATGGATATTTGTAGCATTTTGTTTAAATTTATTAACTTTATACGTAAATTAATACTTTTTATATTTACCTCAAAATTCAATGTTATTTTTTAAGATTGTTATTTTAGTACTATATGTATTAAGGAGTCGTTTGGTGTGAGGTATAATTATAATAATTCAAAGATAAAGTTCATGATTATTTATCCTGCGTTTAGTTAGATGTATTAGGTAGTCTCAAAATTATTTGTCGCACCATTTATGCCATAGTGATGAGATAAGTTATCACACATACATGTTAGTACAACTTATTTTGTAATAACGAATCCCGGAATAACTTGTTTTCAAAGAACCCACCCCTAAGTGTGTATATATACATATGTATGTATATGCATGTGCGTATATTTTCGTGTTTTATCACTCTCTTACTAAATTCGTTTCGTATTACTTAATTTTTTGTTGATATAACACAATCTTTAAGAAAATTTTACTTAGAGGTATATTTTGCTAAATTAACCTTAATAATGATAATTTGAAACTTTAAATTTATCTATACTGTTACTTTATATAGTTATTGAACACTAAAGGGTAAAAAAGAACATAATAAAATTCTCTTGATTTCACAAATTGAGCAGATAAACTAAAACATTTATTTTTAATATGAGGACCAAGTGATAAGAAACGATTTAATCTATTGTCTATATCAGTAAATAATTGTGATTGTCATTAATAGAGTATTACATATTTTATAATTTATATAAATAAATATAATCTTTAAAATTTGACCTTATTTTTATTCGAGAAAAACATCTAGTATCCCCGAACTATGACCAAATTTGCTACGACACACGTCAACTTCACGGGGGTCCTATTACCCCTTAAACTAAATTTTAGCGTATTTTTGTCAATCTTTTTAGCTAACGTGATACCTTTTGTCAATCGTTTTAGATGGTGTGACATCTTTGATGTGAGCTCCATTTTATGTAATAAAGGTGCCACATTAGTAAAAAAAATACAAAAATATGTTAAATTTGAGTTTAGGGGATAATATGACTCCTGTGAAGTTGGAGTGTGTCATAACAACTTTGACCATAATTCGGGGTGGTACTGGAGGCTTATCTCTTTCATTTATTGTTTGTATTTTCTGCATTGAAATATGTTTATAAAATCAGTAGTACTTATTATTTTCACAATTTAAAATAAATATTATAATTTTGATTATTATTAATAAAACTAATTTTCTTATTATGCTAATTTACTTCATAAACATCATCATTAGCTTATATATTTCTTATTTTTTTTTCTAGAAGATAATGTTTATGTTTTTATGAAAATTTGGTTATATGAATAATGTTTATGTTTTTATGAAAAATTTGTTATATGATTTTTTTTTAATGAAAATATGATGATTTTAAAGAAGTTAAAAAAAAAAGAATAAAAAAATTGATGATAAAGGGTAAAATAAAAATTTTAAAAAGTCAATTAGGATAAAGGAAGGAGTATGATTATTGTTCAAAGTTGAGGGGGGAGTTTGATTTTTAAGACAAAGTTGGGGAGGAAAAATGATTTTGAATTGATATATTAACTAATGAATAATCAAGCAGTAATCTAACTATTACATTTTAATATATCTGAATATGGGGTGTGCAGTATGTATTCGTACTTAACCTACTTTAAATGCTCGATTCTTTTATAAAGAAATTCAGAATAAATATTGACATTCAATTAAATTTATTATAATCAAGTAAGCGACCTCGTTTCTTATACTGGTTCAAGTCACTGATGTTTAATAAGTAAGTGAAATATACACAATAAAGTGAACTTTTATTGAACATATAAAGTAATATGTAATGATCCTGAAGTAATCATACAAAATCTCATAGTTCAAAGGAACTTTAAATGTTAGAAATTGACAAAATTTGATTTACCTGAAGACACAGAATGCTAACTTGTATAGAGATTTACCAATCATGCCATATTTTTTCCATAGCTTTCATCTTTGGCACATATTGATATCATTTTTCCTCATAATGCTCAATATGTAGCCTCAAAAATGCAATTTTCTCTTCTTTTTTTCTCTCTCTAAAGTTGTTTTTATTTTCAGGAGGATATGTCTCTAAAATTAATTAGAACTGAACATGGTACCTGAAGGGAGTTTAAGTAACTAAAGTGGTTAATGTATGCTATTGTTGATGTTTAACCACATTTAAAATTTGTTATAAAAGAAATAAACGATACCTTAGTGACTTAGTCTCTTATTCCTTCTTGTCAAGGTCATTCTTTAACATTCCAAACACGAGTTAGTTTTTTATCACCTGAGAGATAGAATTGCTTTCAAGTTGAGCAACCTCGAATAACTACAAAATTGAGAAGCTGAGGACTACCTTAAAAATTTTATATTTAAATATTTGGATTAAGCACTTTGTAATCTTATCAGGTTGCAAAAAAATTCTTCTCTATCTTCACACAACTATTTCACTCGCTACATAATACTCTCTTTGTTTAAAAAAGATCTGCTTTGACTTGACATGAATTTTAAGAAAATAATGAAGACTTTTGAATTTTGTGGTCTTAAATTAAAGTTACGTCAAATTTACTTTAATTGTATCGTCTCAAAGATGCCACGTGAAAAATTAAAATTAAAGTTTTCTAATAAAAAAGGAGTCATTCTATTTTAAATGAATTAAAAAGAAAAGTACGTCATTATTTTTTAAATGGGGGTTGTATAATTTTGGGATATGAAACCTCTTATGCTAGATGGAGTAAAATAATTATTCGGTTGCTTTAGACATAAGCACAATGAACTTTTATTGAAGCAATAAAATAAAATTTGATAAATCATGAAGTGATTTTCATAAAAAATTCTTGCAGTTCGTAAGAAATTGATATTTCAAAAGATGAACAACATTTATGCTTTTGACAATATTTTCTTTTAAATGAAGACAAAGAATGCTCACTTGTATAGACATATACTAATCATGCCACATCTTTTCAATCGTTTTCATCTAAAAGAACTATTTGATTGGTTTAGACATAGCTAAACATCATGACTCCAGTAAGGTTCTTCTTTTTTCATTGAAAATTTATTTTGTTAGATGGAAATTTAATGTACCAATGTTGTTATAATTCATGAGCTAAAGCAAAAGATATCTAAGATTATATTCAACAGAAACAAATGACTTATCGATCATTGAAAAGAAAATAAAGTTTTAACCATAAAATTTTATAAACAATTCAAAATAGCAGTATTATAAAAAAGGCATGTTTGTATAAATCCACTTTACTAAATGTAGCTTCAGCTACTTCAATGTTAAGATATTAAAATAAAATCATAGAAGTTTTAACAAAAAAAAATAGCTAGTAATTAGTGATAGTATAAAGAGGAGAAAAAAGAAAAAACCCCTATATTTTACTTCTTTCTTAAGGAGTAGCAGCTGCGGCAGCATCCGCCGATGTTGAAATTGCAGCAGCACAAAAACTTCTTTGAAATCTCATATGTACTATTTTAATAAATAATAGGACATTTCTTTGGCCATGAAATACAAAGTGAGCACCTAAAATAAATATTCATATGTGAATGATGAAGAGTTATTGTTCTATAACGTCAACATGTTTTGAACTTAAAAATAAAGCGCAAAATCTTATATCCGTGCAAAAAATGTTGTTTTACACAAAAGGGTACTTCTACCTAAAATAATTCTTTTGGTGATTGAAATTTTTTTTAAAAAAATTAAGAAATAGAATTATAAGTCAAAGAAAAATCTATTTTTATTGAAGAAAAATTTGACATTCATATTTAAATCAAAGAAAGATCCACTTAATTTCAATGTTTAAGTCTCTTTTGATTTGAAACCTAGCTTTCGTCTTTTCAAGAGTTGATTTAAGAACATATTTTCATATATTGACTTGTATGATCTCAAGATTCGTTAATGCATTAAGGCATAGTAAAAAATAGTCTATGTTGATTAACAAATAACTAATCTGCTACCCTGACTTTGTAAGTAGCAGGGCAGTCAAGACTCTGTATATTACAACCTCTTAGTTAAGAAGCAGAGAGTCACTAACAAACCATCCATGTAAAATGACTAGGATATATAGTGTAGACAATTCAACTTAATATAACATCATCTTACCTTCAAGTATAGTCTAATCCAGAGCCCCGACTTCTTTATTAGCAAGATATTTGCCTTAAGAAGAGATCAAAGATAAATCTTAATAATCTAATTAGCAAAGCAATGTTTCCTATTCAGATAAAGAAGTCGTTTCACATTAGGATTCAACAGATGTGACTAAAATACAATAGGAATCTATATGTAAGTTCTTTCAAGACACCTTCATAGAGTAAGCCCCAACTAATTTAGTAGAAATATTCCTATATAGAATACTAATTAGAATGTGAAACATCTAATTCATAGCCTCCTGTGGCTTCTTTTATAATTTAAGATGCTTTCACAGAAACAATAATAACTCAAGGAGAATTAAATCAATTGGCCTGCTAATTTATGCCGTGCAAATGCTGCCTTTTGGTGACTCTCCCCATTGCACCCAAATCATTCTTAGTAATGGAGTTTTCATTAATCAACAATAAAATGTATCTGTAATAATTTTATCATCTAAATTTTGTCCTTACAATTATCGAGAGATGAAAATGATAAGCAAATTTTTTGTAGCTGAAGATAATTTATTTATTTTTAAAAAAGAAATAATCAAATTGTGTATAATCAGAATTAGAACGATCATATTTTGAAATTTGAAAAGAATCCTCAAGCAAATGGAATTACAACCATAATTTATTTTAACTAAAAGTTTGATCTTTAATTCAACATCCTTGATATTCAGCCACCACAATAACAACAATAATATACCAATATAGTCCGACAAAGTAAGGTCTGAGAGTATAGAGTGGATGCAAACCTTACATCTACCTCGGATGTGAGATAGAGAGTTGTTTTCGACGAATTCTGACTCAAGGTAAAAACATTCTGGAATGAAATTCAATCACTAAAATAGAAAATCTGAAGATAACTGGAAAGAAATTCAGGAATTTTTTATACTCTTAAAGGTCGTTTGGTTGGAAAACAAGTTATGATGAAATTAGTTATACTGAGATTAGTTGTTATCGAATTAGTTATTCTGCTATTATTTTTCAGTGGTTTTTTGGTTTGTGATATTAAAAATAATATGCATTGCATTCTTTCTTAAAATAAATAATTTGTTTGCAAAAATACTCTCACCTTATTTCGCTTAATTGTTTTTCTTCATACTAAACCATAAAATAGAAATTGAAAGTTACTAGTTTTTTTATTAACTTTAGTATTTTTTTCCTAAAATACATGTGAAGAAATTTATTCTTTTATTAAATGTGTATGAATCTTTAATATTTCATGTTAAAATTACTTATTTTGTCCTAAATTCTATAAAATGTGGATAGTCCCATTTTTTGTTAAAAAAATTCAACATAAAAAAATGTGAAAAAGTATTAATCTCACTTTTCATTATTTAGTATCATTAATATTTGGAGAGTTAAATTCTATTTTAAATAAATTAAATTTTCAAACATTTTTAGCTATATATAAAAAATAATTTCTTATTTAATAATTAAGCATGTACTAAGTTAGAAAGGGAATGTTAATATACTTTAATTACTTATCCATGATAAATTTATTTGGAAAAATAAAATTTGAAATAAGATTAATAAACATTTCTACAAAATAGACTGACAAAAAATCCTTGGATCAATTTTGAATTTGATTGTATAAATAATTTTTATGGTGTCACTATATTTTTCTCATGAATCATCACTTTTGTAGCATTTAATAAGTCCAAATAATTGTTCAAATTTATTAAAATGGATGAAAGTTTGTAGAATAATTAAAAATTAAATTAGGGATAAAATTGATAAAAAAATTGATGCAAGGACTACTAAAATGTCAAATTCTCTCTTGTATATAGTAATGATTGTGGCACTAAAAGAAAGTTGAAGATTTTGTTTTTTTGAAAAATGGTGGATATTTCTAGAAATATTTTGGAGAAGAGAGGATTTTTTTGGAATGAGTTTAATGAATGCTGAAAAGACAATTTTACCCTTGATCGTCCTTGAACTCATCTTTCTATATAAAATAATAAATAATATAAATAGGGTGAAACAAAACTGCAGTAATGTATAAGATAAACCTATACATAAAAAAGTAATATGGAATGTATAGGATAAAAAATAGCGTGGCTAAGTATAAGGTGTAACATATAACTGCAGGGAAAAATATGGAAAATGGGTCAAACCATATAAATTGCGTAACACAGACAACCCTTGTACATAACCATTACACGTATAAGATGAGAAATACTTCAAGCCATATACAGACCACTGACAACCCTTATACATAACCCTTACATGTATAAATAGCAGAATGAGTCAACCATATACATTGCATATCAATGTATATGGAGTAGCAATTACAGCAGATCTCCCAAAAAGGTGCGTCTTTACCCTTATGCATAACATAGCTATGTATAACAATGTATACGAGTGCATAAAATCGAAAAAAATACAGATTAAAAAATAAATCACAAAAATTTTGAAAGCCGAGGTTGTCATGATTTTGAGAATCAAGCACATGCAACAAAGAAACTATCAAAATTTGAAGAAGATGATGAAAAAAATAAACAAATCGCTAGATATCTTAAAGTTGAAAAAAAAATAAACAAACCTCAAAAATAAATTGAAGAAGATGATGAAGTTGAGTAATCTAATGAAATATATTTTGAAATTTGAAATCTTGAAACCTCCAGATAATGCTAACTTAATTTTACTCATATATTATAGAGCATTAACCGATCTAAAAGAGATGCTTTTCTATGTATGAGGGTTTTGGAGAGAGAAAGTATATTAATGGGATATTTGTAATTAGTTTTGCCAAATGAAATTTTATGTAATAATTGTAACTTAAAATGTATATTTATATAAATTTTAGTTTCTAATAGTCGTAAGTTAGTACCTTCAGTTGGACTCAAGTTAGCCATTTATAACTTTATTCAAAATTTGCTAAGTACTAACCAAAATTCAAAATTTATAGTTGGTTACTTAAAATGAATTAGTTTTAAATATTTAAATATCTCATTTGGTGTCTCACACGCTTTTAAAGAATCATTTGTAATTACTGCATATTATTACTCATTATATGCATGTTTTCATAGAATTTTAATCGTTCAAACAAAAATGTTATATGAAAAAACTAGTGTAAAAGAAATAGAGAAAAATAATAAAGAACCAACAAAAATTGATTCAATTACTATTTGTTGTAATTGGTTGATGAACTTTTAGGGAGTGATTTGTTAATTAGGTGTACTATGTTATGCATGTGTTGGTCATTTTAGCAGAGTTCTTGTTGAATTAAGGACAATGTTGGTTGAGAAAATTGAAGAAAATGTGTCTTTTAAGTCTTGAATGAAGGATTAATGACACTGACTAACTTAAAGGGTTAAAAATAATTAGGAAACTTGATTAAGTTAATTGTGAACTTGATTAATATTTTCAAAACTTTCTAATTTTTTCAAAAATACAAATCAACCCACACCCCTCTCCTTTCCGAATCATCGACCGTCTCTCTCATCTCTCTCTCTCGACAGCTTCGCTCAACTCTCTCCCAACCAACAGTTCTGTAAAATTTCTTCCTTCAATCCCTGATGACTTCAACCTCCGGCAATGAATAGTCGCGCGAGTTCATTTTCGACTTTCAACCGTCAATCTTATAACAGTATTCTCCGGCGACAACAACCTAATTCTTTTGTCATAGGTAAAAATTTATGCCTTTTTAGTTTTGAAGAAAAAGAGAGAACTTGAGGCAACTTCTCTTCTAGTATTTGTTAACAATTTTAATATTTGTTACTTTAATTTGAAATGTGGACTAGAGAAAATCCTAATTTAATTTTTGGCATTTCTTCTCTACTCTTTCCGAAATATAATTTTTTGTTGTTATTGTAGTTCTTGTTGTCGAACTGTTGATTCGATTGTTTGGTGTCTATTGAGTTTTTTAAAGTTTACTTTTTATTGTTTGTATTTGTACAAACGTAAAACAACAATGTTGGTGATTTTTGGTCACCGTTGATATTCTTATTCTTAGTGTGTGTTGTGTTGGTGTTGCTGGATTGATTTTTTTATTTTTCCTGATAAAAATATTGTATTTGATATTAAATGGTGATAGTACTGTTATTCTATTGAACAAAATCCTGATACTATTTTTTTCCACAACAGATGCAAATCTGATGCAATAGATAAAAAATCTAGTGCAACAGATAAAAAATCTGGTCAACAGATGAACAATATGATGCAACAGATGAATCATCTGAAGCAGCAGATAGACTATCTGATGCAACAGATGAATATCTGATGCAACAGATGAAAATCTCATGCAACATATGAGCATCTGATGCAAAGATGAACATTTAATACAATAGATGAACAGTCTAACAGATCGTTCATCTGCTGCGATAGACGACTCTTCTGTTTGGAAGAAATTTAAACAATGTTGACAGTTGATAGTAGTTCCAACAGATAACTCATTTGGCAACATATAAGTGATCTGTTTTAAAAGATGAGTGATCTGTTATAATTATTCCAATGGATTACTCATCAGTTGCAACAGGTTGGTTATATGTTGCAACAGATAACCTTTCTGGTACAGCAGATAAGTGATCTACTTTTATTATTTCCAATGGATTACTTATTCGTTGCAACAGGTTGGTTATATGTTGCAACAGATAAACTACCTGGTACAACAGATGAGTGATCGTTTTTTATTGTTTTCAATAGTTTACTCATCCGTTACAATAGGTCGATTATATGTTGAAGCAGATAACATACCCGGTGCAACAGATGTGTGATCTGTTGGACCTGTTATTTGACTATTGTACATGTTAGATTTACTTTATTGTAATCTTTTTTTAACAATGTATTAATCAATTATAATCTATTTTATGTTCCTGTTAATTTAAAATAATATGGCTCCCAAAAGTAGAGCTGTTAATATGGGTCGGCCCAACCCATCCGATCTAGCCCACATGGGCCTTGAGTTTGACGGGTTAGGCCGGGATGGCCCATCAAAATGATGGGCCAAAAAACACCAAGACCACAACATTACTTTATGGGCTGCGGGCCTCACGGGCCAGCCCACTTCTTAAAAATAATATTTTATAATTTAAATTTAGAATGTTAATAAACATAAATATTACCAGACAATATTACATATGTTATGAAATATAAAAGCAAGAACAAGAAAATGTAAAACAAGAACAAGAATAAATAGAAAGAGAAGAGGGAGTAATTCTTTATTTATCTTTAGGATGAGATATCATCAGATTGTTCAGAATACAAGGAACAAAACCCCTCTATTTATAGGGGAAAATACTCCTAGTTTCTGACTAAAAGACAAATACTTTAAATCCTGATAGATACCAACTAGATCTTGATAGATCTTATTAGATCTTGATAGACATTCACTATAATGTAAATACATTTATAACAACATAGTGTTAATACTTTTTAATCAAGTCTTCAACACCCCAAAAAATACTCCTAATTGAGAGATTAAACAACTTTTGATATGATATTCTTCAAACTAAATAAAAATACTAATAAGCAATCTAAATAGTTGTATGTATTTGACTTACGGGCCAGCCCACGGGCTAGCCCAACCCACATTGCTCAAGACCCACGGGCTACGGGTTTATCCAAGACAGGCTAAAAAGCCCTGTTCTTAAATGGGCTGCAAAAACTAAAGCCCAATTTCATTAAATTATAGACTGGGTCAGGCCAGCCTAACGGGCCTGACCCATATTGATGGCTCTTCCTAAAAGAAAAAAATCGAATCAAGTCCAAGTAAAGGAACAAATAAAGCAGCTAGGCTCTATGCATCACTCTATGAGCATGCTTTACAAATGTTATCTCAATCAGGAGCAAATGATAATGAATATGGGGATGAGGATCGTTTCAAAAGAGATGATCCAAATGCTAATAGACCTTCCACCAAAGAGTTGGTCAAAATCTTCAACAATGATCTTTATCCTGTGAGAATGCAGTCCGATGATGACACAAATTTAATAGGTGATTTCATAGTTAAGTCAGCCATGAGAAAATTTTTTGACGCCTTCAGAAAAATACTTTGAGAAAAAAATTAAATTCTTATTTCAGGGAAAGCTGCTTTGGGCAATATCTTGATTTGTCGGAGGACAACAATGCTCATTTTTAAATGAAAATGGTATATGATCTTCTCAATCGTAGGTTGACGTATGAAAACAAAGATAAAATAGATGAGGTATGGGTAAATTACTATAGCATGCCTGTTTGTTTTGGTTGTAAGGAGTTTGCCATAGTTACTATACTAAAATATTATCCTCCTTCTCCTTCTCAAGTTATACCTACTCTAACCCAAAAAAGCACCCCACACACCCAAAAACGTCAAAGGCAAGTCGAATGATCGTGATGACTTGGTGTCCATTTTTGGTCTAAGATTCAAAAACAACAATTTGACAGAAGCGTTGAAAGGTAAAAGACTTTCAAAGAAGCACACACAATTATTATGCTTGGTTTGGTTGGTACATAATATTCTTTGGGCGAGAGACATTAGCAACAACACAAGCCTTGATTTAATAAATCTCTCTGAGGATCTTGAGGCATTTAACAGTTATCCTTGGGGTCATGAAAGCTTCAAAATGACTGTCAAATATTTATTGACTCATTAATACCAAAGACAGTCAACTTATATGACTTTCCATGGGCTTTCATGGTAAATATTTCTTTTATTATGATATGATTCATTTTTTATTCAATAATGCTTTTAATTTATTGGCGTTATGTTATAGGCTTGGGCATTTTAAGCCATTCCTTATTTGAGACAACAAGTGAACTACCAGGAAGAAGTTTTTTGTCCAAGAATCTTGAGATGGTTGTTGGCCAAAAGTGATAAAAATATAAAATTTCTTGATCTTTTCAATCCCCCAAAGGAAGCAGTAAGTCTAATTCTAATCAAGCTTTTGTTTTAATTAATGATTAATTTAAATGATTTCATCATCATTCTAATATATGTATTGATTTATTTTAGATTGTCCATTCGTGGTTTGTTCCAACCAATCGAGAGTTAAAGATGTCATTTTTTTTTACTTTACAGACTGTGCAAACTTTATCGGACTCTAAGGTCATTGATAGAATAAAAATAGAATTATTTAGAGAAACAAATAGTACAAGAAAAATAATTTTGGAGGTGGGCTTGTTGTTGTTAATGATGATAGTGGCAGTGGTAGTGGTGCTGCTGTTGGGGCTAATGATGCTCCTCTTACAGTTTTTGAAACAACAAACCATTATGATTATGATCATACTAGTTATACAGATTTTGCCACTTATAATAAATGTTCTGCATGCAAATATCAAGACTGCAAGGCGAAACATGATGGGGTGATAAATGCTATTAATGCACTAACTATTTCTGTAAAGAAAATGACATCTAAGAGGGGTGTTATTCCATCAAAGAGGATTTCATATCCATACACTCCACTAGAGATCAAAGTGGCTAAGAGGAGAAGGAAAGATATTTCCAAGGCATCATGAAGCAGCAAAAAAAGCAAAATTGCAATGACTCTGTCTTTGTCTTGCACCATTATTCAATGTATAAGGTCCACAAGAGAGCAGCATTAGCTGAAAAAGGTGAATGCATATCACCTGTTCCAACAAACAAACAAGCATATATCTGTTTCAACAGATGACAACTCCTGAAAATTATCAAATAGATATATACATCTGTTGCAACTGTTATCTAACCTATTACATCTGATGTGTTATCTGGTGCAACATATGTCCGTCGGTTTCAGCAAATCAAACAGGTTTTTGTACTATTTTAATTTCTACCAACAGATGAGTCTTATGTTGCAACAAATGGGTCATCTGCTCGAAATTATCATACTGCTCTATTTTACCTATTTGAATTCATCCCAACAGATGATCCATCTGTTGCAACATAAGATTTATCTGTTCCAATAGATAGACAATCTATTGTATATCTGTAATTAGCATTGACAATTTTGGCTTTCCAGGTGGATATCACAGTAGAAGCTACTGCTGAACAACATAATATCACAGTTGATAATCCATTAACTGTTTCCAAAGAAGAAAAAAAAAGTGGAGCCTGTTAGTTCAGGAGAATGAAAGAATTATCCGTTTGAAGGGTTCAACATCTCGGACGAGGCTCCAAAAAAATTGACAAAGTTGATCAACGACTATTTAGAATGGACTGTCGATAGGCTGTAAAGGCATCATGACGACAGGTACATAAATCAATTTTAAAGATATTCATTTATACAATTCTTGTTGTAAAAATATGACATCAACATAAATAAATCATCATTTAGAAAATAAAATGACAAACACTACAAAGTGAACGAATCGAGTCTTGGTTTTGATACATTTGACTTTATTGTTGCACATTCCGGAATAAGGAATTGGTTCTATTTGATATCACAACCCAAACTTGCTGAAATGATGAGGTTTAAATGTCATACATATTACTATTAATTAATACTTTATTTAATTGCATTTGTGTATTAATTTTTTTGTCACGTAATCTAAAATATTTGATAATATGTGCAGCACATTGATGTCATTTTTTACTACCTCCGAAAGAAGGCCAAGTTTCAAATATAAGAATAATACAGATACATGACAGGCAATTATTTGTACAAAGTTTACATCAATAATGCCTACGATAGGTATTGTCAATAATAGCCGAAAGTTTTCCAAAATGAGGAATGCTTAATCAACATCATCAAAGGTTTTATCATTCCAGCTAACTTACCTTGACATTTGGTCAATGAAGTGTACATCCTAATCAATTGTGGTGATAAATTCCATTAGGTGCTGGCTGTCATTGTTCAAAGAGAGTCGTCTCCGAGTTTATGACTCGATGTCGCGAAGGAGACGTTCTGGTCCATTATCTGAGATACAAAAGATGGCCAAAATATTGCCTACTTACCTTGATATGAGTGGCTTTTTGGATCAAAAAGTTCATACTGATTGGTCGACGATTGAAGCATACCAGGATAAAATAGGTAATCCATTTGATGTACAATATGTTGAAAGAATTGCTCAAGAAACCATTGGTAGATTGTAAGTATAAGTATCATGATTTAGTTTTATTTCATAAATTTTACAACACTTACATGAACTGCAAGATATGAATTATTTATTTTTGTAAAAGCAGGGATTGTGGTCTTTTTGTTGTCGCTTATACCAAGTATTTGTGTGATGGATTACAAGTACCAAATGATGGACTTGATGCCGGATTACTCCGCAAAAGATATACTTCTCTTTAATGGAAATACAGAGAAGCAAAAACTCAAAAACCGTACGTAGGCGACATTAAAGATCCGCGACGATCAAAGCCAAATTTTGTAGCACCTGATGAAGAACAACTTGTCCATATTGAGTAGATCTTTATAGCTTGAGTCCGTCAATGTAATAACCTATCAATGTAATAACCTATCCTCCTTGGTTAACTTGTTGATTTATTTGTAAAGTAGATCATTTGTACCCAAAATTTTTTCTTTTACATTTTATTTATTTGTTGAGTTATTTCATGTAATTTTCGAAGGCTTCAATTTATTTTATATTGTCTATGAATATAATTTAATCCTTAGTTTTGAACTTGTTAATTGAAATAGAATACTAGATTCAAATATCGCAACAGATAATACATCTGCTGCAACAGACGACATATCTTATCAAACAGATTTAGACATATATTGCAACATGTAGGTCATCTGCTGGAAATTATATAATAGGTCTTCCTACTTTTTTGATTTGTTCTAATAAATTACCTATCAATTGCAACAGATAGATTATCTGTTGCAACAAATTATATATTTGTTGCGATAGACAAACTGAAAAGCATCTGCATAATGCAACAAATGACCAACCTATTGCAATAGAAAATAAATCTGTCACAACAGGTATGATATCTATTACAACAGATAGACAATCTGTTGCATTATAAAAATTCAACTTTCTTCAGACATAAAAAATTGTCACTACATGTAAAGTGAAGTGGCTTGAAATAAAATATTATTATTGTATTCATATCTGTCTTTGTTCATATTCTTCTTTATACACAGGCTCCAACCATTTAGTTAGTACCCCATAAGCCCAGACCTCTTGCATTTTTTCCACAATGGCGTCGCACATACCGACCATTTTTGTGCCGGTCAGCAAACACTCAATGTATGCAAGCGAGTACGACCCACACGCGATAGCGGTTTTATTTGTTTGAAGGTGGATGTTCTTTTTTCGACCTTGAAAATCCCATGATTTCGTCATCAAGACTTCCGCCGGTAATTGATCCATCAGTTTACTCTGCGTCAACAACTTGGGGAACAACTTCAAGAGTGGCTGCACGTAGGTTAAAAATGTGGCCTCGTTGAAGATAGCTAAGTTGAATTCATAAACCTTAATCTTTTCCTCATCGAGTAGTATCTCAATAGTGAGAAAATGTTTGACTTCCACGGTCATGACTGCAAGGATTTTATTTACCTTGGTCTAACTTTTGTCGTGTGGATATGTCCTCTTCTCTCTAACATAGTTAA
Organism: Capsicum annuum; assembly: GCF_002878395.1. Lineage (NCBI taxonomy): Eukaryota > Viridiplantae > Streptophyta > Magnoliopsida > Solanales > Solanaceae > Capsicum > Capsicum annuum. Next base: position 40,529,038 of record NC_061119.1, read on the forward strand.
TCATGTCTTCATTCCATTTGAATATAGAAAATAGCTGATCAAATCCCGGGCCATTGGGAGCAGCTTACCTACAGAGATTATCGTACCTACTCTTGAAATTATTGTAGAAGTTGAGATTCATTATCTATCGGTACCATCATAAGCATCTGGGTACGCTAATTGCCCGCCCCTCATAAGACATAAAATTTCATTAACATACTGTTCTATAAGATGTGCTATAAGAAGACAACTTTTAAATAGTTAGTAATTGTAAAGAAGAAAAATACGGTGGAAAGATTCTGTTGCAGATGGTTCTCTAAATCAGTTCACAAATTACCCAGCTAACACAACTTATGCAACGGATGGGTAATATGTTGCAATAGAATACTCAATTGTTGCAATAGATTACACATCTATTGCGTAGCTTCTTTTTCATGGAGTAGATTGGAAGGCTGGGTTAGCAAAAGTAAACTTACATTGTCCATGTACCACTCACGCATATTTGTCATAGTCATAAAATCTTGGGCGGCAAATAAATGCAAAGTGTATTCTTGTGGAGGTTTCATCTCACCAGTCATGATTTTTTCTAGTTTCTTCTTCTTTTTGTCGCCAAGTACCACGTATATGTCCACATTCTTCAGCGTCCCCTGAATTTCAACAACTCTTGGAGCGAGAGGAGTTATAGTTTTTTCTGTTTTTAGAATGAAGAGTATTTGGCTAATGTTTCTTATCTTCCTCCAAACCACCACTGTAGGAGTGTATAACTCTCTCGCCTTTTGGATGGTATGAAACCCCTATTGGATTTCAACTCCTCGACAGCTTCAGCAATAGCCTCTAGTTTTTTAAGGAGTTTATCCTCTCTATCCTTGCATACTTTGCATTTGTAATGAGAATATAAGGGTGAAGAGGCGTGAGAGGGACCACTGTGAGGGTGGGAGTGTAACACCCCGTATTCAAGTACGTGTATTGGCGTATTCAAGTACGTGTATTGGTCTTATTTATATGGAATTATTTTTTTTATTTATACCAGAATTTACCCGTCGATGGTTTTATGTGAAGGTTATTGAATAAGCTTTTCAACGATATAAAGATTTTAAAAAACAAATAAATTTTGGATATAATCGAACACGTTCAAAACTATAAAAGGGTGGCCGGGATATTTGGGAATAGTAAATGTGCAGGAAAATTTCCTGCACACAAACTACTGAGGCCAGCCAAATTTTTGGGTCAACTTAGAACGATCATAACTCCCTTAATATAATGAACTGGGAGAGCTGTGACCTATGAAAAGAAATATCTTTGAGTCTTCTTTCCAATTCAATTGGTTTCATCAAAATCCAATGTCTGAGTATGGAGTTATACTCATTTTACTTCGCTTATCAAAACAAATTTTTAGGGTCAACTTCAAACGATCATAACTCCTTGTACAGAATGAAGTGGGTGGCCTATCTTATATGAAATGAAATGTCTTTGAATTATCCTTCCAATTATTCCAATTTCACCCAAATCCGATATCAGATCAAAGAGTTATGGTCGATCTACTTTAGCTTATCAAAATAGTCCACCAAAAGGACAGATTTGACATTATTTAAATTTTAAAGGCATTTAAATTTTAAAGGCATTTTGGTCATTTCCTATTATATTATGGACAAGAATATGTGTATATATACATGTATATGAGTTCAAAAACTCATTTTCATCATCAATCATTGAGAAAGAACAAACCCTAGCCAAATT
>NC_061119.1:40533753-40538704 GCF_002878395.1 Capsicum annuum
AAATAAGTTCCTACTTCATTGTTATGGCATTGATGACTCCAAAACACTTCATTGATGTGACAATGAGTTCTTACTTCATCGTTATTACATTGATGGTCTATTTATATGTCTCTTATTGATGTATAATTGTTTCAAAGTATCAAAAATGTGGTGGCGACCGAAATAAAAATCTTAAAGATTAATTGAACTAAGTGATGGAAGTTCTCTCTTATCGGGTGGTATCCTAGGGGCATAAGCCTATCATGGGTCGATCCCTATTTATGTGTTTATGGGTAGTATCCCAGGGGCATAAGCCTATCATAGGTCGATACCAGTTGATATGTACTGGAGGCAGCCTAATGGTCACAGTACAATACAGTAATGATTACAAAGATGTTAAGAACGAAGGTAAAGTGATTGATTAAATACAATGTACAGGTTGTCACAAGTTCTAGTAAGTATGGTCCACTCCTATTACGATTTATTCACTTGTTTCTGATTTATATTGAGCTCCTATATCATATGTGATTATCTACAGCTTTACATACTCAGTATATATTTCGTACTGACGTTCCTCATGGGGGACCTGCATTTCATGCTGTAGGCACAGGTATCTTAACTCATACACGGCACAAGTAGGAGCCAGGATATCCAGCTGCTTTTGGTGAGCTCCAGTTTGCTTCGCGTCTTTCCATGTCAAATCCAGTCACTTTTGGTATTGTATAGAAGTTAGTTATATGGCGGGGTGTGTCTCGACCTTAGTTAAACTTTGTGTATTATCTAGAGGCTTTGTAGACCTAATGTACAATCAAGGTGGTGTTTTGTTAATAGACGTGATGGCTCCAACGGCCAAGTATTGTATGTATATATATATGTGTGCTCGAGCTTATACAGGTGATTATTTGCTTTTATATGCGACATAATGCTGTCCGAATTTTGGGTTGTCATAGAGGTATACATGGGAAGTATAAGGTTATGAGCTGGTTCTCCTAGGCCTTCTTGGTGCCGGGTGCCAGTCCACCCCAATAGGATTTGAGGCGTGACAAAGGTGCTATCAGAGAAGTTCGTCCTAGTGAGTCTACAAAGCTGGGTCTACATAGAGTCTTGTTTATCGGTGTATCATGCATCGTATCTATAAACAGGAGGCTATGGACATTTAGGAATTGTTTCTTTTCTTCATGTCTTAGATCGTGCGATAGAGCCTATATTGTATATGAAGTCATAGTTGACCACTGAATTCGTTTGTTTCTCTTATTATAGTAATGATGCCGGTTACCAGAAGCAAGAATACCGGTAAACAAGTAGATATGGCTGCCGGAGAGGGGACTAGTAAGTCACCTACTATACCAACTAATCAAAGTGAGGCTCCAGTTGAGCATGCATCAGAAAATCCTTCCACTTTAGAAGAAATAAGGGGGAGGAGAACTATATCCTCAGAGCCACCTATTAATGCTGTTGATCAAGATCTTAGAAATGCAGTGCAACTTTTGACTCATATGATTGCTGGGCAAGCTCAAGGGCAAGCTATTCCTACCACGGGTCCTAGTGGTACAGATAGGTCGGCTAGCCTTCGAACACAGGATTTTCTTAAGATGGATCCTCCCACTTTTACTGGATCAGATCTTAATGAGGACTTACAGGACTTTATTGATCAAATTCGAAGGGCCTTAGATGTTATGCATGTAATGGGTAGAGAGATAGTGGAGTTAGCGGCGTATAAATTCAAAGGGAAGGCTATATATTGGTACGAGGACTGGAAATGATCTATGGGTATTGATGCACCCCTAGCTACTTGGAAAGCGTTCAAAGAGGCATTTCTTGATCATTATCTTCCATTTGAGATTCATCAGGCCTGTGCAAATCACTTTTTAAATCTTTATCAGGGGAATATAAGCGTGAGGGAGTACAGTCTCTGATTTAATTCCTTGTCGAGATATGCTCCTAATATTGTAGCTACTATGGATGACAGAGTTCATCAATATGTGGATAGGCTAGATCCATATATGGTTAGAGATTGTACTATTGCAGCTTTGAACAAAGATATGGACATAGCGAGGATCCAAGCTTTTGCACAGAAAATGAAAGATCAGAGGCAGAGGAGAAGAACAAAGGAATTAGAAAGACGATATTCCAAAAGGGCCAGATCTACAGGGCAGTTTATGGCATCCCAAGGAGGGTTCAGACCACAGTTTTCTGCTAGACCACCTAGGCCATTATCTTCTTATTCTGTAGCTAGTTCCCTACCACAGTTCCAAGGGTCTAGAGGAAATCAATTTGGGCACAGAAGTGAGAGTCAGAGTTCGTGGACAGTGGGGTACCAGGGCAAGGGAATATAAGCCAATCGAGACCTCCTCGAGAGCCATGCAATAAATATGGAAGGTATCATTTAGGCGCATGTCACTGGGGACCAATGTTTGCTTTTGGTGCGGTATGTCGGAGCATATGATGAGAGAATGTCCACGAAGGGGCATAGGGGGTATGGCATGACCTATGGGGTCATTTGTTGCATCATCATCATTGATGCCTTATTCAGGAAGGGGTGCACAACCAATGGGTCGTGTTAGAGGTGATAGAGGAGCCACGAGTTCTAGCGGGGCTCAAAATCGTAGTATACTCTAGAAGATCGACAAAATTTAGAGGCTTCCCCAGATATGGTTACGGGTACGTTGTCTATCTTTTCATTCGATGTATATACCTTAATTGATCCCGATTCTACATTATCTTATGTTACTCCATTGTTTGCTGGAAAGTTTGAAAGAATACCCGAACTATTAGTTAAGCCATTTAAAGTGTCCACACCGGTTGGGGAATCTATTATAGCTAAAAGGGTTTACCAAAAATGCATAGTAACTATTTGTGGTCGTGATACGATGGCTGATCTCATGGAGTTAGAAATGGTAGATTTTGATATTAAATGGGTATGGACTGGTTGGCGTCTTGTTATGCCACAATTGTTTGCTGCACGAAAAAGGTATATTTCTATTTTCCAAATAAACCAGTCCTTGAATGGAAAGGTGAAATTGGCGCGCCAAGAGGTAGATTTATTTCTTATTTTAAGGCAAGAAGAATGATTTCCAAGGGATACATATATCATTTAGTTAGAGTAAGGGATACAGAAGCGGAGCCACTAACTCTTCAGCTGTTCCGATGGTAAATGAATTTTCTAATGTATTTCCTGAAGATCTTCTAGGTTTGCCTTCTGAACGAGAAGTAGAGTTTGGTATTGATGTAATACCAGGCACCCAACTAATCTCCATTCCTCCGTATATAATGGCCCCAACAAAATTACGAGAATTGAAGGAGCAATTGAAAGATTTGCTAGAGAAGGGATTTATAAGGCCTAGTATGTCCCTCTGTGGAGCACCAGTGTTATTTGTGCGCAAAAAGGATGGCTCTCTGAGGATGTGTATTGATTATCGGCAATTGAATAAGGTGACTATTAAGAATAAATAAGAATTGATGATTTATTTGATCAGTTATAGGGCGCCAAGAGCTTTTCTAAGATTGATTTGAGGTCAGGTTACCACCAAGTGAGGGTCAAAGAGAAGGATATACCCAAGACAGCTTTTCGAACATGGTATGGTCATTATGAGTTTCAATTTATGTCATTTGGGCTAACAAATGCACCCACAACTTTTATGGATTTGATGAATAGGGTGTTTAAGCCATTCCTAGATGTATTTGTGATAGTTTTTATAGATGATATTCTAGTTTATTCTAGATCATAAAAGGACCATGCCAATCACTTACGACAGGCATTGCAGACTCTTCGTGATTGTAAGCTTTATGTAAAGTTCTCTAAATATGAGTTTTGGTTAAAGTCGGTGTCATTTTTGGGTCATATTGTATCTAGTGAAGGGATAAAGGTTGATGCTCAAAAGATAGAAGCTGTGAAGAACTGGCCAAGGCCCACAACGCCTACGGAGATTCATAGTTTTCTCGGGTTGGCCGGTTATTATAGAAGGTTTTTTGAAGGCTTTTCTTCCATTTCAACACCCTTAACCAAGCTAACCCATAAAGCATCCAAATTCCAATGGAATGATGCCTGTGAGGAGTTTTCAAGATTTAAAGAACAAGTTGATTTCTACACTAGTGTTGGCACTTCCAGAAGGTACCGAAGGGTATACAGTGTATTGTAATGCTTCCAGAATTAGTTTTGGATTTGTATTGATGCAGCATGGTAAGGTAATAGCATATGCTTTTAGACAATTGCGGCCACATGAAAAAATTATCCTACACATGATCTTGAGTTGGCAGCAGTTATTTTTGGTTTAAAGATATGGTGCCATTACTTATATGGGGTTTATGTTGATATATATACTGACCATAAGATCTTGCAATATATTTTTAATCAGAAGGATCTAAATTTAAGGCAGCAGAGATGGCTTGAACTATTAAAGGACTACGATGTTGATATCTTGTACCATTCAGAGAAAGAAAATGTGGTAGCTGATGCGTTAAGTCGTAAGGCTATGATGGCGCCTATAGAAAGGCAAGGGATGATTAAAGATCTTCACCAGTTAGCTAGTTTGGGAGTTCGCCTTCTTGAAACTTTGGATAAAGAGCTTATCGTACATAATGCTGCAGAATCTTATTAGTAGCTAAAGTGAAAGAGAAGTAATATGCAGATCCTATTTTATTACAGCTTAAGGAGAAATTTTAGAGTGGTACGACCAAGGCATTTGAGCTTACGCAAGAAGGAGTACTTCAGTGTCAAAACCGATTGTGTGTGCTAGATGTAGACGGGCTAAGAAAGAATATTATGACAGAGACACATTGTTCAAGGTATTCCATTCATCTAGGATCAAACAAAATGTATCAAGATTTGAAAGATATGTATTGGTGGAAAGACATGAAGAAGAGCATTTCAGAATTTTTAGCTGAATGTCCAAATTTTCAAAGAGTTAAAGTTGAGCACCAAAAACCCGGAGGTTATATGCAATGCATTGATCTTCCAGCTTGGAAGATCAAT
>NC_061119.1:40538804-40541122 GCF_002878395.1 Capsicum annuum
AAGATTTGAAAGATATGTATTGGTGGAAAGACATGAAGAAGAGCATTTCAGAATTTTTAGCTGAATGTCCAAATTTTCAAAGAGTTAAAGTTGAGCACCAAAAACCCGGAGGTTATATGCAATGCATTGATCTTCCAAGCTGGAAGTGGGACATGATCAACATGGATTTTGTTATTGGTTTACCTCGTACATCTCGGAATTTTGATTCTATATGGGTGATTGTTGATAGCCTTACCAAATCCATACATTTCCTACCAGTTAGGACCACTTACACAGTTGAAGAGTATGCAAAGCTGTACATTAAAGAGATAGTCCGATTACATGGAGTGCCAATTTCTCTTATATCAAATTGGGGAACCCAATTTACCACAAACTTTTGGAAGTCTTTTCAGAGGTGTTTGGGAAAACAAGTGAAGTTGAGTACAACTTTTCACCCTCAAACAGATGGACAAGCAGAACGTACCATCCAAATACTTGAAGATATGCTACGAGCTTGTGTAATAGATTTTAAGGGCAACTGGGATAATCATTTACCTCTTATTGAGTTTGCCTACAATAATAGCTATTATTCAAGTATCAAAATGGAACCATATGAAGCTTTATATAGAAGGAAGTGTAGATCACCAATAGGATGGTTCGAAGTGGGTGAAACTATTTTGTTCAGACCGGATCTTGTTTTTCAAGCCATAGAGAAGGTTAAAGTAATTCAGCAACGACTAAAAATAGCCCAAACTCGACACATCATATGCGGTTAGTAGAAGGAGAGGGCTAGAGTTTTCTATAGGTGATTGGGTATTTTTAAAGGTATCACCAATGAAAGGGGTAATGAGATTTGGCAAGAAAGGGAAGTTGAGTCCAGGTTATATAGGCCCGTATAAGATTACTCGAAGGTTTGGACAAGTTGCATATGAATTAGAGCTACCCTAAGAGCTCTTATCAATACATTCGGTATTTCATGTGTTAATGCTTTGAAAGTGCATCGGAGATCCATCACATATCACTTCTACTGAGGATGTGCAAGTTGTGGAAGATCTTACCTATGAGGAAGTGCCCATTGCTATTCTAGATCGCCAAGTTAAGAAGATGAGAAGTAAAGAGATAGCATCTGTGAAAGTACGTTGGAGAAATCTTCAAAGGGAAGAGATTACATGGGAAGCTGAGGAAGCAATGAAATCTAAGTACCCTCATTTGTTCAAAGATGAAGAGGAAGTTCAAGAAACGGAGTTAGAACATTAACAAGTAATATATGCATAGTATTTATGTGATGATGTGAATATTAATGATGGACTTGAACTTGTTTCGGTTGAATAACTACGCTAACATTCGAGGATGAATGTCCTAAAGGGGGGAAGGATGTAACACCCCGTATTCAAGTATGTGTATTGGTGTATTCAAGTACGTGTATTGGTCTTATTTATATGAAATTAATTTTTTTATTTTATTTATAGCAGAATTTGCCCGTCGATGGTTCCATGCGAAGGTTATTGAATAAGATTTCCAACGATATAAATATTTCCAAAAATGGATAGGTTTTGGATATAATCGAGCACGTTCGAAACTATAAAACGGTGGCCGGGATATTTGGGAATAGTTAATGTGCAGGAAAATTTCCTGCACACAAACTACTGAGGCCAGCGGAATTTTTGGGTCAACTTCGAATGATCATAACTCCCTTAATATAATGAACTGGGAGAGCTGTGACCTATGAAAAGAAATATCTTTGAGTCTTATTTCCAATGCAATTGGTTTCATCCAAATCCAACATCTGATTAAGGATTTATACTCGTTTTACTTCAGCCTATCAAAACAGATTTTTAGGGTCAAATTCGAACGCTCATAACTCCTTGTACTGGACGAACTGGGTGGCCTACTTTATATGAAATGCAAGCCCTTTGAATTATCCTTCCAACGATATAAATTTCATCCAAATCTAATAGTAGATCAAAGAGTTATGGTCGATCTACTTTAGCTTATCAAAACAGTCCACCAAACGACAGATTTGACATTATTTAAATTTTAAAGGCATTTTGGTCATTTCCTATTATATTATGGAACAGAATATGCATATATATACATGTATATGAGTTCAAAAATTCATTTTCATCATCAATCATTGGGAAAGAACAAACCCTAGCCAAATTTGACCTTTAAATTACTTTTGATTCAACCGTAGAAATTCCAAAGTAATCTGATAACTGTGTTTGTCATCTTGAGAGCTTCGAACGGCACCTATTATTTGTGCAAAAAGGATTGCATAGTAAAGAGGTGAATTCTAAGGTATGAATATTGTTTGCCTTTGTTCTTTTCCACATATACAT
>NC_061119.1:40541222-40628241 GCF_002878395.1 Capsicum annuum
TCATTTTCATCATCAATCATTGGGAAAGAACAAACCCTAGCCAAATTTGACCTTTAAATTACTTTTGATTCAACCGTAGAAATTCCAAAGTAATCTGATAACTGTGTTTGTCATCTTGAGAGCTTCGAACGGCACCTATTATTTGTGCAAAAAGGATTGCATAGTAAAGAGGTGAATTCTAAGGTATGAATATTGTTTGCCTTTGTTCTTTTCCACATGTATATGTGTGATAGAGGATTATATGTATTGGTTGTTACTGAAAGGTGATGGAAATAGGGTTATGGACTATTTTGCATGGTTTGGTTGTATTGAATTGTGGAAGGTGGATATGGTAATTGAGTTATGAAAGGTGGATATGGTAATTGAGTTAGGGAAGGTGGATATAGTGATATACTATTAAATTGATGATTATTTATGTCTATGGCTCAATTTGGTTTAATGGATTAGTTGGAGGGATAAATGAATCCAAACTTGATATTGGAGGATATTGTATGAATATACATGGCATGTGAATGTAATTAGAGTATAAGAGAGTTAAACTGACACCCTTTATAGTGTAATTAAGGCTTACTACTTAACCACTAGTTTGGTGAATTCAAATAATTGAATTGTGACGTTTGGTTGCTAATACTAGATTGCTATATATGTTCATTGTAGATAAGTAATCCAAAAAGATGGGAAGTCCATTTGGGACTAGTATTGAAGGTTGACAGTCAGGTGAGTAAAGCATACTCTATACCATATCTTTGGCATGAAAGTGAACAATTGTTCTATTAAGAAAGTTTCCAAAGTTATTCAATAACATGTGATCCATAATGGTTTTGTATGATGTCCTACGTTACCAATGAACTTGTTTCCACCCTACAAGATGTCAAGACATTTCAATACTTATTTGTCTTCCAAATCTTACATGTTTATTGCACTAATAATTGTCAGAAGGTATCCGGTTACTCAAACAAGATCCATGTGCTATTAATGACTCTAAAACATTTCATTGATATACCAATAAGTTCCTACTTCATTGTTATGGCATTGATGACTCCAAAACACTTCATTGATGTGCCAATGAGTTCTTACTTCATCGTTATTGCATTGATGGTCTATTTATATGTCTCTTATTGATGTATAATTGTTTCAAAGTATCAAAAATGTGGTGGCGACCGAAATAAAAATCTTAAAGATTAATTGAACTAAGTGATGGAAGTTCTCTCTTATCGGGTGGTATCCCAGGGGCATAAGCCTATCATGGGTTGATCCCAGTTGATATGTACCGGAGGCAGCATAATAATTACAGTACAATATAGTAATGATTACAAAGATGTAAGAACGAAGGTAAAGTGATTGATTAAATACAATGTACAGGTTGTCACAAGTTCTAGTAAGTGTGGTTTACTCCTATTATGATTTATTCACTTGTTTTTGATTTCTATTGAGCTCCTATATCATATGTGATTATCTACAGCTTTACATACTCAATACATATTTCATACTGACGTCCCCCATGGGGACCTGCATTTCATGCTGCAGGCACAAGTACCTTAGCTGATACACCGCACAAGTAAGAGCCAAGATATCCAGCTGCTTTTGGTGAGCTCCAATTTGCTTTGGGGCTTTTCGTGTCATATCCAGTCACTTTTGGTATTGTATAGAAGTTAGTTATATGGTGGGGTGTGTCCCGACCTTAGTTAAACTCTGTGTATTATCTAGAGGCTTTGTAGACCTAATGTACAGTCAAGGTGGTGTTTTGTTAATAGACGTGATGGCTCCAACGGCCAAGTATTGTATATACATATATATGTGTGCTCGAGCTTATGCAGGTGATTATTTTCTTTTATATGCGACATGATGCTGTCCTAATTTTGGGTTGTCATAGAGGTATGCATGGGAAGTATAAGGTTATGAGCTGGTTCTCCCAGGCCTCCTCGGTTATGGGTGCCAGTCCGCCCCAATAGAGGCGTGACAAAGAGGGTCCAATGTAAGGGTGAGAGGGACCTGTGCAAGGGATGTTTTCAAACATATTTATTTTTTCTGAGCACTAATATACTTATAATCATGACTGGCAGCAGCAATAATAAGAGGATGGCTGCCACCATCATCAACAACTCTACCAACAACACCCCCAGAAGAAACACTCGGATCTGTTGCATTAGGTTGGTCATGAAGAGCTTCAACATTGGGCTGACCTTGCCTAACTTCTCTTCTTATGGATATTAACCTAGCCAATTTCTTATTTATTAACTCCATCATTGGGTCTGCTGTTGTATCAATAAGACCTAGAGTAATAAAAGAAGTCATCCACAACTCCTGCTTAGTAGGCATGATCAAAGGATGCACAACCTATAAAAAAGACAGAAGACATTTAAATCATATAATAATAATTTGCAGTCAGTTGGGTTACTTGTTAACACAACCAACTTATACAACAGATGATCTATCTGCCGCAATAGCTGATCTATGTGTCGCAGCAGATTGATAATATGTTGCATTAGATTATCTATCTATTACATAATTTACAGTAGATGGGTAATTTGTTGTGTTGGGTTAAGAGAACCAAAGCAGCAGATGGTTACTCTATTGTGAAATATGGATTGTCTATCGCAACAAATTACCTATTTGTTGCACTAGTTGCTATTAACAGGCAATCTGTTGCAACAGATGACCCATATATCGCAACAGATAGCACATCTGTTTCAATATCTTCCTTTAAGGCAAATTATTTTAGTTTAACAAAGACGTACGTCCTCATCCGAATGGTTAAAGAGATCAACCTCCTTAATTTTTTTATTGCTCTTTGCAGCCAACCACCTAAGGATCCTTGGATGAGAAACCTCATTCGAATAATCCTTGAACTGCTTTCAGAGGGGAGAAAAGGATTAAAATGCACAAGCCTAAAAAATGTAAATAGGAAGCAAGAAAAAAAAGTCATAATAACTATATTCAATATAAATTAATGGATGAGTAAAAATAGTGAGTAATTTTACCATGAAAGCCCAAGAAAAATCGTATAATGTGATCGTCCCTAGGGATTGATTTGTCAGTAAATATTTGACAGACAATTAGTAGTTGTCATATCCCCAGGAATAATCGTTGAATTTCTCAAAATCATCAGCAAACGCCAACAAATCATCTTCTATGACTTTCCTGACGTCTCTTGCCAATATAATGAAATGGACAAACCAAACTAAGCATAATTTCTCCCTGTACTACTTTGGTATGGTTTTATCCTCAAGAATTTGCTGTCAAATCCCCCAATTCGTAGCTACGTCCAACAATGCTAAACAACCTAGCTTTTTTTCCTTGCGTTTGTTGGTTTTAGGTGACGGTTGCTTGGACAATGTCTTGGAACTTTTGTGTGGTATTTCCTTGATGAGAGTTTCTTATAGAAGATCGCATCTCAAGCTCTTTACTATGGCAAACTCTTTCAATCCAAAACAAACTGGCATGCTACAGAAGTTGATTCAGATATCATCTATCTGTTTGTCCCTCTCCGTCAAATCTTTATCACTCCCACGTACTTGATCCTGCACTTGAGAAGACCATATACCATGCTTATATTCCTTGGACCTTTTGTGGGGTGTTTCCTTGATGAGAGTTTTTTCTAGATGATCGCATCTCAAGCCCGTCACTATGGCAAACTCTTTCAATCCAAAACAAACTGGCATGCCACAGTAGTTGATCTAGATATCATCTATCTATTTTCCCCTCTCCATCAAATCTTTATCACCTCCACATACTTAATCCTGCGCTTGAGAAGACCATATACCATGCTCATTTGGAAACAGACAGTGTGATCCTCAGGCAGCTTAAGAAAGTATGCAAAGCATCTCTTCTTAAAAAGTCTGTCTATGTTTTCATTTTTCATAATACTCCTAAATTCATCAATACCTTTCCCCAACTAACATTTAAGTACAAAATCATTAGTTACTTCTACAGGGTCATCTATCGGCATCACAACTCGAAACCTGTCAATACTAATGGTTTTGACAGGATCATGCTGGGATTTCATTATTAATTCACTCCCAATTGGTGAGAAGGAGTTCTCACTTTTCTCAGCTTTATTTTGCCCTAACTGATATATTCAAAAAGTTTCTCCGAATCTATCTGTACTCTAGCCTTTTTTGTTAGGTGGTCAGAAGTTGATCCACTTTCAGTTTCTTTTCTTTTGGGAGACATCTTTTAACTACAAATTACAAAAAAACAAAAAATACATTACATTAAATGTCTATATAATTTTTTAAAAAAAGGTAAGACAAATTTCAATAAATTATTATACACCATATTATAAAAAATACTCCAACAGATAAATCATTAGTTGGAATAGATGGGAATCTGTTTGAAGACCTATTTAATATCTCTCAACAGATCTTCCACCTGTTGCAATAAATAGACCACCAAGACCACCACCTACACCACAACCAATGCCACCACCAATTCCACCGAGACCACCACCAATGCTACTAATACCAACAACAATACCAATACCGCCAACACTACCACCAATGCCACCAATGGCAACACCAAGACCACGAAGACCACCAACACTACCACCAATTCCACCAATGGCAACACCAAGACCACGAAGACCACCAACACTACCACCAATGCCACCAATACCAACACCAAGACCACCGACACCACCACCAAAACCACAAATACCGACACCACAACCAACAGCCACCAACAATACGACAAACACCATCCAACAATACCACGATAGTAAACAAAACACTAAAACAAAAACTAGGATTTTCTTGGGTGCTTTCTACATTTTTAGCATCAAAACTCAAAATTGTTAACCCATTCTCGAAGATAATACAACTAAAACTCTTTTTTCATCATTAACTAAAAAAACCTTAATTTTTAGAATAAAGAGAAAATGTATAAATCTTCTCAAACTCTATTACCTGCGAAGATAGAGAAAATGATGGATACAGGCAAGAATGAAGTCAAAAATAACAATTATGTGATCAAAAATTGAAAGAAAATCAATCAGTTTTAAAGGGTTGAGAAATATGTTGAGTATTTATTTTCTATATTATTGAGAGAGATAGATAGATAGAGAAGAGCGAGAACTTGATATTTAAAATAAGGAAAAGTTTTTCTCGTAAATGGATGATTTGTAATTTTGGAAAAGAATGACAAGTTTTGAAATTGTTAATTTGGTCTTAATTGATCTTGATTAATTTTTAAAATTTTAAAAGATATAGTTTTTAAAATATTAAGTTGATGAGAATCTTTTCAACTTAGAGTGATCTATCGATGACTCGGGCCGAGGTGAACGCAATATAACATTATGCAATTGCAAAGACTCAATTGAAGTAGTAGTTGACCCTATGAACTCATTCCTAGTTCTACCAAAATCAATTTAGGTACTATCTTAACATTAAGTTAATGAGAATATTTTCAACTCAGAGTGATCGATCGACGACTCAGGTTGGGATGAATGCATTACCAACACCATGCAATTGCAAAGACTCAATTGAAGTTATAGTTGACCCTATGAACTCATCCCTAGTTATACCTAAATAATTTAGGTACTATATTAACATTAAGTTGATGAGAATTTTTTCAACTCAGAGTGATCGATCGATGACTCGGGTCATAAGGAATACAATACCAACACCATGCAATTGCAAAGCCTAAATTGAAGTTGTAGTTGACCCTGTGAACTTATACCTATTTCTACCTAAATAAATTTACGTACTAACTTAACATTAAGTTAATGAGAATCTTTTCAAGTCAGAGTGATCGATTGATGACTCCGATCGGAATAAATGAAATACCTACACCATTAATTGCAACGACTTCATTAAAGTTGTAGTTGACCCTATTAACTCATACCTAGTTTATTTTAGGTACTATATTAACATTAAGTTAATGAGAATCTTTTCAACTCAGAGTGATTGATTGACGACTCAGATCGAGATAAACACAATACCAACACCATGCAATTGTAAAGACTCAATTGATGTTGTAGTTCACCCTATGAAATCATCCCTATTTCTACCTTAATAAATTTAGGTACTAGATTAACATTAAGTTAATGAGAATTTTTTTAACTCAGAGTGATCGATCAAAGACTCGGATCGAGAAGAACGCAATACTAACACCATGTAATTGCAAACACTCAATTGATGTTGTAGTTGACCCTATGAACTCATCCCTAGTTTTACCTAAATTAATTGCAATGAAATCTATTGCAACAAATGACTGAGTTGATGGAAATTTTCAAACAGATATTCATATCTGTTGCAACAGATGACATAACTGATTTAATTATTAAATAGACATTTGCATCTGTTGTGACAGATGACTGAGCTATTGAAAATTGTCAAACAGATATTGATATCTATTGTAATAGATGGCATATCTGATATAATTATCAAATGGACATTTGCATCTATTGTTACAGATGACTGAGCTATTGGATTTTTCAGATAGATATTGATATCTGTTGCAACTGATGACATATTTGTTTGAAAATCTTTTTTCTTCTTTTAATTTTAAAGCAAGCTTCTATCTGAAAGAAGAAAGATAGATAAAATAGTACTACTAAAGGCGGTAAAAAATATTTCTTGGATAACTAAAAAATCTCATTGAGTAGTCTTATCTTGTCTTTTCAATATCACCCATATTTCTTGTGCCCCTCAAGTTATTAATGAATATTAATGAATATTTAAACCCATGTCTACATCTAGAATTATCTCATCTCTCCTTCAACCCTAAATTTATTTTATTCATCTCTTATCTTTTTCTTTCTCTCATTTTTGGGGTTATCATAACCTTTTTTCTCTCTTTTCTCTCCTCTTTATCATAAAGATCCTTTCGATCTAAATCGATTCATATCTTGCCTCGATTGAAATTGTTGTTTTGATCCCTTCTTGACATTGCAGGCAAGGTATGATTCACTATTTCTCTTTTATTCTCGTCTTCTTCTTTGCAAGTTATTTACATCTATTTTTTTATTTAATTACCATTTACCTATATCATATTTATTTAAAAAATTTGAAGGAACTTTTAATTTTTGAATAAACAAAATGAGAATTTTTATTATAATATGCAAAAAAGTCATCTGTTGGGAGAAGTTTAAAAACTTTGTGAAAGTATCATTTTTCTGTATGTGTTTTGTTTATTTTTTTGTTGTTGATGCTGTTATTAATGTTGTTGGTGGGATTAGTGTCGTTGAAACTTGTGGTGTGGTGTTGTTGATGGTGTTGGAACTAAGGATGTTGCTTCTTTGTTGTTGATGATGTTGTTAATAGTGTTAGAACAAATGATGTTATTTCTTTGTTGTTGATGTTTTTTATTTATTGTTTCTTTGTAGTTTATGCTGTTATTGATGTTGCAATAGACAGAGCAACTGTTGGAATAAATCAAACCACTAGCAAGGCTGGTTTGATGTATTCCAATAGATTCCACATCTGTTGCAACAGACTCCACATCTGTTGCAATGGATGGATAATGTTCTTTCTATTTTTCTCCTTTTTGACATGAATTTTTTTCCTCTTCTTTTTAGATATAAGGAACTGAAAGTTGATCAGCTTTTTTCTAACCAACATAAGAGGCTACAATAAAGATAGGTTCAGAGGAATAAGCTGCTTGCAGATGGAACCACTTCATATGTGGGAGGTATGTATTACTAATAATATTATTATGAAAACACTCATAGAGGACTCCAATTTTGTGAATAATGCTTTTACCATTTTTTCATTGATCATTCAAATAAGATATCTGTAATTTTACAGTTAAGTTTGATAGGTCTAAACTGATAAGGTTGAGGGACCATGAATATGGTTCTGATACCCTATTAAAATTTAATGTCGATTGTTTCTCATGTTTATATGTCAAGCATTATGAAGGGATATAGTTTTGGTGTTATTGTAAAAAGATTCAATAGCGATTGGAATAACTTTTAGGGTGCATTGGACTCTGAGAGCGCCTTCAAAGCCTCATACTACTTCAATCAAGAACATAAATCAATATAGTTATTGCCCTAGCCCAAATTTATATGGTTGGGTTACTCAGGGTGATAATTATATGCCAGAAGGTACGGCAGGAGAATGCCCACAAGGGTAAATGGGGGGTTGATGAAAGATTATATCATCTGAGAGCTAATTAAAGAGGAAACATAGGGTAAAAAAAACTTCTAGCGAATCTGGCTGATGAAACTGAATTAGATCATGAGAAATCTGAATCAAGTGCAAATATGAAAGTGTATCCAGTAATGTAAATCCGTCTATTGTTTCTCTAAAAGAAAAATAATGTAGATGGAGACTTTGCTAGGGAGCTGCAACTAGGAAGCATGGTCAGTATGATTACCTACATAGAAAATAGCAGAACACCAAGAAAGCAACTTCGCGAGAATCGAGGGTTAAAATAACGTACAGTAAGTAAAAAAAACTTATGCTAATAATATTTGTAGTTAAAATAAGGAATAAATGTGAAGGCGTCAATTTCTGAATTCTAAATTTCATCCCATGCCTTCTTGTTTGTGGTTTTGATTAGGTCCACTACTATTGATTTGACCTGATCGGATCCACAAATAAGATTGAAAGATAGATTGAGTATCATTAATCCTTTAGCAATATGTATATAATTGATTGTGTTTTCTAGCCTTAGCACGCTTTCAACATATCTTGGAGAAGATCAGAGGTTTGCTGTAGTATGTGAATCTCGATAATTTTTAAGATTACCTCCAACTTGCTGATTCTATATTCAATCTTGTCGTTGCAGTTGTTGAGGTCGGTGTAGAGTTCTTGGTCTTTTGTGATCTAGTCAACAAGGAATAATTTCTTAAAAGTTGTGGCATTGTAAAAGGCCTTCAGAAGGCTTCCAGAACATTTTCTTCAGTAGACTTAAATGATACATGTAGGGTTTGCTATGTTTGTTTTAGGTCAAAATATATTGATGCACATTCAGGCAGTGGTCCGAATAGTTGAATAGCTCACTTTTATCGAATGTTGTTCAATGCAGCTTGCTCAACAAACCTTCAAAGGATTTGATAGGTCAATTATCCTGGAATTACATAATGTTTGATGTAAACTGATTTTACCAAGCCTATCAAGCGTTACATAACTCCAGGCTCATTACCCTACCAAAACCTTTGCTCGAGTTAGTTCACAAATCAAATAAACTCAATCTCTCAGCCTTTCTATCGATGACTCTTCTCCCATATAAAGGACAAGATATTCGCCATGGAAAAGTCTACACCATCTCCAGAACTTCTTGCCATAACAAAAATCTTGAGAAGGAATGACTAGGAATCTCTTAATATGACTTTTATGACTAGTCATATTGAGAGATCACTAGTTATGCCTTTTCAAGACTTTTGCTGTGGCAAGAATTTATGGCAACGGTGTAGACTTTTACATGACAGGTATCTTATCCTTCATATGGGAGATGAGTCATCAGCAGAAAGGATTAGAGATTGAGCTCGTTTGATTTGTGCACTAACTCAGGCAAAGGTTTTGATAGGGTAATAAGCCTGGAGTTACGTAACATTTGATAGGCTTGGTAAAATTAGTTTAGATCAAAATTTATGTAATTCCAGGATAATTGACCTATCAAATTCTTTAAAGGTTTGTTGAGCAAGCTGCATTGAACAACGCTCGAAAAAAGTGAGCTGTTCAACTATTGGGACCATTGCTTGAGTGTGCATCAATATATTTTGACCTAAAACAAACATAGCGAACCCTACATGTATCATTTAAGTCTACTGAAGAGGCCTTTTACAATGCCACAACTTTGAAGAAATTGTTCCTCGTTGACTAGCTCACAAAAGACCAAGAACTCTACACTGACCTGAACAACTGCTGTGACAAGATTAAATACAGAATCACCAAGTTGGAGCCAAGCTTAAAAATTATCGAGATTAACATACTACAGCAAACCTCTGATTTTCTCCAAGATATGTTGAAAAAAGCTTAGGCTAGAAAACTCAATAAATTATATACATATTGTTAAGGGATTAATGATACTCAATCTGTCTTTCAATCTTATTTATGGTTCTGATCAGGTCAAATCAATAGCAGTGGACCAATCGAAACCACAAACAAGAAGGCATGGGATGAAATTTAGAATTCAGAAATTGATGCCTTCGCTTAGATTCCTTATTTTAACTGCAACTGTTATTGGCGTAAGTTTTTTCGACTTACTGTATATCATTTCAACCCTTGATGCTATCGAGGCTACTTTCTTGGTGTTCTGCTATTTTCTATGTAGGTGATCATCTTGACCATGCTTACTAGTCGCATCTCCCTAGCAAAGTATCCATCTGCATTATTTTTCTTTCAAAGAAACAACGGGCAGATTTACATTACTGGATACACTTTCATATTTGCACTTGATTTAGATTTCTCATGTTTTAATTCAGGTTCATCGGCCAGATTCGCTAAAAGTTCCTTTACCCTATATTTCCTCTTCAATTATCTCTTAGATAATATAATCTTTCACTAACTCCCATTTTCCTTGCAGGCATTATCCTTCGGCTCCTTCTGGTGTATAATCCTCTTCTCGAACAACTCTTCCATATAAATTTAGGCTAGGGGAATTTCTATTGATTTTTCATTCTTGTTTGATGCAGTGTGAGGCTTTGAAGGCCTTCTTAGAGTCCAATGCACACTTAAAACGCTATTGGATCTCTGTAATAACATCAAATATTGATCCTTTTTCAAAACTTAACATGCATAAACATGAGCAACATCTATCAGTAATTCGTAACAGGGTATCGACACCATCATCATGGGGCCCTCAGCCTTATCAATTCGAACCTATCAAACTTAACTGTATAATGCAGGATCTTGTGTGAATGATCAGTGCTTAATCGATTAAAAAATATATTCACAAAAATATTATACTTTGTGTGTTGTCCCGATGACCTTATCAGTAATACTTAACTCCCACACATGAAAGGAGATCCATCCATCTGCACGCACCTTATTCTTCCTAGCCCCCCTGTGGCTTAAATTGAATAAATAGATGACTAACAAGTTGCAACATATGCCACATCTGTTTAATTGTCAAACAATTATAGAAATCTATTATGACAGATGATCAATCTATTGCAACATATGACATATCTGTTGGAAAAATCAAACAGATATATCCATCTATTGCAACAAATTGTCAATATGTTGTAAATTATCTAACAGATGAAATATATTTTGCAACAGATTACCCATATATTAGATTTATTTTAAAGTAATTTTATTTTCTTTCCGAAATACAATAAAGATAATATGTTGTATTTAGATCTATTTTTTTAATTTACTTAAGCTGAAAAGTCAATAGTTTTATTTAAAAACAGGTGAACAGTTGTGGCTTTTTGACTAACCCATTCGAATTCAATACTTTATAAATAGGTCCCTCCTTACTTGTTTATTCCACTCCACTTCTAGATATGGCTGATCCAGATTTGTACAAGGTGATTCATCTCGAGCCCTTGCGGGAACTTGAAAGTCAGATTCATGAACTCTTAAGGGACTTGGGCGACTTTAGAGCAAGGCTGGGGAGGGCCCTGTTGCGGCCGGATGACAATAATACTAATACTAATACTAATACTAATACTAATACTAATACTAATACTAATAATGATAATTATAATATTAGTAATAATAATTAGGTTATGTTTTTTCTTTTAGCGTATGTATTTTTTTTTAATATCAGATCTATCGAAGGGTATATTTTTTTATGGTATATATTTGTATATAATGGATTCAAAAATCTATGTTTGAATGACCTTGAATTTTTAGTTCTTACTTAATATTTAATTATCATTCTGTTTATTCTTTATTCTCAATAGGTTGACGGTTGGAGGTAGGAATTGAGCATTTGTAGTAATAGAGGTTAATCTAATACGTTAGATGGATCATATGTTGCAACAGGCGGTTATTAATAAAAGAAGGGCTATTATTGTTATTGAGAGGGTGAAAAATCATGACTTTATGATTATTTAATATGAAAAATGGTTCATAAATAAATAATAATAAAATACATGATAAACACAATTTATAACCATAAAAGAACGGTTATTTAATTTTAATAACTGATTGTGACTTTTCACCAATTTTGTTTTTCAATCTATTTTTAAAATTATTTTATTTTTACATAATAAAAAAAGTCACAACATGGAGTTAATTAAGTTATATGATGATTGTTTAGAAAAAGGTGAACAGTCATAACTTTTTATCTAAACACATTCAATAATGTTGTTGATGCATCAAATTCCCCATATGTTGCAACTGATGAATCAACTGTTAGAAAAAATAAAAAAAGTTCCTAAAATAGATGGTCGATTTGTTGCAAAAGATGGTATATCTGTTGCAATAGATGGGTTATCTGATGCAACAGATATTGTAACAATCCTCTCAATCGTTTGTAAAATTTTCTTATCTTTTCTATTTTAGCTCTCCTCATAGTTGGTGTACGTGAATGATGACTCACGAGATGAGTAGTACCAATTCTTGAGGTGTTCGGAAGTTATTGAAGTCATTAGTTGGATTATTGAGATTTAATAAATTTAAGCTTGATCACAGTCAATCTTTGGTCAAGACGACCTCGATATGATATTTTAATATTTTCAATAGATTTGGGATATACTTTTTAGTCAATTACATATTTAATTTATTTCTATAGAGTTTCGAATAAATTTTAAATTTTTTTAGAAGTTTTGGGATCTAAAATAATTAATTTAATTGTGGTTTAATGGGTCAAAACCACAATATTTTTACTATCTCATATCACGTACTTTCAGTTATAGGGTTAAACCCTTTTTGAATGATAACCAAAAACAAGCAAAAAAAGAAGGGGAAGGTCAGATTTTTTATCAAAAAGCTAAGCCGCTGCACCGCTATGGTGTTGAAAGGAATTATTTCAGATTTTGAACGTTCTGAATTTATCAGGAAGGGCAGGGCACTTGTGGACTAGTGACATTTGGATTCTTCGGTTGAGGTAGGTTACGGTTTAATTGGAGTTTAGATTCGACTTA
The DNA here is from genome assembly GCF_002878395.1 of Capsicum annuum. Lineage (NCBI taxonomy): Eukaryota > Viridiplantae > Streptophyta > Magnoliopsida > Solanales > Solanaceae > Capsicum > Capsicum annuum. The sequence goes on from NC_061119.1 coordinate 40,554,208, forward strand.
ATTGTGTGTATGCTCCTAAATTGGATACTTGTTGATTGGTATTCGGACATACTTGATATTGTTGATGTTTGGATTGTTGATGCGTGTATAAATAATTATTAAAAATTGACTTGATGGAATTATCTTATGACATTAAGTGTACTTGCAAACGTGGTACATTGTGTTGTATGCTGTGAGGTTGTGTAAATTGATATTGATAATACTTGTTTATATTTATGTTGGATCAGGTACTACGCCAGTACGTTTATATTTATGTTGGATTGGGTACCATGCCAGTACATTTATATTTATGTTGAATTGGGTACCACGCCGGTACGTTTATATTTATGTTAGATCGGGTACCACGCTGGTACGTTTATATTTATGTTGGATCGGGTACCACGTCAGTACGTTTATATTCATATTGGATTGAATACCACACCAGTACACTTATATTTATGTTGGATCGGGTACGACGCCGGTCAATTTATTTTTATGTTGGATCGGGTACCACGCTGGTACGTTTATATTTATGTTGGATCGGGTACCATGTCGGTACGTTCTTATTTATGTTGGATCAGGTACCACGCTGGTACGGTACATGAACATATTATGTTCCCCGCAGGTCATGATTATTTGGGCAAAAATAAGTCCCATAGCATGTGTGTACATACTTGTGTTGATTCTATGGATGTTTACCGTATGGTTGATACTCTTGATAGTTATGTGGCTTGTTTGTGAGCACTATGGACCTATTATTGCTGTATTGTTGATTTAATGAGAATTTGTTATTTGATGATGCCTATCTACTTGTTTTTCTAATTATGTTGTGTACATGCTATTAAATCGAGTTGACCTATGATACCCTTCTAGTACATAGTGGTTTGCACGGATACTACACTGTACTCTTCTTTTGTTGAGCGCAAAAAGTGTTCTAGAGGCTCAAACATGACCTCACCTCTAGAGTTTGATATCAAATCTTGATCCAAGGGTGAGCACTCCATCTCCAGGCTGCCATGGGTCATCTTGTTGTTCTTTTCCATCTTTCGACCAATGAAACATTCTTTATTTACTTTATTTTGGGTATTCTTTAGACATGATCTTTGTTAGTAGTTCTTGTACGATGACTTTCGGATCTTGAAAATTTTAATAAGTAGTTTGTTTGACTTCCGTATTAATAATGATTAGTCCTGGATTATTGTCATTATGATAACTTTATGATAATGTCATCTCAGTATTGACTAAATGATTGGGTAATAGTTTGATTTAGATGGTTCTCCCACATAAAGATTAGTGTGGGTGACACTCATGACCATTTGGGTCGTGGTAAAGTTGGTATCAAAGCCCTAGGTTCGTCGATCTCGTCGTGTAAGAACATGTCTAGTAGAGTCTTGCGGAACGGTATGGAGAGGTCTGTACTTTTCTTCGAGAAGCTATAGGACAATAGGAAAATTCAAATTCTTCTTTCTTACATGCTATAATTTGAATTCAATTGGTATCTGGCAATTCTAATTGATATCTATTAATAAGAGCAATGTCAAGTAGAGTTTCATAGATTGGGGTGTATGGCCCCACACCCAATCTTCATAAGGCTATGAGGCATGTAGAAGTTATTTTCCTTTCTTTCTCTCCATCGTGCCGTCCTAATCCTTGATTACTAGATTGAATCCAATTGGTATCTAGACAATTCCAATTGGTATTTTAATAATTTTGAATAAAAATTTAGGAGATTTCAATTGGTATTTGTTAATAAGGTCTAAAAGTTATTGTTAATTGGTAAAGACTTGTGAAAGTTGTGAACATATTGATTGATTGTGTTTGATATGTGGCTAAACTTGTGTTGCTAGATTTTTGTCATTATTGTGAATTATTTTTGTTAAGTGATGAAAATTGACTAAGCTTATTTTGTTGATAAATGTGATGAGATTATTTGATTTCTTGTTATTGTGAAACTAGAAATTCTATGGTGCTTACTTATTTTTTGTACTATTATACTGATGATATCGATGGTATAAGAATTTAGAGGATGATATGAGAATATGATGTCAAGAAAAGATGGTGAAAAAGTGACATAAATAAAATACTGAGGTGATATGTCTTTTCCGTAATGAGAGGTTCTTGTCAATTCTGTTATGGACGGATCCTTGTGAAGTTTGATTATTTGATATTATTTGGGGATCGTTGTGTGGTTCGTTCATTGAGAACGTATTAGAATTTTTGTGCAGTTCTATTATTAAAATCATAATGGGTTCCTTGTGAGGACTAGCTAAGTGACATTTTCTTTGAGTTTCTTATGTGAATGAATTCTTAATGCTGCAAAATAATGAGTTTTAAATAAAGGTGACAAAAACTAGTAGAGGTTTTTGATACCTATAGAATTTGATCGATGACTTTTCTGGAATATGATATTGGTGATGAGGCTATCAATGACCTATAATCAATTTATTTTGTTTGGCCTTGCTTATTTGCTAGTGGTGTGGGGACCGCTCTTGAAGTGATTAAGAGTTAAGTAAAGCCCGTAATAAAATTATTGTTAAGTAGAAATAAGAATGACTCTGTATATCTTAAATTGGTGTTAGTGATATTGGAGAGGTTTGTCTTGACCATGAAGTATTTGTCATTGAAAAATATTGAGTTAGTGATTGTCAGGACATAAGTTGTAGCTGCGGATTTATGCATTAAGAAGAATTTTTTTTTTGAGAAGACAAATTGTTATTGACTTGACCTTGTGGCTGAATTATACATTTGCATGTTCCACAGAGTTGGATGATATATGACACTTTTAGAGGATTGTAATTTTCATAATAGTGGCAATGCAAAATCAAATGTCTTATACATTCATAAAATAATTAAGGATGATCCTGAATGGGAGAATAAATGAATTATTAAATGGCATGATTGATCTTTTCTTGAGTGATACTTGGTGGATATTTCTTGTTGAGTGGTTAAGGTATGATGATTAGATGGATTTTAACAATGTTGTGGAGGATTATGTATTGCTTTTCCTCTCTAGTTTAGATTAGTTGTAGCGTGGTTATGATGTAAACCTATTTTTGGGATATGGTATTAGTATCTGAAGCATGATTTTTATATTTATCCTTATTGGGCTAGTGTGTCAGTCTTGAAATTGTAAGTTGGGTAGAGTTGACTTGTTTACCCTTGTTTCTAGTCGAAATTGCTATCTTAGGCTTGAATATGACATACTTGACATCTAGAATATAAACTAGATACCTTAGCCTAGTTTGGGGCATAGTGTGACTAATTATGGAAATTGAGGATTAGAAGTGGGATCGTCTGGCCCACTTAGGCCTAAACTTGTGTTAAGTCTTGTGGACTTAGTTACAGATGTTACACATAGATGAGGCTACTAAAGCTTAGAATAAGTTCACTTCATAACTTTGTAACTTGTATTGATGTTCTCGGAATGTGGCTTTTGATTTATGGTTATGATACTTTTTGTGGAAGTGATGTTGGTCATTTAGAGATGATATTCCTTCTAGATACGTTATGTGTCCTGTAGAGATGCTATTTCCTCTTAGACTTGATGAATGACCCATAGAGTTACTATTTCCTTTAGTCATGATTATTGGACCAATAAAGACAATGTTCCTCTTAAATATGCAAATTGGCCCAGAGAGGTGATATTCCTCGTGGTCATGATGTATAACCTATCAATATATGATATTCTATAGACAGTTACATTTCTATCTACATTATGCTTCCAATATGTCAGATACCTCCTATATGTGAGATGATTAGAGATATGCTACGACTTATAAGTATGATTATTGATATGAGTTCCAGATATGTATATGGGCCTAGGTATTTAGTTGCCTGTAAGTTCAGGACTAAGAAGATTGCGTCTGTGGAGGTCCAGTGGAAGAATCGTCCTATTGAGGAGGCCACTTGAGAGACCGAAGCGGACCTGCGTAGAAAGTGTCCAAATCTTTTTTGCAGAGTCAGCTAATTCTTTATTTTCCCTTCTTGTCTTGTGTTTGCCCGTTCGGGGACAAACAGTTGTTTAATTGGTATCTGATGTAACGATCCTCCTGATCATTTGTGAAATTTTCTTATCTTTTTTATTTTAACTCTCCTCGTAGTTGGTGTACATGAATTATGACTCACGGGATGAGTAGTACCAATTCTTGAGGTGTTCGAAAGTTATTGAAGTCATTAGTTGGATTGTTGAGATTTAATAAATTTAAGCTTGATCACGATCAATCTTTGGTCAAGACGACCTCGATATGTTATTTTAATGTTTTCAATAGATTCGGGATATACTTTTTAGTCAATTTACATATTTAATTTATTTCTATAGAGTTCCGAATAAATTTCAAAATTAATTACAAGTTTTGGGTTTTTAAATAATTAATTTAATTAGTGGTTTATTGGGTCAAAACCATAATATTTTTACTATCTCATATCACGCACTTTCAGTTATAGAGTTAAACCCTTTCTGAATGATAACCAAAAACAAGCAAAAGAAAAAGGGGAAGGTTGGATTTTTTATCAGAAAACTAAGCCGCTGCACTGTGACGGCGTTGAAAGAAATTGTTTCAGATTTTGAATGTTCTGAATTTATGAGGTAGGGCAAGGAACTTGTGGACTAGTGACATTCAGATTCTTCGGTTAAGGTAGATTACGGTTTAATTGGAGTTTAGACTCGACTTAATTGTGTGTATGCTCCTAAATCAGATACTTGTTGATTGGTATTTGGACATGCTTGAAATTATTGATGCGTGTATAAATGATTATTGAAAATTGACTTGATGGAATTGTCTTATGACTTTAAGTGCACTTGTAAATATGGTACATTGTGTTGTATGCTGTGAGGTTGTGTAAATTGATATTGATAATACTTGTTTATATTTATGTTGGATCCGGTACCACGCCGGTACGTTTATATTTATGTTGGATCGGGTACCACGCCGGTACGTTTATATTTATGTTGGATCGGGTACCACGCTGGTACGTATATATTTATGTTGGATCGGGTACGACTCTGGTACATTTATATTTATGTTGGATCGGGTACGACGCCGGTCAATTTATTTTTATGTTGGATCGGGTACCACGCTGGTACGTTTATATTTATGTTGGATCGGGTACCACGCCGGTACGGTACATGACCATATTATGTTCCCCGCAGTTCATGATTATTTGGGCAAAAATAAGTCCCATAGCATGTGTGTACATACTTGTGTTGATTCTATGGATGTTTACCGTATGGTTGATACTCTTGATAGTTATGTGGCTTGTTTGTGAGCACTATGGACCTGTTATTGCTGTATTATTGATTTAATGAGAATTTGTTATTTGATGATGCCTGTCTACTTGTTTTTCTAATTATGTTGTGTTCATGCTATTAAATTGAGTTGACCTATGATACCTGCCAGTACATAATGGTTTGTACTGATACTACGTTGTACTCTTCTTTTGTTGAGTATAGAAAGTGTTCTAGAGACTCAGACATGACCTCACCTCTAGAGTTTGATATCAAATCTTGATCCAAGGGTGAGCACTTCATCTCCAGGCTGCTATGGCTCATCTTATTTGTTCTTGTCCATCTTTCGGCCAATGAAACATTCTTTATTTACTTTATTTTGGGTATTCTTTAGACATTATCTTTGTTACTAGTTCTTGTACGATGACTTTCGGGTCATGGGAATTTTAGTAAGTAGATTGTTTGACTTCCGTATTAATAATGATTAGTCCTGGATATTGTCATTATGATAACTTTATGATAATGTCATCTCAATATTGACAAAATGATTGGGTAATAGTTTGATTTAGATGGTTCTCCCATATGAAGATTAGTGTGGGTGACACTCATGACCATTTGGGTCATGACAAATATACAATCTATTGCCACAACTTAATAAAAATGGTTATTATTTTATTAGAGAAATAATTATTAAAAAAAGGTGATTTCAATTTTTAAATTGAGAAAAAGGTTATTTAAATTTAAGAACTAATTAATAATAATTAGCTGAAAAGTCATGACTTGTCACAATAATAAAAAACTCACCAGCTTGATTTAATTAAGTCATTTCTTTTCACAGAAAACAACAAATAAATAAATGAGAAACACAATAAAAAAAAGACGTTATTTAATTTGAATAATTGACGTTAATATTAAATAGCTGTCATTTCTTTTCACAGAAAATATTTTTATTTTTAAATCTATTTTTTGAATTTATATAATACAAAAATCAACGAATTTGAATTAATGATATGATGATAATTTTTTTTTAAAAAAGATAGATTATATGTTGTAATATATTGATTATCTGATGCAATAGGTTGTCTATTTATTGCAACAGATGATGTATCTGTTGTCACAGATGAGTTATATGATGCAACAAATATAAAATCTGTTGTCACAACTCAATAAAAATGGTTCTTGGAAAGAACTAAATAATAATAATAAGCTGAAAAGTCATGACTTATCACAATATTGCTTAGTTTAATTAAGTCATAACTTTTCACAATAATAAAAAATGTAATTAATAAATGAAGGTGAACAGTCGTGCCTTTTTGCCTGACTCATTCAAATTCAATCCTCTATAAATAGGTCCCTCCTTACTCAATCATTCATTCAACTACACTTTATTTATTTATTGCATCTTGTCTTTCATATTACACCTTCCACCACTTTCTCTTTCCTGAATCAGGTAAGTTTTTTTTCTTGCTTTGTGTGTAAATATACCCAATTTGTAGTATACGTTGTATTACATTCAAATTCTTTTCTTTATTTTTATTTTTATATTTTTTGTCAATTCATATCTGTTCTAGATATGACTGATCAAGCGTGGGACGTTGCTTTTCTGCAAGACGCTGTGAATGAACTTCGGATGCAGGTTCGTGACCTGCAATGAGAGTTGGGAAAAGTGAGAGCAAGGATGCTTCATGAGATCCTCGGGCTGAGGAGGGCCCTGCTGGTGGTGGTTGAAGATTGACCGACTGACAATAATAATAATAATAATAATAATTAAATTATTTTTTTCTTTTGATCTATGTATTTTTATTTGTTTTTGTTTAATAAAAATAATTATGTTTGATCGGCTTTGACGTTTTAATTCATATTTAATTTTCATTTTGCCTATTATCTTCTTAACAAATATGTCGATAATTGGACGTAAGGAATAATTTTGAATCCAGTAGCAATAGAAAGAGTTGAAACATATTGGTTATCTATTAGGTTTGTGGCAGGAGTTGATTTATGTTGTTTCAAACAGATTACTCATCTGTTGCAACAGATAATCAGTCTAATGCAACAAATAACCAGTCTGATGCAATAAATAATCAGGCTGATGCAACAGATAATAAGTCTATTGCAACAGACAACTCTTATATTGCAATAGATTACCCATCTGTTCGATTCATGTTACGGGCACTATAGAACCATAAACATGAATCCAACATATGAGTCTTTCGTTGCAAGATATTACTCATCTGATGCAACAGATGAGTGATCGGTTTAAATTGTGGGTCATCATGTTGCTCAAAGCCCCATGTTGGTCATCATTTGTGGCATAAAACTTAACTATGAATTTATGTATCTTCAATTGTCCATTCGATATCACTAAAGTTTCACATTGTGGGTTTACATTTTATTATACTATAATATAAATTCAAAACCAAAACAAGGTTCATATAAGATCAAATGAGCAAACATCAACATATAATATCGTTAAAAAAATACTTCTTTTGAAATCTCTCTATTGTTAAACTATTACACCATTTTTTTCTTGTTTTCTTTTTTATTTTAAATTATGAGAGTGAAAAATATATAAAGTTTAATATTAGATGTTTGAGGATGAAAGTACATAACTTAGTAAAAATATATTTTTATTGAAAATTTTTAGAAAATGGGTGATTCTTCTGATTAAGCGAAGCTGTTTCCAAGAAGATGGTTCATTGAAACAATTAGCGACTTCAAAGGTCATAATAAGATTAGCTAATTAATCGAAAGGTACCACCTCGGCAAATTAAGGTCAACCTTTTTTGAATAATCTATACTAAATGACAATTTAAAATTTTTGTGGCTTATAGAGCCAACTATTTCTTTTCATTTCCTTGAATTTTTGTTTTCCTGCTTATTATTATAGCGACTGTTATAAATGGATTTACATTATAGTGAATGTCTATCAAGATCTACTTTGATATCTATTAGGTTTTGAATCATTTGTCTTTTACTCAGATTAGGAGTAAATCATTTTTCATATTTCAAACCACATTTTTCTCGAATGACTAAAGAGACACCCTATAATGGTAGGAGAACTTATGAGATATGTGTCAAGCCTAAACTGGAAGGAAGACATCTTAAACCTACACTAGCTACGTAGTTCTGTAACTCAGGAATTGCTACAAAGGGTCAAACCCTAAGCTGGCAAGAACACCCCCATCCCTGGTTCTCTCGGTGCTGAATCCTAATCCCAACTGAATGACACTAGAATACTAACTGGTGCATGCACTATTAAGTAATAACTAATAAAATCAGGTCATGATATTCTGAAAATAATAGTGCATATGTATTCTAGGGTAATTAATAACATATAAACTGATAATTCTCATCATGAATATGGATATATGAGTATACTGATAGGATTCATGGATTATGGACCTTACCAAATAATTATATTATTAGTAGCAAAAGCCGCACAAAATGTATTTTGCTACTAATAATATAATTATTATTGGAATTGAGGAAAAATAATTAGTTTGGAACCATTAAGTTTTAAATTTATTCCTCACGAACAGTATTATCAAAAGAGATGATAATATGTTGGGTTCAAGTCCCATCGATTTATGCCTAAGACACCTTTATATGGATAAGACGTTGAGTTTGAATCTCAATGTACCATTGATGATATTATGATGGATAAGGCAAACTAATGGATATTTGGTGAAACATGTCCCATTAAATATACTCCATTCGTTGAATTGAATATGGTAGTAATAAATCATATGTATACCTCAATTTTCTTTGTAGTAGCTATAATAATTTGATACGCTTAAGGCATGATTATATTCCATTCCTGGGGAATGAGAAGCTTATTTATTCAAACGTGCACTTGATTATGATGGTATCACACCTCACCTCCGAACGAGGCAGAATAATTGAGAAGAGTTATTAGTAAATCTAAAATTTACTAAAGTAAAAAGTGCATGTCGTGGTAACTTTGAGTTTGCTAGAACAAAAGTTCATAAGTTGACATGAACGATTGCTACATCTTAAATATGTTCATATTAAGTATTGAACATATATTGAAGAATTCAAATATTCTTCACAAACTTTAATGTTGCTTGTTCTCATGATACGTTGGTTGGACCAACTAATATTGAAATTGGATCCCTTAAAATCAAAAAAAGTATAAAAGGTGAATATAGTCCCGTTCACCAGTCATGAGATCTATTAAGATGCATCAATATAAGAAGATCATATGTGCGTTTATTGTCAACTTGCAGCTTGACATTCATAAAGTTGCTTGCTCAATAAAATTGAGTTAAGAGCATAGCTTTCAGATTGTGCAATCAAGACAATTCATCTTGATGATCATGGTTTAGCATTGAATGCCTTCAATAAAATGCGAAACCATTGAAAACGAAAGTATCATGTGTTGGTTTGAAATATTTTATACAAAAGTACTTGTATGCATCAACCCAATAAATTATGATTAATTTTCTCTCAAAGTTGGTTCTAAGTTAGGAATCACATGTTGTCTATCTAATAGTTAATGTGCAATATACAATTAATGAATATACCATGATGCACAAAGATGGATTCCTCAAAGATGATGTAGGATGTATGTTAGTTTTCCTAACATAAGGAGGAGATTATAAACAGCTGTGAAATATGTTAGGAATTATCATAAGATCCTCATTTATAAGATAATTCAAGTCATATGCCGAAAGCATCTCATATTTAAGCTGCAAGTGCTCCTATTTTGTGTCATTGAAGGACAAAGTCTATGCTTGCATGAAGCATTGTAGACTAATCGGTTCTAAATGAAATAAGGAGCAAATAATCATACAACATAACACTTCATGAAACTTTATGATAGGTTCAGGTACCTGAAAATGGTGAGATCTCAAAATATTATGTCACATTATAAATCGATACAAAATGGTAAATAGTCGACAATATCTTTGATACAATATTGGCGCAATATTGTGAAATATTACGAGGATCTAAATAGAGAAGAAGAATAGAGAGAGAATAGAGAGTAATTTCTTATTTCTCTTAAGGGATTCTTGAGGGGTAATTTACCCTTCTATTTATAGGAAAATTTACTTCTAGTCTGAGTAAAAGACAGATGATTCAAATCCTAATAGATATCAAAGTATATCTTGATAGACATTTAGATATCAAAGTATATCTTGATAGACATTCACTAGAATGTAAATACATTTATAACACTCCCCCTTGAATGTCTAATTGGTAGATAATGTGCCTTGTTAAAACCTTACTAGAAAAAATCCAGTAGGAAAAAAAATCCAGTGAAGGAAAAAGAGCACACATATCTAATAATATGCATTTTGGTTGCCTCATTAAAAACCTTACAAGTAAAACCCAGTGGGACAAAACCTTAAAAGGAAAAAAGAGTACAACACATATTAACTCCCCCTAGTAAGAACATCCTTGAGCCTTGGCATCTTGATCTTATGCATTATTTTCGTGAAAACTACAGTTGGAAGTTTGGTGAATAAATCAGACATATTGCCACTTGAATGAATTTGTTGCACGTTAATATCACCATTCTTTTAGAGCTCATGTATAGAAAAGCTTTGATGAAGTATGCTTCGTTCTTTCTCCTTTTATGAATCCTCCATTAAGATGTGCTATGTATATTGCATTATTTTCATAAAAATCATGGCTACTTTATCACATGTCAAACCATATTTTTCGCGAATAAGATGTATCATGGACACACTCTTGGTTTGCTTCATGAATAACTATTATCTCAGCATGGTTCGATGAGGTGGCTATGATAGACTGCTTTATATATCTCCAAGATATGGCAGTACCCCCATATATGAACACATAGCTTATTTGAGTCCGAGCTTTATACGGATTAGATAAGTACCCAACATCAGCATATCCAACAAGATCGGGATTGCAATCTTTAGAATAAAATAAACTCATGTATTTTATCCCATATTGATGTCTTCTAGTAGGAGCAGAAATATTTCTTGCTTAACAAATTGACTGAAAAGGCTATATCAGGCCTTTTTGTATTTGCAAGATACACTAGTACACCAATTGGACTAAGATATGGTACTTCAGGACCAATCCAATTCGGTATGTTTATCATTTTAGCAAATAATCTTATTCCTTTTGAAAACTCTCCAAGAGTTCCAATAATTTTCAAGCTATAAGCTTATACAATATAAGGATTCTAAATAAGTTTCCAAGAAACTTTTATATGCTTCAAACATTTTGAATCCTTAGAAAGTGTTCATTTAAATTTTGTCAAGTGACAATATTCAACATTTCATATATAACATTTTCAAGTGTCTGGATTGCAAATCAAATCAGTATTACACTTATCAAGAAACATCCTTTCATGTCACTTGATAAATGTTTATACATCAGCATGCTTATATAAACGTAGAATCCGGATCCTCATAATCTCTTACAATATTGTACAAATATTATATCAAAGATATTGATGATATATCATTTCGTATCGGTTAACAATGTGACATAACATTTTGAGATCTCAATACTTCATTATTTTCAGGTACCTGAACCTCTCATAAGGTTTCATGAAGTTTTATGTCATAGGATCTTCAAGAGAACATTACCTTCTTATTACGATTATTTGCTCCTTATCTGTAATACCCCGAGAAGTTTTTCGTTGAAATTTTATGCGTAAACGTGTTGGGTTCTATCTTCTAGAATGAATTATAAATTTTTCATGCGGAATGTCTTAGATTATGACCCACCATTGTGTAGAGTATCAAATAAGCTTTCTAAAAATATGTGGATCATCCAAAATGGACACCCGAGCGACGAGTGATGAACATTTCGATAGAACCGCGAATAGTAGTGAACAGTAAAACATGCAGGAAAAAGTACTGAGGCCTGACATATTTTTTCTCCAACTTTAAATGATCATAACTCCTTGTACATAATGATATGGGTGATCTACTATATATCAACGGAAAGCTCTGCGAGTCCTCTTTTCAATGAAATTGGTTTCATCCAGTTTGTCTATCGGAGCAAAAAGTTATGGTCGATCTACTTCAGCATATTAAAACTGAATTTTTGGGTCAACTTCAAATGATCATAACTCCTCGTACACAATGATCTGGGTGAGATACTATATATCAATGGAAATATATGAGAGTCATCTTTCTAATGAAATTGGTTTCATCTAATTTGGATATCGGAGTAAAACGTTATGGTTGATTTACTTTAGACTATCAAAACAGTCCACCAAAGAACATATTCGAGAATTATTTGATTTTTAGGGGCATTTTGGTCATTCCCCTCACCCAAAATCCGTCCAAACCCTATATTAAAGTCTATTAGAAGTATTATATGTTATATTTCATCAAATTCCCTCAAAAAGAAAACCCTAAGCTCCTACATACAACTTCAAGAACCTCCAAAGTTCACCATTAATTCTGTAAATTTATTCAAGATTCCAAGTTCCTAGTTCAAGAACTCCAAGAACCATTATTCAAAGGCACAATTAACATCTCAAAAATGAGTATCGATCTAAAGTTTATCATTCAAGGTATGTGAAGTTTTTCAACAAGAACTCTCTTTCGTTCTTGTGCCCAAAAGTAATTTTCTTTACAAAGGCATGATTTTTATTTGATTTCTACGAATTTGAAGCATAAACCCATATCTTATGATGATTATTATGAAATCTTGATGTTTATGATTTTGAATGATGAATTTACATGTGTGGAGATATAAAGCATGAATCTTGAATGACATTTATCATGATTTTGATATTTGGATCGTGAATCCCCATTGGAAATTGTGTTTTTTTGAGAAAATGTGTGTTATAAGCATGTTGATGTTGAATATTTGAGATATTTTGAATGATTTGACCTTTTGGTCTTACTGGAGTTGTTTTGAACTCGAGTGTAAAAGAAATCCACAACGTGGTTGATTTTAATAGATGGGAAGCATGATGACTCCCGATGTATATTTATATATTACTGAAATTATTTTACTGTGGATTGTCTTTGAAATGATCTGAGCTAAGTCTGGGAGAAATCTTTAGCACCGAGTGGGAGGTATAAAATGATCTTACTTCCCTAGAACTACGTACTCCCATAGGAGTGAGCCTGAGGCTGATTTATATAGTGATCACTAGTTTGTGTGGATTTGATATCGATAGTCCTACTCCAATGGCAAGGATAGGACGGCTCTCCCCAACATGGGTTGTACGTTGGACTCTATGTAGCTCACATGGTTAATGTTGGTTATAGGATCTCCCAGTGTGCTTGTGTTTCCTTGTGTCTATGGTGAATGGTGAAGTGATTTGAAAGTGGAATTATGAAAGTTATTCTTTCGAAAGATTTAAATGATATTTACATTATGAGAATTGGTATTCTTGATGAACTGAAAGTGATTGACAAATTATATGATGACTCACATATGTTATTGTACTTATTTCATCCTCTCATAATTATGATAATTTTCTTCGGGCTATGTGAGTCTTTCATATATCCTGCATATTTCTTATAAATATTTATGATGATGATGGTTATAAAACTGCATACAACCCCATATACTCGGTTCCTTTCCATGGTGCTGACCCACATCTTCAGATGTGGGCTGCATTTTCTCGGAATGTAGGTTCAGGTGCTCAGTTCCAAGTTCAACAGTGATTCTTCGAGCACGTTGTTCTACATCCTCTGTTGTGGTGAGGCCTCATATTTCGAGGACGTGATGTCTGATGTTGGTTTCACGAAATTGTTTACATTTGATAGCTGAGTATGAGTCAGTTGGGGCATGTCTTAATGGCTCGCTGGTTTTATTGATTTTCTTAGAGGCTTGTCAGACTAGTATAGATGTTGGGAGTTGACTAATAAGTTGTATTTTGTTATCTTTCTGAAATTCTTTTATTCTTGGATGATGATTACTCTGTTGATATTTGAGGGTTATTTATTGAAACCCTGTTGATTTGTGTTGAACTGAATGAAAATGGCTCAAAGGGTTAGCTTGGGGCTACTCGTAGCCTTAAGCACTGTGTGACGCTCCGGGACCTGTTTTCTAGGGCGTTATATTATCCTTTTCAAGGATCATTTAATTTTGAACCGATTGGTCTATTATGCTTCATGCATGCATAGAATTTGTCCTTTAGGGATACAAAATAGTAGCACTTACAGCTTAAATATGAGATACTTTCGACATTTGACTTGAATTATATTTTGAATGAGGATGTTATGATAATTCCTAATATATTTCTTAGCTTCTTATAATCTCCCTCTTATGTTAGAAAAACTAACATACATCCTCCTTTTTCTTTGAAGAATCCATCTCTGTGCGTCATTGTATATTCACTAATCGTAGACTGCACATTCACTATTAGATGGACAACGTGTGATTCCTGATTAAAATCAACTTTGAGGGGAAATTAATCATAATTTATTGGTTTGATGCATACAAGTACTTTTGTATTTAATATTTCAAACCACCACATGAAGTTTTTGCTCTCAATGGTTTAACTATTTATTGAAGGCATCCGATGCTAAACCATGATCATCAAGATGAATTGTCATGATTGCACAATTTGAAAGTTATGCTCTCAACTCAATTTTACTGAGCAAGCAACTTTATGAATGTCAAACTACATGTTGACAATAAACGCACATGTGATCATCTTATATTGATGCATCTTAATAGATCACATGATTGGTGAACGGGCTCATATTCACCTTTTGAATTTTTTTGATTTCAAGGGATTCAATCCTAATATTAGTTGGTCGAACTAACTTATTATGAGAACTAGCAACATTAAAAGTAATGAAGAATTTTCTAATTCTTCAATATATGTTCAATACTCAGTATACACTTCTTTGAGATATCGCAATCGTTCATGTCAATTTATGAATTTTTATTTTAGCAAACTCCAAGTTTACCATGACATGTACATTTTTTCTTTAGTAAATTTTAGATTTACTATTACATGAATAAATTTTAGACTTACTACTTTATAAGTAGATTTCAAAATAACTCTTCTCAGTTATTCTGCCTCTTTCGGAGGTGAGTTGTGATACCATCACAATCAAGTGCACGTTGCATTAATAAGCTTCTCATTCCCCAGGAATGGAATATAATTATGCCTTAAGCGTATCAAATTATGATAGCTACTACAAAAAGCAAATTAAAGCATATGATTTATTGCTACCACATTCAATTCAAGGAATAGAGCATATTTAATGGGACATGTTTCACCAAATACCCATTAGTTTGCCTTAGCCATCATAATATCATCAATATGGTGCATTGAGATTCAAACTCAACGTCTTATCCATATAAAGGCATCTTAGGCATAAATCGATGGGACTTGAACCCAACATATTATCACCCCTTTGGATAATATTATTCTTGAGGACTAAATTTTAAACATAAATAGTTCTAAGCCAATTATTAATTCCTCAAATCCAACAATAATTATATCATTAGTAGCAAAAGACAAATAACATAAGGAATGACTAACCTTGAATTTATCTTTAGATTTATAATCTCACCTTGTTTGGTTGAGTCTCATGTTGATAATGTGTTATAAAACAAGAAAGAATAAAGAAGAAGAGTAGAGAGAATAGAGAGAGTAATTCTTATTTCTCTTGAGGGATGAGATATCATCAGATTGATAAGAATACAATGAACAAAACCCCTTTGTATATAGGGGAAAATACTCCTAGTTTCTGACTAATAGACAGATACTTCAAATCCCGATAGATATCAACTAGATCTTATTAGATCTTGATATACATTCACTATAATGTACGTACATTTATAACACTCCCCCTTGAATATCTAGAAATATAATGTTCCTCGTTAAAACCTTAGTAGAAAAAACCCAGTGGGACAAAAATCTAGTGATGGAAAAAGAGTACACATCTCTAACAATACGCATATAGGCTGCCTCATTGAAAACCTTACAAAGAAAACCAAGTGGGACAAAAGCTCGTAAGGGAAAAAGAGTAGTGCGCATATTAACTCCCCCTAATGAGAATATCCTTGAATCTTTGCATCCCGATCTTGTGCACCATCTTCTTGAAAGTTGCAATTAGAGGAGACTTGGTGAATAAATCAGCCACATTATTACTTGAACGAATCTGTTGCACGTTAATATCACCATTCTTTTGTAGCTCGTGTATGTAGAAAATATTTGATGAAGTGTGCTTCGTTCTATCTCCTTTTATGAATCCTCCATTAAGATGTGCTATGCATATTGCATTATCTTCGTATAAAATTGTAGGTACATTATCATATTTTACGCCATATTTTTCTTGAATGAGATGTATCATGAACCTCAATCATACACATTCTCGGCTTGATTTATGAATAGCTATTATCTCAGCATGATTAGATGAAGTGACTACGATAGGCTGCTTTGTATATCTCCAAGATATGGAAGTATCCCCATATATGAACAACCTATTTGAGATTGAGATTTATGCGGATTAATTAAATACCCAACATCAGCATAATCAATAAGATCGAGACTGCATTCTTTAGAATAAAACAAGCTCATATGTTTTATCTTATTCTGATGTCTCCTAGTAGGGGCAGAAATATACCTTGCTAATAAATTAACTGAAAAGGCTATATCAGGCCTTGTAGTATTTGCAAGATACATGAGTGCATCAATTGTACTAAGATATGGTACTTCACAACCAATTTAATTTAGTATATTTCTCATTTCAACAAATAATCTATTGCTTTTGAAAACTCTCCAAGAGTTTCAATAATATTCATACATCTATTTATCCCTCATAAGGATAATAAACAAGTTTTCCAAAAAATTTATATGCCTTAGGCATTTTGAATCCTTTAGGAATTTTTATATGGATTTTTGTCAAGTGACAATATCAATATGTGTGACATTTTCAAGTGTCTGGACTTTAAATCAAATAAGTGTTATGGTTACCAGGATGCATCCTTTCATGTCACTTGATAAATGTTTCTACGTCAGTATGCATAAATTAACTTAGAAGTTAGATCCTCATAATCTTTCACAATATTATGCCAATATTGTATCAAAGATATCATCGACGGTTTCTCATTTTATATCGGTTTGCAATGTGACATAACATTTGAGATCTCATCACTTTATTATTTTCAAGTACTTAAACTATCATAAGGTTTCATGAAGTATTATGTCGTAGGCTCTTCAAGAGCACATTGCCTTCTTAATATAATAATTTGCTCCTTGTTTCATTAGGAACCGATTAGTCTACCATGTTTTATTCATGCATAAACTTTGTCTTTTAAGGACACAAAATAGAAGCACTTGCAGCTTAAATATGAGATGCTTTCGGCATATGACTTGAATTATCTTATGAATGAGGATCTTATAATAATTCCTAACATATTTTAGAGCTACTTATAATCTCCCCCTTATGTTAGGAAAACTAACATTCATCCTCAATCTTTTTTGAGGAATCCATCTTTGTACATCATGATATATTTATTAATCGTATACCATACATCAAAACTATTAGATAGAATAGTTGGTTCCTGACCTTGAACCAATTGAGAGTGAAAAACTAAACATAATTTATTGGTCTAATGTATACAAGTTCTATTGTATGCAACATATCATAATTCTGACCAACACATGAAGTTTTGTTCTTATTAGCAATGGTTTAGCTATTTATCGAAGACATTCAATGTCAAACCATCACCATCAAGATGAATTGTCTTGATTACACAATCTGAAAATTTTGCTCTTAACCAATTTTATTAAGCAAACAACTTTATGAATGTCAAACTGCAGGTTTACCATAAACTCACATATGATCATCTTATATCGATGCATCTTAATAGATCACATGAAAGGTGAATTGGCCCATATTTACCTTTTTAATTTTTCAGATTTTGAGAAATTCGATCCCAACACTAGTTGTTCCAACCAACTTGTCATGAGAACAAGCGACATAAATAATTCTTTAAGAATCTTCTAGTTCATCAATACATGTCTAATACTCAATATGCACATCTTCGAGATGTCACAATCATTCACAATTATGAACTTTTATTTAGTAAACTCCAAGTTTACCATGACATGTACCTTTTTCTTTAGTAAATTTTCAGATATACTATTACATGAAAAAATTTCAGATTTACTACTTTAGAAGTAGATTTCAAAATAACTTTTCTCAGTTATTCTGCCTTATTCGGAGGTGAGTTATGATACCATCACAATCAAGTGCATATTTGCATTAATAAGGTTCTCATTCCCCAGGAATGGAATATAACTGTGCCTTAAGCCTATCAAATTATGATAGCTTATAACCTCTTTCATAATATTGCTACTTCAGGAGCAAATCGAGGCATAAATATGATAGAAAGAATTTCTCTATATTGCTACCACATTCACTTCAAGAATGGAGCAAAATGTCATCTTTCAGACTTATCATATATTGCTACCACATTCACTTCTTGGAATGGAGCATATTTAATGGACAAGTTTCATGACTTTTCATCAAAAATACATTATTTTTCCTTAGCCATCATAATATCATCAATATGATGCATTGAGATTCAAACTTAATGTCTCACCCATATAAAAATGTCTTAGGCATAAATCAATGGGACTTGAACCCAACATATTATCATCCCTTTTAATAATATTATTCTTGAGGAATAAATTTAAAACATTAATGGTTCCAAACCAATTATTTTTCCTCAAATCCAACAATAATTATATTATTAGTAGCAAAAGACAGATAACATAAGAAATCACTAACCTTGAAATTACCTTTAGATTTATGATCTCATCTTATTTGGTAGAGTCACGTGCGCATATCAATTCGAAGCAAGTTAGAATCGGCTACATGAACTGTTCATGTCACTTCATTAAATCCGTCTAATGTTTACAGTAACTACAAATTGACAAAATTAAGAAGTCTTTGGAAAATGACTGGATAGCAGCTTTGCGATCTCTAGAAATCCAACTTTGTCCTTGCCAAAAAATATCATCTTCAACTTGGCATCACAATTTATCTCCTTCTTGTTCGCCGGGTTCTAAAGATTAATGGTTTTAATGTAATCCCAAACTTTCTTAACAACATCAGTACGTGAGATCTTAGAAGCACCAATAAATTTTTGTAGTGCTGGTGAAATCGGCAGCGGCTTCAGTATTCTTCTAGTACGACCTTTTCCCGCCTCCGTACTAGTAGCGGCGGAGGCGGCGGCAGCTGCCAGAGCTGCAGTGGAGCTCTTAGCAGCTGCCATTAGGGTTCAGCAATAGTTTTCGAAAAACCTAGATGATGACGTCATGTTTTTTTGTCCTTGGATTCTGTGCAAAACCCTAAGAGCTTATACAGAGGTGAAATGGTGAGGGTTTTGGAGAGGGCAATGGCAAAACAAGGTGAAATTATAAATCTAAAGGATTTCAAGGTTAGTAATTCCTTATGTTATATATTTTTTGCTACTAATAATTTAATTATTGTTGGATTTGAGGAAAAATAATTGGTTTGGAACCATTTATGCTTAAAATTCATTCCTCAAGAATAATATTATCAAAATGAATGATAATATGTTGGGTTTAAGTCTCATCAATTTATGCCTAATATGCCTTTATGAATAAGACGTTGAACTTGAATCTCAATGCAACATATTAATGATATAATGATGGCTAAGGCAAAATAATGTGTTTTTGATGAAAAGTCATGAAACTTGTTCATTGAATATGATCCATTTCATGATGTGAATATGGTAGCAATATATGATAAGTATGAAAGATGACAATTTGCTCCATTCTTGAAGTGAATGTAGTAGAAAATATACATTTAAAGATATGCATACCTCAATTTGCTCCTGAATTAGCAATATTTTGAAAGAGGTTATAAGCTATCATAATTTTATAGGCTTAAGGCACTATTATATTTCATTCCTGGGGAATGAGAAATTTATTAATGCAAACGTGTAATCATCAAAACTCACCTCCAAATGAGGCAGAATAACTGAGAAGTGTTATTTTGAAATCTACTTCTAAAGTAGTAAATCTGAAATTTATTCATGTAATAGTAAACATGAAATTTAATAAAGAAAAAAAATTACGTGTCATGGTAAACTTGGAGTTTGCTACTATAAATAAGTTCATAAGTTGACATGAACGATTATGACATCTCAAAGATGTGCATATTGAGTATTAGACATTTATTGAAAAAATAGAAGATTCTTCAAGAATTGTTTATGTCGCTTGTTCTCATGATAAGTTGGTTGGACCAACTAATATTGGGATTGGATCCCTTAAAATCTTAAAAGTATAAAAGGTGAATATGAGCTGGTTCACCAGTCATGTGATCTTTTAAGATGTATCGATATAAGATGATCACTTGTATGTTTATTGTCAACCTGCTGTTTGACATTCATAAAGTTGTTGCTCAATAAAATGAGTTAAAGAACATAACTTTCAGATTGTGTAATCAATACATCATCTTGATAATGTCGGTTTGGCATTGAATGACTTCGATAATAGCTAAACCATTGCTAATAAGAACAAAACTTTATGTGTTGGTATGAAATATGATATGTTGCATACAATAGCACTTGTATGCATTAGATCAAAAAATTATGATTATATTTTCCCTCTCAACTAATTTAAGGTCAAGAACCAACTATTCCATCTAATAGTTTTGATTTGCAGTATATGATTAATACATATACATGCACTAAGATGGATTCCTCAAAGAAGATAGAAAATGTATGTTAGTTTTTCTAATATAAGGGAGAGATTATAAGTATCTATGAAATATGTTATGAATTATTATAAGATCCTTATTCAAACGACATCTCATATTTAAGATGCAAGTGCTCCTATTTTGTGTCCTGGAAGGACAAAGTCTACGCATGCATGAAGCATGGTAGACTAATCGGTTTCAAATAAAATAATCCTTGAAAAATAAGGAGCAAATAATCATAATAAGAAGACAATGTGCTCTTGAAGAGCCCACAACATAACACTTCATGAATCCTTATGAAAGGTTCAAGTACCTGAATAATAATAAAGTGAAGAGATTTCAAATTATTATGTCACAATGTGAACCGATACAAAATGAGAAACCGTCGACGATATCTTTGATACAATATTGGTTACTGTCAAAGATTACGAGGATTTAAATTCTATGTTTATTTAAGCATACTGACGTAGAAATATTTATCAAGTGACATGAAAGGATGAATCTTGGTAAGCGTAACACTTATTTGATTTGCAGTCCAGACACTTAAAGATGTCACACATGGAATGTTGAATATTGTCACTTGACAAAATCTATATGAAAACTTTTTTAAGAATTCAAAATATAAAAGTTTTTGGGAAACTTATTGATAATCCTTAGATTGTATAAGCTTATAGCTAGAAAATTATTGAAACTCTTGGAGAGTTTTTAAAGTAATAGATTATTTGCTGAAATGAGAAATATACCAAATTAGATTGGTTATGAAGTACCATATCTTATTGTAATTGATGCACTAATATATCTTGCAAATACTACAAGGCCTGAATAGCCTTTTCAGTCAATTCGTTAGCAAGGTATATTTCTGCTCCTACTAGGACACATCAGAATGTGATAAAACACATGAGCTTTTTTTATTCTAAAGATTGCAGTCCCAATCTTATTGGTCATGCTTATTTTGGGTACTTATCTGACCCGCATAAAGGTCGGTCTAAAATAGGCTATGCGTTCATATGTGGTGGTACTACCATATCTTGGAGATATACAAAGCATTCTATCGTAGCCACTTTATCGAATCATGTTGAGATAATAGCTATTCATAAAGCAAGTCGAGAATGTGTATGACTGAGGTCCATGATACATCTCATTTGAGAAAACTGTGGTTTGAAATGTGACAAAGTACCCATGATTTTATTTGAAGATAATGCAGCATAGATAGCACAACTTAAGGAAGGATGCATAAAAGGAGATAGAACGAAGTACATTTTGCCATAGCTTTTCTATACACATGAGCTACAAAATAATGTTGGGTATTTAATTAATCCTCATAAATCTCGATCTCAAACAGGCTGTTCATATATGGGGATACTGCCATATCTTGGAGATATACAAAACAGCCTATCGTAGCCACTTCATCAAATCATGCTGAGATAATAGCTATTCATAAAGCAAGCCGAGAATGTGTATGATTGAGGTTCATGATACATCTCATTCAAGAAAAATATTGCGTGAAATGTGATAATGTACCTACAATTTTATACGGAGATAATACAATATGCATGGCACATCTTAATGGAGGATTCATAAAAGGAGATAGAACGAAGCATACTTCATCAAAGATTTTCTACATACACGAGCTACAAAAGAATGGTGATATTAATGTGCAACAGATTCATTCAAGTAATAATGTGGCTGATTTATTCACTAAGCCTCCTCCAATTACAACTTTCAAGAAAATGCTGGACAAGATCGGGATGCAAAGGTTCAAGGATGTTCTCATTAGGGGGAGTTAATATCCGCTGTACTCTTTTTTCCTTATGAGGTTTTGTCCCACTGGATTTTCCTTGTAAGGTTTTTAATGAGGCAGCCTATATGCGTATTGTTAGAGATGTGTACTCTTTTTCCTTCACTAGTTTTTTTCCCACTGAGTTTTTTCTAGTAAGGTTTTAACGAGGCATATTATCTATCAAATAAACAATCAAGGGAGAGTGTTATAAATGTATTTACATTATAGTGAATGTCTATCAAGATCTAATAAGATCTAGTTGATATCTATCAGGATTTGAAGTATCTATCTTTTAGTTAGAAACTAGGAATATTTTTCTCTATAAATAAAGGGTTTTGTTCATTGTATTTTCAATTATCTTATTATCTCTCATCTCTCAAGAGAAATAAAGAAGTCTCTCTCTTCTTTCTCTATTTATCTCTTCTCTCTCTATTTATTCTTGTTTATTTCATAACAGCGACTAAGCTTTTCGTTCTAATTTTATATTCAAAATTCCATTTGTAAACAATGAAACACTACCATTCATATTTCCATAAGACGTTTACAAGAAAAAGAGACCTCTTCAAATTTTTGGATGTAAACATTAGCCTGTTCATTTAATTTCAAAAAAGACGGAGGACAGAGAGAAAAGAGACAGAGAAGGAGAGTAAGAGAGTACCGTAGGGTTTGTAGACATTCCAAAAAGCGAGGAAGCATAATATATGAGATTGGAGTTTATGTTTAGGCTAGAGAAGAGATTTTTCGGATGATTCGATATTGCTAAATATAATTTATAAACAACACAAAAATAAAAAATAAAAAAAGAAAGGCAAATGATTTTTTTGTTTGTTTGTGGTTTTTCGTTTGTTGTACGGTGCTCGTATTTGAGCCCTGATTAATTCGAACCACACACTGGACGACTCATTCTTGGGGTGGCGCTTCCAAAGGTAAACTTATTGATGATGAAGTACACTTCATTTGTACCAAACACACAAAGACCACAATATTGCAACAGTTATAAAACAAACTTTTGAGTTTTATTCCTGAATTATTTGTATATGGATTTTCTATTTGAACTGTCACCAAATATTTGTTGAAACACACTTGACTTATTAGTTGTTCACTTTTATCACCTAAAACTTTAGGTATAAACCTCAAATAACTGATAGTTTAGGTGTATTTCAATAAATATTTGGTGATAGTTCAAATAAAAAATTCACACATTAGACAGTTCATTATAAAACTGAAAAAACACTTGATGAAGAGTGTTTAATTT
This sequence comes from Capsicum annuum, assembly GCF_002878395.1. Taxonomy (NCBI): domain Eukaryota; kingdom Viridiplantae; phylum Streptophyta; class Magnoliopsida; order Solanales; family Solanaceae; genus Capsicum; species Capsicum annuum. The sequence goes on from NC_061119.1 coordinate 40,578,111, forward strand.
AATTCACAAAAGAAAACCGTAGTAAGAAACACATTAGTGTGATTAGCCATTATGTCATAGCCAAGATTTAGCGAAGACTAAACCTAGAGCATGTTGTAGCAAGTAAACCAACTATAAGTTTGAAACAAACGACGAACAATATGCAAGAATAAGTTGACAACGTGTCGTCTTCTTTCAGAGGGTTTACATATATTTATAATTCATTTTATAATTATTATTAACAATTATAAATGAGAAGGATTTTTTGTTTAAAAATCCATTTTGATTAGTTATCTATTAAGTTGTATTACCTTACATCATTTAGAAAATAAAATTTGAAGATTCAAATTCAAGATACGAGTTACGAATATCCATTCCTCAATATGTCAGCAATTGGTGACCCGATCCCGCTAACGCTAAGCAATAATAGCTACCGACACCAACTCTATCTTCCCTTTCACTCGAAAACTCAGGGAGGGGGGAGTCTTCAATATATTCACAGAAGGTGGTCTACGATCATTAGATTTCTAAAAAGAGGAGCTACGTCAAATCATTTAATTTTCTCCGAAATAGCAATTTTTTATGTTTGATTGGTCAACATATCGAAAGGTAAAAAAAATTTGTATCTCATTATTATATACATTTTACTAAATAAGTTTAATATTAGGTCATACTATACATTCTGACTTTAAGTCATCATCTTCGTTAAATCGCCTATGAACATATCCAGTATAATATCAGAAAATAAAATTTGAAGAGACTAAAATATATATAAATTTAAAAGTATTTTTTGGCCAACAACTAGTTTAATCCCACAAAATGAAGTCAAAAAACGATAGATATACTTATATTTTTTGGAGATAGAGAGACTATTTTCAAAAGACAGTCGACTCAAGTGAGGCAAAATCAATGTAAGAATTAGAAAATATTGATAGTGAAGAGAAACATGATAAATAATACAAAAATAGTGTGAATAAATGTTCAACAAATCCAAAACATAGTAAACAATAGATAATGTCAGATTAGTATAAAAGAGAGACATTAGCCCGATGACTTGCCAGCCTCACAGGCCAGGAATTCTATTTTAAATTTTTCTCAATTTTCCCCTTATGTTTGCTAATCTATTTGTAAGTTGTATCTTTTCTGAACAGTTGTAACTTTTGCCGTCAACGAAACCGACACAACTTTAAGTATCATTAATTATTTTTTTGAAAGATAATTTTCACCAATATCTTTCCATTACATATGCTATCAAACATTAACTATTCAAAGGCAATTCTGTTCATCCAGGGGCGGCTCAAGCGAATCCGTGGCCTAAGGCCTTACATCTTTAAGAAAAAATAATTATTTTTATAAAGTCTATTTTTAAAATTATATAATTGATTTCTTTTAATAATTTTTTTAATTAATAATAAAGTTAATGCATTAATTTCTTCACACATAGTATTCTGAACTAGATATATCAAACTTCATCTAAATATTTTTATATAAAGAATCTATTTTTTCTATATATAGTATTTAATAAATTTATAATTTATTATTATTAAAAAGATGAGGCCCTCAAATTTTGGGGGCCTTAGGCGATCGCCTTTTTTTCCAAAGGGTTGAGCCGCCCTTGTGTTCACCTCTTATGTCGAATTTTCACTTTCAATTTTCTTTTGTTGAACGATGAATATTTATGTGATATGACTATGATGATCAAAAGATTCTTTAATATACACGAGGGTGAAATATTTTAACCTATGAATTCTTGTTGCAATAGACTATTTTGCCTAGATTGTAATTTGGGTATTGGGAACAGGGAGTTATACATTTACGATCACACCATCAATAAATACAGGTCTATCCCAGTACTAGACACAATCAACGAACCCCACTTGATAAAATCTACTTGTATAAATTTAGCTTTTGATTCCAAAAAGCCAGTGGATTAAAATGTTGTATGTCTGGTTAGGTTCATGGTGTGGAGATATTCTGCGGAATGTTATGACTGTACTGAGTATGGAACAGTGAATTTATATCGTAACAGCTATGGTATTTTATAACTATTGTTTTTTTGGTACAAAATTATGGGGTCCAGCCCATGTTCATGGCATAAAAACAACGTCGAAAATTTCTGCATACCCATACTCTTACTTTGTCAAAATTTGGCTAGAAAAAAGTCTGAGTTTCAATTTATTTTTGATGTCACTGATGGCATCAACGTAGGAAGTTTTTGCCTATAAATAGAGGCAACTTCAGCTCACTTCAACACACCAAAAAAAGAGAGAAAAAATAATATAGGGAGCAGTAAGATATTCCACAGATTAATAAAAATAGTGTCTGAAGGAAAATTTAGGGGGAGCGACACTTTAGTAAGGTGGAGTCAAAAAAGGGTTATTTCTTTTGAATGTGTGGTAGTTATTTTGAGTATTGTACTTGTGACTACGGTGTAAAATTTCTTACTATAGTAATATCAGTTATTCTTCTTGGTTCGTGGTTTTTTCCTTATTTAGAAAGGTTTCCACATAAAAAAATTAGTGTTATTATTTTTCCTATTATTTTGCCACAAATACTTTTGTTGTTATTCCGCGTTTATCCAACAAACTGGTATCCAAGCCCACGATTTGCAATATCTGTATTTTTGGTAAACAATGAAAACCAACATAAGTAGAATGGTTACCTTAAATGGCGTTAATTATGCCATTTGGAAGGATAAAATGGAAGATCTGTTCTATGTCAATAATTTTTATCACCCGGTATTTGACACTATAAAACCTGAAAATAAAACAGCTGAAGAGTGAAACCTGTTGCATAGACAAATTTGCTGTTTTATCATGCAGTGGGTTGACAATAATATGTTGAACTTTATTTCTAGGAAGACAGATGATCGGTCCCTATGGGAGCATGTTGAAAGTTTGTATACTTGAAAGACTAAAAATAATAAGATGTTCTTCATTAAGCAAATGTTGGGGTTAAAATACTATGATGGTTCTTCGATGACAGATCACCTGAATAACTTTCAGAGGATTATGAACCAGTTATTTTCTATAGGTATTAAGTTTGATAAAGAAATTCAAGGTTTGCTTCTACTTGGTTCTCTACCAGACTCGTAGGAAACATTTAGAACTTCTTTATCAAATTCTACTCCTAATGGCGTGATCTCTATGGACTCTTCCAAGAGCAGCGTTCTTAATGAAGAGATGAGACAAAAGTTTCAAGGTTCCTCTTTGTTTGATGTCCTAGTGACTAGCGTTACGGGGAGAAGCAAGAATCGTGGTGCTCAAAATATTGAACACCATAGAAGCAAATCCAGAGGTAAATTTAATGATATTGAGTGCTATCATTGTGGGTTAAAAGGGAACACAAAGAAATTTTACCAAAAGTTGAAGAAGGAGAAAAAAGACAAGGAGGAAAAAAAGAAGACGACAATGAAAATTGCGTAGCCACCGTCACCACCGAAGATCTTGTTACTGTCCTTGATGCAAGTCTAATAAATGTTGCTTGTGATAAGTCAAGTTGGGTTATGGATTTTGGTGCCACATCTCATGTGACATTAAGGAAGGATTTTTTCTCATCTTATACTCCAGGTGACTTTGGAACCCTGAGTATGGGCAATGAGACTATTTCTAAGGTGGTTGGTATTGGTACAATTTTTGAAAAAATAGTACTAGATCTAAACTAGTTTTAAACAATGTAAAACATGCACCCGATGTTCGCTTACACTTGATTTCTGTTGGCATACTGGATGATAAGGGATATGTTAGTACCAATGGCGGTGAAAAATAGAAACTCATTAAGGGTTCTTTGGTTGTGGCTCATGGAGACAAACGTCATGGTATATAGTGACTACAACTTCTACTTGTGCTAACATGGTGAATGTAGTTGAAAACGCTAGCTCTTCAACATTATGGCACAAGAGGCTTAGCCGCATTAGCGATAAAGGACTTAATGTTCTGGCGAAGAAAAAATTTCTGTCAGATTTTGAAAGTGCAAAATTGAAAAGGTGTGAGCACTGTTTGGCTAGAAAATAAAATAGAGTTTCTTTCAAATCTCATCCTCCTTCAAGAAAGACAGAGTTGCTTGAGCTAGTGCATTCAGATTTTTATGGTCCAATGGAGACAAGGACTTTGGTTGGTGCAATTTACTTTGTCACTTTTTTTTATGATTGCTTAAGAAAACTTTGGGTCTATGTATTAAAGACTAAAGATCAAGTGTTGGGTGTCTTTAAGCAGTTTCAGGCTTCTGTTGAAAGAGAAATAGGGAAGAAAGCTAAAGTGTATTCGTACTAATAACAGTGGTGAATATTGTGGGCCGTTTGATGAATACTGCAAACAAAAAGGTATCAAACACCAGAAGACTCCTCCTAAGATGCCTCAACTTAATGGTTTGGCGGAAAGGATAAATAGGACCTTGATGGAAAGAGTCTGATGTTTGCTCTCTGAAGCAAAGTTTTCAAACTCCTTTTGGGGTGAGGCTCTATTGACCACTGCACATGTTATTAACCTATCTCCTACTGTTGCTTTGGAAAGTGATGTACCAAATAAAATTTGGTATGGAAAAGATATTTTCTATGACTATTTGAAAGTATTTGGTTGCAAAGATTTTGTACATATGCCCAAAGACAAGAGGTCAAAGTTAGATGCCAAGACAAGGCAATGCATCTTCATTGGTTATGGTATTGATGAGTTTCGTTACAGGCTATATGATCCATTTGAGAAGAAGCTTGTAAGAAGTCGTGATACTGTATTCATGGAGAATCAAACCATTGAAGATATTGACAAAGCAGAGAAGCTAGAATCTTCAAGTTCTGATGGTGTGGTTAGTCTTGATCAATTTCTTTGTACAAGTGTGCATGATGTTGGGCTAGATAATCATGGTGACGCCCAGAATCATGTTCAAAATCAACATGTTCATCCTAATAATGACAATGATGTTGTTGTTGATGATTCTCTAGTTCAAGAAGTTGTGGATGAGTCAAATGCTCCATTAAGAAGGTCTATAAGGCAACGTATTCCTTCTTCTCATTATTATCCTAATGAATATGTGTTACTTAGTGATGGGGGAAAACCTGAATATTATGAGGAGGCCATAGAAGATAAACATAAGGATCAATGGATTGAAGCCATGGAAGATGAGATAAAATTTGCATGAGAACCACACTTATGAGTTGGTAAAATTGCCAAAGGGCATGAGAGCTTTGAAGAATAAGTGGGTGTTCAAAGTAAAATTTGAAGAATACAGCTTGAATCCCAGATTGGTTGTCAAAGGATTTGATCAAAGTAAGGGTATCAACTTTGACGAAATATTCCCCCCTGTTGTCAAAATGACCTCTATTCGTACAATTCTTGGTTTGGCTGCTAGTCTAGATTTAGAGATTGAGCAGATGGATGTGAAGACAACTTTTCTTCATAGTGACCTCGAAGAGGAGATCTATATGGAACAATATGAGGGTTTCAAGATAAAATGTAAAAGAAAACTATGTGTGCGAACTTAAGAATAGTCTTTTTGGCTTGAAGCAATCTCCTAGACAGTGGTATAAAAAGTTTGAATCTATCATGGGGGAGCAAGGCTACAAAAGGACTTCTTTAGATCACTGTGTATTTGCACAAAATTTTTCTGATGACAATTTTATCATCCTCTCGCTATATGTGGATGATATGTTGATTGTGGGTAAGAATGCTTCCAGGATTAATGAGTTGAAGAAATAATTATGCAAGTGTTTTTCTATGAAACACTTGGATCATGCTAAGCGGATTTTGGGCATGAGGATTACTTATCACAGGAGAAGTACATTGAACGTGTACTGCAGTGCTTTAACATGAAGAATGCTAGGGTTGTTAACATACCCCTTCCTAGTCATATGAAATTGAGCAGGAACATGTGTCCTATAGAGAAGGAGGAAAAATAGAGCATCGCTAAAGTTCCATATGCCTCTGTTGTCGGAAGTTTAATGTATGCAATAATGCGTACCAGACCTAATATTGCTCACGCAGTTGGTGTTGTCAGCAGGTTTCTTAAAAATCTAGGAAAAAAGCACTGGGAAGCAGTCAAATGGATATTGAAGTACCTAAGAGGAACCTCAGGAGACTATTTGTGTTTTGGAGGATATGATCCAATCTTGAAGGGCTATACAGATTCTGATATGGTGGGTGACCTTGGTAACAGAAAATCTACTACTGGATTTTTGTTTATATTTTCAGGGAGAGCTATATCATGGCAGTCGAAGTTGCAGAAGTGCATCGCACTATCTACAACTGAAGCTGAGTATATTGCAGCTATTGAATTGGCAAGGAAATGATATGGCTCAAGCGATTCCTTCAAGAGCTTGGATTACAGCAAATGGAGTATGTTGTCTATTGTGACAGTCAAAGTATAATATACTTGAGCAAGAACTCCATGTATCATGCAAGAACAAAACACATTGATGTGAGGTACCATTGGATTCGTGAATAAGTGGAGAACAAATCATTCCATATTAAGATGATTCACCCGAGTGAAAATCCCGCAGATATGCTAATAAAGGTAGTACCAAAAGACAAGTTCAAACTGTGCAAAAAACTTGTCGGCATGAGATCTCTCTAAAGAACGATGATACCTTCTTCAGATGTATAGGACTGGAGGGGGAGATTTGTGGGGTCCAGCCTATATTCATGGCAGAAAAACAAAGTCAAAATTTTTTGCATACCCATACTCTTACTTTGTCAAAATTGGCTAGAGAAAAGTCTGAGTTTCAATAGTATTTTTTATATCACTGATGACATCAACACAGGCAGTTTTTGCCTATAAATAGAGGCAACTTCAGCTCACTTCAACACATCAAACAAAGAGAGAAAAATAATATAGAAAGTTGTGAGGTATTCCACAGATTAATAAAAATTGTCTGTGAAGGAAAAATTAGAGGGAGCGATATTTTAGTAAGGTGGAGTCAAAAGAGGGTTATTTCTTTTGAGTGTGTGGTAGTCACTTTGAGTATTGTACTTGTGACTACGGTGTAAAATTTCTTACTATAGTAATATTAGTTGTTCTTCTTGGTCCGTGGTTTTTTTCCTTATTTAGAAGGGTTTTCGAGTAATATTCTTGGTGTTATTATTTTTTCTATTATTTTGCCACAAATATTTTTGTTGTTATTCCGCATTTACACTATAAAAATTTATATTAACAACAAAAAATTCAAACACAAGTTCAAACAACTTATATATTATCAAAATGAAGTTTCAAGAAATTCAAACACAAAGTCAAACAACTTATGAACTATCAAAATGAAGTTCAAATTATTTTCTGAAAAATAGCAATATCATTAAGTAAAAGATAAAGAAATGAAAGAATCAAGTCCACCAAACTCATGGTGTGTCCTTAAGGAATTTATTCCCCTCAAGTACCCGAGGTTAATGTAAAATATCCTTCCAGGGTTAAAATAATTCACTTCTAAATTGTGGTATCTCAAATTTTCTGAATAACGAACTCACTCAACGATTTGTGAATCACACTTGAAATTTCGGAAGGAAAAGATATTTTTTCACTTCAAAATTCTGTGCCTTTACCTGAGAAAAAATCCAGGTACTTAGCCAAAAGGCGGTGCTTCAGAAAGGAAGCAATGATTCTTGAAAAGAGGTGTTGTTTCAGATAGTCGCCGTCCTGCGAACCCCGCCTGCACCTGCATATGGCCCATATGTGGTCACATCTAAGTATTTCTCGATTGGGTTCGGATATTCACTTATCACTTGTGTTAGAAATGAATTAAATGACATCTGTGAAAAAGAATTTAAATTAAAAAGAAAAAATAAAAATTTATGAAAATAATAAATTTATGATTTTTTTCGTATCATGCTGACGTGGCATGCGCATGTGCAACACCACACCACGTGCAAGTGGTATAATGCTTTCCAGGGTGTAAAAGTTTCACTTTTTTATAGTTTAGGTGTATAATAGGTCACTAGTATAGTTTAGGTGTGGCTTCGACTTTTCTTGTATAGTTTAGGGTGGAAACAATGTCTTTTCCCATATTTGTAATGTAAAACTTAACTATGTAATATGCACTTTTAAATTAACGTCAATAATCTTCATTTCTCCATTCGATATCACTAAAGCTTCACATAGTAGGTTCATATTTTATTACACTATAAATTTGAAACCAAAACAAGTTTCATATAAGATCAAATGAGCAAACATCGACATATAATCTTGTTAAAAATACTTCTTCCCAAATTTCTCAATATTAAACTTATTATGTTAGTAAAAATAGTTATACGTGGGCCTATTCTTGTTTTGTATTCATTTTTCTTATTAAATCCATTTCTAAGTAGACATCTCTAATTCGTGTATTCTATTGATATTTGTTATCTTTTCTTGCTCCTCCACCATTTCTTGCTTTTTCACCATCTTCATTTATATCCAATTACAATTTACAACTCTTACTTTGGCCATTTCTTTATATGTGTTTCTTTCGGTTGTGATTTTGTTTCTAAATAAATGTATATTCAAATTTTCAAGAGTACTTTGATCATAATCATTTTAATATGCCCCTAAGTTTAAATATAGTAATCAGTGTAAATTTAGAAAGAGATAAAATTTAATTAGCGGTAAGTTGGTAAAGTAATTTTTAATTTTCTAAAAGTGAAAAGTTTATTAACGGGTGTACCCAAGTCAAAAGGAGCACTTATTTAGAAATGGAAGGAGTAAAATTTCTTTTGATTAAAAATATATTTTATTAAACTAAATTTATTAATGATATTTTAAAATCGTAAATTTAATTGCAATTACTTATATAGTTATTTAATACTAAAAATAATATGGATAAAAAAAGTACTATAACACTCTCTTAATTTGTTAAAATGGACCAGTAGAATGAAACATCTATTTTTGATATATCAACCAAATTAAATGCAACATATGAAGTACTTTCTCCATTTCAATTTGTGTGTTTGATTTTAATTTGAAACGAATAAGAAAGTAATGAAAATTTTAAATATACCACAAAGCCATTTAATCTTGTGATTTTAAACATATATTAGAGTTAAAACTAAAGAACTGACAAAAAAGATAATTTCTTAAAGGACTTAAAAGGAAATTAAGATAAATAAATTAAAGTGGAGGGAGTACACAATATTTTTAACTTTTGTATTTAATCTAAAAAAAATAACTTTTTATATAATCAAGAAGGTATTAATAAAATATCAAATTTGTCTTTATTTATATAAATAAACTTTTACGTAATTAAGAAATTAATATAAATTGATATTACTTATGTAAGGGCAATTTGGTGAAAATACATTTTACGTTCGTTAAGGCAATTAATTTCATAAGGGATATGTCCAATCTAAAATATCATATATATGGACCAGAAGGAGTAAAGATTGTCCTTAGCATTATTTGTAATTATATATTTTTTTGATAAATTTAGGTAATTTTGGAACCTAATTTCATTTTAATGATGAAGCATTTATTATATACTATTAATTCCTCTCACCCGTTTTAATTTATTTGATATTTTTCATTTTTTTTTAAAGTCTTTCTAATTAGTTTCTCAAGCTAAATTAAGTTGGATCAACTTAATATTTTTTTAAGAATTTAATCCCCCCTCTCTCTCTATATATGTATGTATGTATATGAACTAAATTAGTTCTTCAGATTTTTTTAATGAATTTATTTATTTTTCCTTGATTTTTTTAACACTAAATTTAAATCACCATATTTAATTAGCATAAATTTTGCCCCATAATATTATATCATTAGTGAAATAAAAACTTAATAAATAACAAAAAGATTATACTTCAACCAATAAATAAATTCATAAAAAGTTCTGCTACTTACAATTTATGATCTCCTATGAGTTGAGCATTTTATATATTTAAATCATGTTACTTTACTAAATATCGAATTACTTGTGTCTCTTAATTTTTAATTACTAAGAATTTTTAATAATTATAAAGACTTACCAACAATCCATCCTATTTAATATATCATTGAATTTTATTAGCTGTGCAGTGAGAAAATATGACACATATAATTTGTATAGATAAAATATTATTATTTTATATTTTGAATTTGGGCTCAGGCTTATGTAATTAGTTATTATTATATATAGGGGAGAATATTTCATTTTGGTAATCCTCACATAAATGTATTTTGTCTATTTATCCTTAAGAGGTCGTTTGGTGTAAGGTATAAAAACAAATAATATCGGGATAAAATAATAATTCTAGAATAAAATTTTTAATGCGTCTTTGGTTGGCAATATTTGAGACAATTTATCCCGAGACTAATAAATAGTACCGGGTAACTTATCCCGGAACTAATAAATAGTACCGGGATAAGTTATCCACCCATTTGGTGGGATAACAATCCCATCATTATTTATTCTTGGGATAAAATTAGAAAAGGACACAATTACCCTCCAAATTCTTAGATTCTCACTTTATATATATATATATATATATATATATATATTACTTTACTTTTTATATATAAAATATAAGGTATTTGTATAACGAGATAAGTTAGATTTTAATGAGAATGGATATAAAACTTATCATATGAAGTTCAAATTTTTAAATGAGATGAAAAAATAAAATACAAAATTTTGTGTATAATATTTTATTATTTCTACACAAGTTTTTCATCGTTTTTATTTTACTTTTTCTACCAATTTACTCAAATAATTTTATCTAAAAATCCAAAAAAAAAAAAAAAAACTAACTACTACATGATTCATCGTTATATATGTTTTGGAGAAAGTAAAAATTTCAAACTTACAAATAAAGAGAAAAATCATATGAATCAAATAAATAATTTTTTATGTTGAGCAATGGAGCATCTAGCTAGCTATTATTTTAAAATCTTTTTCAAAACTATAGCTAATAATATTTTTTTCAAATGATTTTACTAATATATATATAATAGATAATGTGAGATTTTAGTAGTCTTCACATCAAATATTTTTTTTTATTTTATCCCTAATTTATATTTTAATTACTCTACAAATTTTCATTCATTTTGATTAATTTGAATAATTATATAAGCTTATTAAATTCTACAAAAGTGATGAGTAATAGAAAATGATAGTGACCATAAAAATTATTTATACAACCAAGTTTAAAATTGATGCAAGGATTTATTATTTTTCTATTTTGTAGAAATGTTTATTAATCGTACTTTAGATTTTTATTTTTCCTAACAAATTTATTATGGACATAAATTTTTATTTTTTCTAACAAATTTATCATGGACATAAATTTTCATTTTTCCTGACAAATTTATCATGGACAAGTTATTAAAGTATGTTGACATTCCCTTTCTAACTTACAACAACAACAACAACAAATCTATTGTATTCCCACATAGTGAGGTCTAGGGAGTGTAAGATGTACGCAGTCCATACCACTACTCCCGGGGAAGTAGCAAGGCTGTTTTCGATAGACCCCCGGCTCAAGACAAGGAATAGTAATCAAAGTCATACCAAAAAACCTAGAACAAGACAAAACATAGAGACGCCACATACAGGGAAAGAGTAAACAAAGACTAGTAAACAATCGTAATACTACAAACAACAAGAAATCATAATAAGAATACTACATCCACCAAGTAATGTCCTACCCTACCTACCCAAAATGGCACTAGCTTTCCATCCTAATACGTGTCCTCCAGATTTTCCTATCTAGGGTTATGTCCTTAGTAAGCCGTAACTGCTCCATGTCCCGCCTAATCACCTCTCTCTAGTACTTCTTCGGACTACCCCTTTCCCATTTGAAACCATCCAAAGCAAGCCTCTCACACCTACAAACTGGTACCTCTGTGCCCCTCCTCGTCACGTGTCCGAACCATCTCAAACGAACCTCCCGCATCTTGTCCTCCACCGAAGCCACTCCAACCTTTTCTCGGATAGTCTCATTCCGAACTCTATCACTCCTAGTAAGCCCACATATCCAACACAACATCTGCATTTCCGCCACCTTCAATTTCTGAATTTGAGAGTTCTTGACTGGCCAACACTCTGCTCCATACAACATGGCCGGGCGGACTGCCACCCTGTAAAATTTTTCTTTAAGTTTGGGCGGCACCTTCTTATCAGAAAACACCCTCGAGGTGAGCTTCCACTTCATCTATCCCACTCCGATACGGTGAGAGACATCCTCGTCAATCTCACCATTCCCCTGAATTATGGACCCAAGATACTTGAAACTATCCCTCTTACATACCACCTGAGACTCCAGCCTTACTACCACGCCATCCCCCTCCCTCGAGCCATCAAACTTATATTTCAAATACTCGGTTTTGCTCCTACTTAACCTGAACCCTTTAGACTCAAGGGTCTCTCTCCACAGTTCTAATTTATCATTCACACCCCCTCGAGTCTCATCAATCAAAACCACATCATCTTCAAAAAGCATATACCAGGGCACCTCGCCTTGAATACGCCGCGCCAACACATCCATCACCAAAGCAAACAAAAATGGGCTAAGAGTAGATTCCTGATATAACCCTGCCAGGACAGGGAAATGTTCAGAATCACCACCCGCCATCCTCACCTGGGTCTTAGCTCCATCATACATGTCCTTAATTGCTCTGATATACGCCATCGAGACCCTACTACCTCCAGGCATCTCCAAAGAACCTTCCTAGGGAATTTATCGTATGCCTTCTTCAAGTCGATAAACACCATGTGCAGATCCTTCTTTCTTTCTCTGTACTGTTTCACCAGTCTCTGAATCAGGTGAATTACCTCTGTCGTCGAGCGCCCGGGCATAAATCTAAACTGGTTCTCCGAAATAGAGACTATCCTCCTTAACCTTAACTCGACCACTCTCTCCTAAATTTTCATAGTGTGACTCAATAACTTAATACCCCGATCATTGTTGCAACATGAATGTCACCCTTATTCTTATACAGAGGGATCATAGTGCTCCACCTTCATGCGTCAGGAATTTTTGCCGACTTGAAAATGGCGTTAAATAAATCAGTCAACCACCTTAAACTATTCTCTCCAGCAAACTTCTAAAAATCCATAGGGATCTCATCAGTCCCCGTCGCCCTACCCCTTCGCATCCTGCGAACAGCCTCTCTGACTTCCTCCACCTTAAAACGTCTACAATAACTGAAATCACAATGCTTCTCTGATTGCTCCAGCTCCCCTAACAACATAACTCTATCCTCTTCATCATTCAAGAGCCTATAAAAATACGACTGCCATCTTTTCTTAATGTGATCATCCTCCACCAATAATCTACCATCCTCCCTCTTAATGCACTTGACCTAATCGAGGTCACGACTCTTTTTTTTCCCTAGACTTAGCCAGCTTAAAAAACCTCTTTTCCCCTCCTTTCTTTTCTAACCCCGCATACAAGCTCTTAAACGCTGTCGTCTTAGCATCCGTAACTACTAGCTTAGCCCCCCTCCTCGCTAACTTGTACTCCTCCCTATTTACCCGCTTCTTTTATTTATCCTTACTCTCAACCAACTTAGCATACACCTCCTTCTTAGTCTTCACTTTCTTATTAACTTCTTTGTTCCACCACCAATCCCCCCGATGGTGACCGTCCATGCCCCTAGACATACCCAACACCTCAGTAGTAGTCTCCTTGATGCACCTAGACCCCTTATCCCACATACCATCTATGCCTCCCATACCCTCCCACACCTCCATGCCCGCTAATTTCTCCCCTATCTCCCATGCATTCACCGACATCAAGCTGCCCCACTTAATTTTCGGTCTACCCTCCGTACCCTTATTCTTCGTATCCTTTCTAATATCCAAGTCCATCGCCAAGAGCCTATGATGGATCGAAAGATTCTCAGTCAGAAAGACCTTACAGTCCTTACAAAATACCCTATCCCCTTTTCTAAGTAGCAAAAAGTCAATTTGGGTCTTGGATATCGCATTTTGATAGGTGATCAGGTGATCGTCCTTCTTTGGAAAGCTCGAATTCACCACCACCAGCCCAAAGGACCTTACAAAATCCAACAAAGCATATCCCTATTTATTTCTCACCCCAAAACCAAAACCACCATGCACATCACCAAAGTCTCCCGGTAATACCCCGATGTGCCCATTGAAATCCCCTACTATAACTATTTTCTCCGAGCTAGGCACACCTCTCACCACCTCATCCAAAACCTCCCAAAACCGTATTTTCTCTTCTCCCTCCAAGCCCACCTACGGTGCATACACACTATATACGTTCATGGTAAACCCCCTAAGACCAACTTAATAGTTATCAGCCTATCACTAATTCTCTTAACCTCCACTACCTGCCCTCTAAGCTTTTCATCTACCAAGATGCCAACTCCATTCCTACGCCTCTTATTTCTAGAGTACCAAAGCTTGTAACCATCCATATTCCTAGCCTTAGACCCTACGCAATATTAATCTTTCTCCTCTTAAGAATCTTCACCAATTCTATTGACTTACCTTGAAGGGTCCCTATATTCCAAAACCCTACTCTCAACCCATCCACTCTCGCCTCTTGCCTCTCTCTACCACCCCTCACCGCACCAGCCCTAACACTCAACCTAGACCATATACCTACCCATGCCCTCCCCTCTTTACCCTTCAGATATGACCTTATTCCACCATCAACCCCTACAACCACCACTTAAGATCTGAAACCAAGTCCAAACAGAGCCTCAAACCAATAGACCAAAAGACAACAAAACAGTGCAACAATAGGAAAACATGAAAACAGAAAAGCAGTATGAAAGCAATAGGGAAATAGTAGGCAGTCACAAGTATACTCACAGGAAACAACACAGTACAAATAAAATGGTAAAAATATTAACTAGTGAAAATATGTAAATATCAAAGTTTAGATGTCACCTGGGTAGTCCTGCGTGCTTATGGTACCGTCAATTTTATTTTCGGAGTTGGTTGGTGAAAACAGCATTGCTAGAAAGCTATCATCGAAATGTCGCTGGATGTTACCGTCATTGGAGCGTCTACTGTGCTTTACCGGATCTGTGTTTTGGTGACTGTTGCCGGAGCTGATCCTAGTCCCGCCGGTGATATCTGCCACTAAAAAGCAAAGAAGGTGGAGGGAGAGAGAGGGGTAGCTCAAAAGAGCTGTAGAGAGAGAGGGAGATAGAGATAGAGAGAGCTCGAGGGAGGAAGGCAAAAAGGGTAACTTGCCTTTGCCGGCGCCGGCGCTGGCTACTCCGTCAGAGAAGAAGACCATTAGGTAAACGTTAACTTTAGTGGAGGAGAGAGAGAGTGTTAGAAAAAAGGAGAGAGAGAGCGTTATCACGAAATAAATCCCTTTCTAACTTAAGACATTCTTAATTATTAAATAAAAAATATTTTTATATTTAGCTAAAAATATTTAAAATTTAATTTAAAAAAAATATAATTTGACTCTCCAAATATTAATGACACTAAATAATGAAAGCTAAATAAGATGAAAATTTTATTTTTAAAATACACACGATATAATTATGGAAATGCACACACAAAAAAAAATTAAGCTAAATAAGATGAAAGTTTTTTTTTTAAGAATAAATATTTAAATATTGAAAAGAAATATATATATATATAAGATGGAGGGTATTTTGGTAATCAATTAATTTATTCTTAGAAATTATAACATGCATATTACTTTGAATACAACAAATCAAACACTCAATAAAAAATAATTCCAGTATAACTAATCCCAGTATAACTACATTCCCAACCAAACGACTCCTTAGTTAAGTTTTAATGATCTTTCAAGTTGTCATCCATTTTAATAAATTTGAACAATTATTTGGGATTTTAAAATGCTATACAAAAACTGATGAGTCATAAAGAAGTGATAGTGATGCTACAAAATATCTATTTATCCAACTAAATTTAAAATTAATTCAAAAGTTTCTTGTCTTTTTTTATGTGGGATGATAATGATTTAATAAAAGAGAACTCTCATTTTTTTTAATTCTCACAAGAAATTTTGAAGCTTTAATAATCTTGTAAGGTTTCACCCATTGAAGAAACATCTGCAAAATGTATTTTATTGAGTCTGACTTTTAATTATTTAGTTTAAATACTATTTTTATTCGTAAATCATACAACAGTCTGTAGCATCAAATATTTTTATATTAATTAAATATTGTATTATTTAAAAAAATGGATTAGCCAATCTTATGTTTAATTGAGAAAAAAATAATAAAATTAATTAAATATAAGTCAAATATTAATTTGATTGTTAAAGACTTTTATTTAAAAGCATTTCAGTAAAATAAAAAGGAGAAGAATTTTAGAGTGTGCATTTGTTTGAAAATTAAAAGAAAGACTAAATATTGTGTGAATAAAAGCCAATAAGAAGATGTCAAACGTTGTAGTACTTAATTGTACAAAATGTTGTGTGAATTGTATTGTTTATTTGGCTTATATTATTGATGATAAAGCACACTTCTCTTTTGCCAAACCACAATATTGCTTTAGTTATATAACTGATTTTTGAGTTTTATATCTGAACTGACATTAAATATTTATCGAAATACACTTGAATTATCAGTTGTTTACTTTTTCTACCTAAAATTTTAGGTATAAAACTCAAACAACTGATAGTTTAGATGGTTTTCAATGAAAATTTGGTGATAGTTCAGATATAAAATTCACAAATTTGACAATTCAGTTTGAAACTAAAAACACACTTGATGCAATGTGTTTAATTAATTCACTGGAGAAAACATTAGCAAAAAATATATAGTGTGATTAGCCATTGTCATAGCCAAGATCACCTAGCAAAAAGATTAGACCTAGAGCATGTCGTAGAAACTAAAACCAACTAGTACTAGTTTTGAAACAAGCAACAAATAATATACAAGAATAAGTTGACAACGTATTGTCAAGACTCAAAATCCAAAGAGTCATGATGACATTTGTCGTGGCGAACCTTGACAAGTAAATCTATCACCCAAACCAATACACAAAGGAAAAAAGGAAAAAATAATCCCAAGGTAAAGCTTCTAGAATGAAGCCGAATCATACAAGTATAATAAATGCAGAAAGCAACCAGAACACCCAAAACACCCAAAATCAGGTGTCAACGGTGTAAGAACTACTAATACAATTCAAGAGTCAAGTACATTAGAAAAATAACAACAAAGAAATAATATCTGTCTTCAAATATGAATAATGACATAACTAATACAGAAAGATAGAGGCAAACTCCAAACGTATGAATGTCCCACCACTACCTCGACTAATTTGAAGGCGCCCGAAATCAACCAGTCTGAGGTGCACTCAAACCTGAAGCTGCACTAAAAGGTTGAAATAGGAGTAAGTACGATCTACTTGTACTCAGTAGGTATCATAGGCTGACCGAGCAAAGTAGAAAATAAAGCATACAAAATATACACTAAAGGCACGTCGCCTGTAATTAAAAAATGTTCCACAACGGTAGCCCATATTGCTTTCACTAACAGTTCTAATATATCACATATCTTTCTATATCACACCAAGATAGAACACAAGTATGCATTATATCACATATAAGTAGAACAAGGGGGAACATGCATAAACAAGATCATCAAATACAAGTAAAAGAAGATAAGACAATTACATAGATGATAAGTCAATATGGCAATATAACACAATATAAACACAATAAAGTAAGTGTAATGTATATGATGATGATGCATGAGGTCATCGCACAACCTCTCGGATTGTCGCACAATCCCCGTATACGCCTACGGACACAAGCCTCCAAACGCAGAACCCATAGGGAGTTAGTCAACCCGTATATAATCTACATAGCTCATATCTCTTTTTTGGCACATTTCTTAAAAAAAAATTTATAAGGTGTTACAATATCTCCTCTTTGACACATCCCTCGGGGAGGGTGTTACTCAGGTGTTGCCATAGTGTAATGACCCGAGACTACCCATAGTCATCACACGGTACTTAGGACCACAAGTGATTCAAAGCTAACCCTTGTGTTGGCATAACTTGTGAGCAACTGAATAAGATACATACATCTTGAAGAAACAAGCAAAAGAAAAGTTATTAGCTAAACATCTTTGAAACAAACTATTAAAACGATTACAACTATGGTTATACAAAACAAAACTAGAATCAATACATCAACTCTGCTAATTGTCTATGAAACCTCTACTAGTATTGACTATAGGTAGCCAGGACATGGCCCCTAGCTATCCCGAATCAATACGACTGAATAAAAAAATAAAATTGCTACTTGAACTATGACTGACTCGAACCCTTGAATCAAAAGGGCTCATCAACTGCTGACTGAAAGCTGCAACTGTCTGATTATGATGTGCATGCTACAACGTGTACCTATATTATTAAACAATGTAGAACATAAACGTATATGTGGATCATTACTTTTGGAATGTACTGAGCATGTGGGGGTGAATGCATAAGTAAAACAATGGTCTAATGTACATATAAATTTTTAAACAATGCATGCTAAGTGTAAATGACTCACCTTGAGCTTCAATAAAATTGAAAGTTGAAAGATCATAAACCATGAATAGTAAAACATCCTGAATAAACTATTGGGATTTCCTTCTAACTCACATAGATCATGTGAGCTATCATGGAGTCCAACGTCTTACCCACGTTGGGGAGAGCTGTTCTACCCTTTCCATTAAAATAGAATCTTATCTTAAGTGATCACTGACTTAGCTCACTAAAGGCATATAAACCTATGGTGGCATGTAGTTCTAGGGCATGAGACCTTTAAAATCATACCCAACTTGGTGCTAAATACTAATCCCATACTTATCGCTCAGACTTTTGAAAATCCACCTTAAAATAATACAAGAGTTTGTAAGGAAAACCAGTTATGCTTCTCTTTGCTTTAAGTCATAAAATCTATGAATAATGTGGATTCCCTATCTTAGTTTAGGATCAAGATCAAATTTTTCTTAAAATATGAATACATACTTATCAAAGAATGCTTAAACACCATCTTTTTTGAAATATCAAGACTTAAACTTGGGGCTTATAACCCATGCTTGAAAATCAAGTTAAATCACAACAAACTTCATGCTCAACATTAATAATTTTGAAATACTTTAACAATTCTAGTCAAGATAGTGAAATTAAATTCTCAATATGTGAAATCAAGTCACACGTATAAACTTGTGAAAATAAATATTCAATTAATACTTAAACCATTTGTAACTTCATAAGCTTTAAATAATGATAATTGGATATGAACCCTAAATTAAAATTCATGTAAATTCAACTTTAAAACTAGTTTTAGGCACAAGGACGAAAGATTACTCTTGTTCATAACTCCACATACCTTAATGATGAAGAAATTGTGAAAAGATTGAACCTTTAAGCTTGATTGCCCAAACCCTAAGTTGTTTTTTTCTCCTTTTGTGTATTAGATGATGAACTAATGATTTTTGTAAGGTTAAAATATGTTTAAGGACTATTAATCTCATGTAGTTATGTTTAGGGACGTTAATGTAGTGTCAAATGACTTGGTTGCCCTCAAAATAACTCAAAAATAGAGTTTCTACACCACTTGGCCATAGGCTTTGCAGTGCAAACTCCATGGAAAACATTAGGCTTTGAGGTGCAAACACCATGACAAATATTAGGCTTTGTGAAGCAAACCTTATGGCAAACATTAGGCTTTGTGACACAAACCCTATGACAAACACTTTCCACTGTATGTTTGCAATGGTATGACGATGCCTAGCCATCGCCTAAGCTCTAGTTTGCGATGCCAACTTAGTTTTGAGGTCCATAAACACTCCCAATACCCCCCACAACATCAAAACATGATCTATCATCACTATGAGAGTCCTAAAGATCATTTTTGAAGCATTGAAAGGGTGTTACAACTATAGGGTGTCACATACACGTAGGAGCGATGGATAGAATTTTAGTGTGAAAATATGGTGTGTTACATTATGTCTCTCTTGGAATCATTTATCCCTGAAAGATACTGACTTGGCTGAAATACTAAGGAAAGACTGAGATAGGGTACGGAACACTTATGAGCTGAATCATAACTTAATATCTGAATCTGAAACTAATGCATGATGCATGAACTAAGCTGAATTTGTAATTTGCATGAATGCAAACATTTTGCCTTATGGATTGACCTTACTTGTGAAACTTTGGGTAGTAAGACTAGATAGAAAGTTGAAAATCTATAGGAGCTTATCTGCTTGATTACTAAACTAGATTGCAGGCTATATGGACTGAATTATCCTAAAATCTTATACTCAACTGGAGTATTTCTTCAACACTCTTCTAAGAATTTCTAATAATATTGGGGAGCAAAGAATTTTGGTCATGATCTGAACAAGACATTTGACTAAGGATCACAACATTGATACAACTCTATAATATGGAGCATAGACATATAAATCATAAGCTAGGACAGAATTACTTGGCTTTAGGCAATGCAACTTCTTACTTTCAAGCTTAGCAACACTTCTCAAATACTCTCTTATCTATGCTATTCCCCTTAAATACCATACTCTTTTGATTTAAATTATAATGCTCACATGGGCATTCGTAAATCCATCTACTAATGTCTAAACTGAACTAAATCCTCTCACCATGATCAAGACTAACTCGAAATCACAAGATACAACATGCCAAACCATAATACTAGTCTAAATTATATGATTCAATCTTCTATATCTTTTTAGAGCTCACACTCTAATCATGACATGCCTTACCACTTCACCTTGCTCTATCAACACGATATGCGAGCATTGTATTGCTACCTATCAATGTGAAATGCATCGCCCCACGAACATATCATGGACCCTCACTGTTTTGACCATCCAAATAGGTTTCAAACCTTGCTCAAAAATTTCAAACTTACCTGAGATATGCTATTGACAACCTCGATCATGAATTAACTTAAAGATTTATATTTCAAAGATGGAAAGGTCAAAAAGTAATGCGCAATGCATTCATCCACTTATACACTAACATGAAATTCAAGCTTATTGTTATAACCACATATGAACATCTAAACAAACAGTCATAATAGCATCTTTATCATATCTTCCAAACCTCTATCATTAATAACTTTGATGGACTACCCCAAGAACATACACACTCAATTTCAACTAACTATGACATATATCAAAGTCTTGACCTCAATCTTCACGCTTATAGCCTTAGCTAAAATAAGCATACAACGATCATTCGTTAACAAGAAACATTTACTCTCTCCCATCTAAACCATTGCTTATCCATTATCATCACCACTATCTTAACATAAGAAGAGGTCACTAAAGGGATAACACATAAGGACCTGAAGCACAAAAGAATACTATACTTAACTTTGACACTTAACTGAGGCCTGAGGAATAGAATGTCAAAGGCAAGGATTCATTAAAGAGGTCTAAATTGGGGACATACATGATATATTATGAATCTCACTAGTACCATGAGTGCTGAGAACTGATCATACTCTAAAACATGAGTTCATAGTTATCATAAGCTATTCAACATAAGACTGGAGTTTCATAGATTTATGAGGGATGACTCAAATCATAGAGTGAAGCTGATACTTACTTACTAGAAGCTGAGAATGAACTTGAATACGCATAAAGTGTTTAAGCATTCGCCTTTGTCATGGGTCTATCACAAAAGACATGAATTTGGTATGATAATGACTGAAATCCAAGGAATACCCTAGAGTAGGAAAGGATCACTATCTCATCACAACTCTTATTAACATGTATCGTAATCTAATTCTCAAATCTTGATTTGGTTCTACACTCTACCATCTCCCCCTTAGATCAAAGCTGACATTTTAAGCTCATGGGTCTACTCCAAATCCTCGAGACTAAGCCATAATTTCCTTGCTCTAACGATCTACACATGAATGTTCAGTCACCTGTAAACTATATCTAGACAATACTAACTTCATTCTTTGACAATCCCCTTTTACATATACCATCCTTAACTTCCTCTATCTTTAATAATTTTTTCCATAGACTCACTTTCCTCTGCAAACATACCTACCTCACTAAACACCTAATCATAGCCTACCAAGATCACACTTCTTTATTTTTATTTTTCGAACCATAAGAATCAAAATCATATTCAAAAGACACAACACCATTTATCTATAGCTCTTCAACTTAGCTATTAAGAATACTATGTACTATATAACTATCCTTCTTTCACTTAGTAACTCAAGGGTACTACTAACCACATACAACACTTAGTAACCTTAGAAAATAATGCAACCCCATATCACCTTGGGTACACCTTTACATCATACTTACAATATCATACTAAATTATGAATAAATCAACTTAAACTCTTGCATACACTGTTCAAGCCTACTAGATCACTTCCATATAACAAGCATCACTAACTACGCAATCATTATTTCCACCTTTATGATCATCCACTATTCAAACTTAGTATCTAGGGCCAGGCATGATTAACAACCCAACCTTACATACTATTCTCATTTTGAAGCTATAAAATAAAATATCAAGAAATACTAGTCCACTAAAGCCTCATAATAACAACAATTGATAATGACCTTATGGCCTATCTTATTATAATACATTAGAACCTCCTTCTTCTACACATTAAAACTATTTACCCGTCTATACACCTAAATTACTTTCATAGCTCTATAAGTTTTAACTAAACTCCTTTTTGGCAACCTCAAGGGAAGCCTAAATTAACAATACTCAACCACCAAATACTTTCATTGCTAACCTATACTTTTATAACATAATAAATACCATCAATAAATCCTTTCCTACTTTAAGCAAACAATAATTCACCTTAACTAATAACTCTTTCTCTACCTTCCACCAAGGAACCTGTACCATATTCATTACCCCTAAACTAACACACAATGACATATCACCTTACTACTAACTCGATTACATGCAAAAATTCATTTATATGCATTCAATCAGTCGACATCACCACCTTTATTATCACTATACTTCTATACCCATACTTTTAACTGCAAGAAGGATTTACAACTTATGAATAATAATACTCCAGGTTGCAATATCTCTGTAATGCTAGCTCTATTTAACAATCTAGGTTCATACTATTTCCTCTCATAAGCAAGAGCACTATCTGTATTGAAGGGTTAATGAGGAATCTGAATACATATCTTATTATGTCTTAACTAAATAACTCATAAGGATGAGGACATAACTTTCAACTTGAGGAACTTATATCACACTAATGAGCTCCTCTCAAGCCCCTCGTATGACTTCTGTAGTTACTGATAGTAATTCTGAGAGCATCATATTGGGAGGAATTGGAACTTACTGTCATGTCATCTCAAGAATAAGGCATAGATAAAGGATAACGGAGTAACACATGAATCGACAGAAGTTTTTAAGAGAATAACTTTACTGCACAATCTAGAGTATGAAGGAAGGAAAATATTTCTTAAATATCCAATTGCCTCTCAAAGAAAAGTACAGACGTCACTGTACTATGCCGTAAGACTCTATTAGACACAGCTTTAAAGAAACCCTAGGACACTTGAACCTGGCTCTGATACCAAATTTGTAATGACTTGAGACTACTCCCAGTCACGATACGGTGCTTAGGACCACAAGTGATCCTGAGATAACCCTTATGCTAGCATACCTCGTGAGCAACTAAATAAGATACATACATCTTGAAGAAATAAGCGGAAGAAAAGTGTTTAGCTGAATATCTTCATAACAAACTATTAAAACAATTACAACTCTGGTTATACAAAATAAAACTAAAATCAATACATCAACTCCGCTAACTATTTATGAAGCCTCTACTAGTATTGACTATAGGTATCCAGGACATGGCCCCCAGCTATCTCGAATCAATACAACAGAATAAAGAAAACAAAATTGCTACTCTAACTATGACTGACTCGAACCCTTGAATCAAAAGGGTTCATCACCTGCTGACTGGAAGCTGTAACTATCTGATTATAATGTGCACGCTATGACTTGTACCCACATTATTAAACAATATAGCACATAGACGTATATGTGGATCCGTACTTTTGGAATGTACTGAGCATGTAGGGGTGAATGCATAAGTAAAACAATGGTGTAATGTACATATAAACTTTAAATAATGCATGCTAAGTGTAAATGACTCACCTTGGGCTTGAATAAAATTGAAAGATGAAAGATAATAAACCATGAATAATAAAGCATACTGAATAAAGTTTGTGAGCCCTAACACTTAGTTCAGAAAGATTTACTTTTCCTCTTTCTATTGGGAATTTCTTCTAATCGATATAAACCATATGAGCTGTCATGGAGTCCAATGTCTTACCCACGTTGGGGAGAGTTGTTCTACCCTTGCCATCGAAATAAAACCTTATCTTAAGTGATCAATGACTTAGCACAGTATAGGCATATAAAACTGCAGTAGCACATAGTTCTGGGGCATGAGACCTTTGTGATCATACCCAACTTGGTGCTAAATACTACTCTCATACTTATCGCTCAAACTTTGGGAAATTCACCTTAAAATAGCACAAGGGTTGTAAGGAAATCCAGTTGTGCTTCTCTTTTCTTTAAGTCATAAACTATATGAATAATGTGGATTTCTTATCTTAGTTTAGGATAAAAATCAAATCTTTCTTAAAATCTGAATATATGTATCAAAGAATGCTTAAACATCATCTTTTTTCGAATATCAAGACTTAAACTTGGGGCTTATAACCCATTCTTGAAAATCATGTTAAATCACAACAAACTTCATGCTCAACATTAATAATCTTGAAATACTTTAACAATTCTAGTCAAGATAATGAAATCAAATTCTCAATATGTGAAATCAAGTCATACACATTAAATTGTGAAAGTAAATATGCAATTCAACACCTAAACCACTTGTAACTTCATAAGCTTCAAATAATGATAATTGGCTATGAACCTTAAATTGAAATTCATGTAAATTCAACTTTAAAACTAGTTTTGGGCACAAGGATGAAAGGGTATCCTTGTTCATAACCCCACATACCCTAATTGCGAAGAAATTGTGAAAAGATTGAACCTTTAAGCTTGATTGCCCAAACCCTAAGTCATTTTTTTCTCCTCTTGTATATTAGATAATGAACTAATGATTTTAATAGGGTTAAAACCAGTTTAGGGACTATTAATCGCGTCTAGTTATGTTTAGGTATGGTTATGTAGTGTCAAATAACTTGGTTGCCCTCGAAATAACTCAAAAATAGAGTTTCTACAGCACTTAACCGTAGGATTAGTGGCGCAAACTCCATGGCAAACATTAGTCTTTGTGATGCAAACCCTATGGTAAACATTAGATTTTGCGATACAAACCCTATGGCAAAAAAATTTCAGTGAACGTTTGTGATGGTATCGTATGCCTAGCCATCAACTTAGTTTTGAGGCCCCTTAAACACTCCCAACACCCCCATAACATCAACACATGATCTAACATCACTACGGGGAGTCCTAAAGATCATTATAAAAGCATCAATAGGGTGTTACAACTACGGGGTGTTACATACATGTAGGAATGACGGTTAGAATTCTAGTACCAAAATATGGCATGTTACACATGGTGGTACCAATGTTTCATGAATGAGTATGATGTGAGGATGTAATGCTCACAAGAAATCACAATGAGTATTTCCACAACCAACCATATGATATATTTCCACAACCGGCCACAATAATATATTTCCACAACCATGTGAGTCAATATCCACCCACCATATCAGTTTCATCCATGAATTTTCACATGTCTCATATGCTAATAAAGTATGAATGTAATCACAATACACCAATAGTACTACATTAAGCATTTTACCAATACAATACAATTATTCACATGAATTCAAGGGTATCAATACCACATAAGACCCCGCAAGGTCACACATGTCACATAATATCTCAATTTCGATAATTACCTCACATATAGGCCCCCACACGAGCACAACACATAAATAGCTATTTTTTTTATGATTACTATCATTTACTACCAGCCAGTCTAAAAGAGTTAAGTCATAACTACCTCAAAGGCCAAAATAGCGCAACCAAAACTTTTCTTCCAAACCCTTACTCCTCATTAATAGTCTCGAAATCCACTAAAAATGTCAAATAGGGAATCTACATGTCAAAACAAAATCAACGACACCTATATTGACTACTTTTGATTCGGAATCAAAACAGACCACCGAAATAGATTTTTAAAAAACAAGGGAAGAGTCATAACATTACTTCAAAAATGTGTTTCTCATATTTTTAGGAACCTACTAAAAACCAAAGTCAAATCGAGTAAAAAATGAGGTTCAAATCAAAGAAAAATATTTTTAAGCTTTACCGGGTAAAATCTGAAATCTGTGTTAAAATCAAGAATTGGAGTTGTTTTGAAGGTTAAATTGATTAAAAACTAGTAATTATAAGATTAAAATATTACTCAAGTAAAAGGGAGTGAAATTGGGGTTCTAAGTCAAGTTATAAGATTTTTGGGGTTTTGAGAAATTAATCAAGGAATTGGAGTAGAAAATTATGAAATCTCACCGTAAGTTCATAATAGAATCAAGAAATAGATGTTAATTTAGCTTACCAAGCTCCCACAAGCTTCACTTTTAAGCTCTCACAATATTTTACGGTTTAACTCTCAAGAGGCAAGGTGAAAGAATAGACAAAATGGGCAAAAAAGAAGGAAAATTGCAGATTTTTTTTCGCTATAGTGCAGATTTTTCTAAGTCCAAACGAACTTCGATGGGGTGTCCAGAATTTGTTTGGAGTTCGATATATGCAAACGAACTATATAGTCACACTAAATTAGATGCTTCGGATTCAATGGAGATTTCAGATAATAAAAAAAAAATATTATTTTCACAGAATTGACCCTCGAAATCTAAAATCATAGTTTTCCAAACCGAGAGTCGAAATGAGATATAAAAATCATAAAATCACACCAAATATGTTACCACCCTAAAATCGACGTTCTAGATCTGCTAGCAAAGTCGAATTTTTAATTTGAGGTTGTTTCGATCAAATGTGGGTCTCACACTCATAATTTTAATTTTTCAAAATTTTGACTAATTGATTGAGATGAGCTCGGGTGCACCAGGACCCGAACCAAATATATACCTAGCCTAAAATCGATATTTCAGAGCTGTTGGCATAGTTCATTCAGCAATCCATCGTATTGATCAAAAGATATCCATATAACTCCAAAATTAGGCTCTCAAAGCCATCAAAATCCACAACATCACGTAAATTGTACCAAAATGCATCGGAAACTATGCCAATCACCCTTACACCCTAGAAATACTCTAATGCAGTTATGGGGAGGGGTAAAACAGTCAAATAACATAGATGCACATATTTCACATATTTCATCAAAAAGTTAGCCGTTACATCATCCACCAGTAAAAATCTAATCTGTCCTCGAACTAAAGGCAAAAGAAATAATTGAATCAACAAAGAGATGGGGATAAGAACAATGCATATTAGCTTGACCTCCTAAATTTCCTCATCTACAGGTTGATGTCGCCACTGGACCTTAACCACAGGGATCACTCTAGAGCACAACTGTTTATCATCCCTAGCCAATATGGAGACTGACTCCTCAACAAAAGATAACCGCTCATCTAATTAAATTAACTCCCAAAGAATAATATGAGACTTATTCGGAATGTAACGGCAAAGCATAGAAACATAAAAAACTGGATGAACAACTGATAGATCAGGGGGCAAAGCCGACTCATAAGCCGCATCACCAACAGTATCAAGAATCTTAAATGGACTAATACACCTAGGGCTAAGCTTGCCCCTCATCCCAAACCTCATCATATCTTTCATTGGTGAAACTCAAAGGAAAACACAATCACCAATATCAAATCTCAAGGCATAAAGCCTACGATTAGGATAGCATTTCTGCCTACTTTGAGCCACTCGAAGTCTATCCTGAATGACCCAGACTCTATCCAAAAACTCATGAATCAAGTATGTCCCTCGAGGTATCACCTCTGAAACATCAAACTAACCCACTAGGAAACAACAACTTCTACCACACAGCGACTCAAAAGGAGCCAAGTCGATACTTGAATGGTAGTTGTTGTTATATGATAACTCAGCTAAAGCTAAATATTGCTTCTACTAGCCACCAAAATCCATCACGCATGCGCAGAGCATATCCTCCAAAACCTAGATAGTTTGCTCTGATTGACCATTAATCTGGGGGTGAAACATTGTGCTAAGATCAACCTGAGTACCCAACTCATCCTGAAAAGTCTTTCAAAAGTGAGATATGAACACCAAACTTGGATCTAAAATAATAGACACCGGCATACCATGCAGATGCACAATCTAACTAATGTAGATACGAGCTAGTCTCTCAGAACTGAATAAGATCTGAACTAAAATAAAATGAGCTAACTTGGTCAATCGATCCACGATGACCCAAACACTATTAGACCATGAGATGTACGAGGCAAACCATTCACAAAGTCAATGGTGATCTATTCCCACTTTCACTTGGGAATGGGTAACCTCTGAAGTAGCCCACCAGGGCTCATATGATAGGTCTTTACCACATGACAACATAGGCAATGAGCCATAAAATCTATTATATTTTGACTCATACCACCCCATCCATAGTGCTGTATCAAATCACAATACATCTTAGTCACACATGGATGGATGAAATATCTGTAACAATAGGCCTCTTTCAGGATCAACCTAATCCAATCGCCTACTCTTGGTACACACACTTGGCCACCGATCTACAAAATACCATTGAAATCAAGTGAGACTTCATTAGCCTCATCACTCAACACCTTATCTTGAATTGACCTCAACCCCACATCATCAAATTGATGAGCTTGAATCTGTTCCATCAAAGAATACATAGCCTCCACGAAAGCCAAAACATACCCAGGTGTTAAAATATCAAGCCTAACCACTTGGTTAGCTAAAGACCGAACCTCTAAGTCTAAAAGCCTCTCCTAGCTCAAAAGATACACAAAGATACCCATGACAGTCGACTTCTAGCTCAAGCCATCTACAACCATATTAGCCTTGCCCGGATGATAGAGAATGGTCAAGTCATAATCCTTAAGCAACTCAAGCCAAAAACACTACCTCATATTAAGATCTCAATGGGTGAAGAAGTACTGAAGGCTACGATGATCTGAGAAAATCTCACAATGGACTCCATACAAATAATGCCTCCATAACTTCAAAGCAAATACAACTGCATACAACTCTAAATCATGGGTAGGATAATTCCTCTCATAAGGCTTTAACTGATGAGATGCATAAGATATCACCTTGCCCTAATGTATCAGCACAACACCCAATCTAATACCTGAAGTATCACAAAATAAGGTGAAACCCACACCCTTATTGGGCAAGGACAAAATAGGAGTTGAAGTCAAAAAAGTCCTTAAGCTTTTGAATGCTCGCCTCACAAGCATTGGGCCACTGAAATGAAATCTTATTCTGAGTCTACTTAGTCAACGGAGCTGCAATAGATCAGAAACCCTAACTAAAATACTGATAATAACATATCAAGCCAATAAAACTCTGAATTTCAATAGGCAAAGTAGGTCTTTCCCAATCACGAACCACGACAACCTTGGATTGATCAACCACAATACCTTGCTTAGTCACCACATGACCCAAGTAAGAAATAGAATCCAACCAAAACTCGCACTTAGAGAACTTTACATACAACTTCTCATCTTTTAATTTCTGAAGCACAATCCACAAATTCTCATCATTCTCAACCTTACTCTTAGAATACACCAAGATATCATCTATAAATATAATAACAAAGTAGTAGCAATATGATTGAAACACCCAATTCATCAACTCTATTAATGCAGTATGGGCATTCGTCAACCCAAAGGACATGACTAAGAACTCGTAATGACTATATCGGGTTCAAAAATTTGTCTTTGAGGTATCTGAAGCTCTAATATGCAACATCCTGATGTTGGTCAAATAAATCATCAATGCAAGGAAGAGAATACTTATTCTTAACCATCACCTTATTCAATTACCAATAATTAATACACATCCGCATAGACCCATCTTTCTTCATCATAAATAAGACAGACACACCCTAAGGCGATACACTGGGGCGGATAAATCCCTTATGCAACAACTCTTACAACTGATCTTTTAATTTTGTCAATTCAACTAGTGCCATCCTATAAGGAGGAATAAAAATAGGCTTGGTACTTGGCTCAAGCTCAACATCAATAGCAAAATTAATATCATAATCAGGAGGCATACCAAGCAAATCCGTAGAGAACACATCCATAAACTCACGAACAACACAGACAGAATCCAAGGAAGAAGGTAAAGCAAAACTGGTGTCACGAATATGAGCCAAGTAAGATAAACATCCCCTCTCAACCAATTTAAAAGCCTAAACATAAGATACAATCCTCTATGGACCCAAATAAAATGCACTTTTTCAAGCTATTCTTGGCATACTCGGTGAAAATAAAGTCACAGTCTTAGCAAACCAATCTAGGATAACATAATAAGGATCCAACTATTCTATACCTAAAATAATATCAAAATCAACCATATACAACACAAAGAATCTAACAAAGTCTCACGCCCAACAAAAGTCACAACAAAGATTGGTGCACCTAATCCACTACTAAAAAATCACCTATCGGGGTAGATACATGAATAGGCATGGCAAGAGGTTCACTAACAGAATCAAAACCCAAAGTAAATTTATTAACAGATAGGAGAAAGTCAATCTGGGGTCAAATAACACAGCTACTAATCTTAAATAAACAGGGATGATGGATGTAATCATAGCATCAGAAGCCTTCACCTCTGGCCTGGCGGGTATAGCATAATTAAAACACCTTGGGTTTGAACCCTTAGAAAATTTCCTAGATTTCTGGATTCTTGACATCATACGCTTTTGGGTACCAGTCATATAATAGGGTATGGTTGGTATGCTCTTGGTCATATGCTAACCAATGTTGGTTGGTGGATTGGATTGGTTTCTGGAATAGATACACCTTGGTGGGTACGAGTTGTATAGTTGGTGATGGGTCGTATGGTTTAGGTTTGTCCTTCACTTAATCTGAGACTTAGTAACTTAACTTGGATCTGAGTACGAGTGGCTCACCATGAGTCGTAATTTAGGGTACGAGTCGTACCATTGACTCATATGGTAGACATTATTCAAACTTTCTTTGATTTTATTCTACCAGGGATACAGTTTAGGGGTTCTAATCTATGGTTGGGTAGGACTTGGTTTGGGTAAGTCATATATTGGACAGTGTTGGGTCCAAGGGGGAGGCCTAGGGTATGAGTTGTGGGTACCACTCGTATAAAAGGGTATGACTGGTATAAGAGGTCGTACCATCTGACATGAATTTTAAGCAATTTAAGTTAGGGGTAATATGGATATTTCCCACTTAACCTCTTAAGGTCCAATGACTATGTTACTATTGGAACATTATTTACCCTATTATTTGAATCTTAAACACTTAGAAACTCTTTCTAATTCTCTCTAAGGCTCTTGGGTAAAAAAGGGGTTGGGGTTTTATCTAGAGGATTAATTAAGGCTTGTATGACTGATTTTTCTCCATCATCTTTGTAATCCCATGTAATCCTCTCTCATTGTTAGTTCTATCTAAAGGCATATTTTATACAATGTTTTCATGGTATAATTATTGTATGGTTTTGGGGTTTTCAAATATATGATGGAGTTTTGGTATAAAATACTTGGTTTTGGTTTTCCCATATTTTAATTATTACATACTTTAACGGTGGTTTGGACAATTGGTTGCATGGTAATGGTAAATTGATAATTGTATTTGGTTTTGGAAATCCTATGCCACCAACATGTTTTATAAAATGCCTATGATAATACTTTTACTATATTATTGGACTTTTAATGAAACTATTGCATGGTATGGCTTGGTAATGAACCCTAAATGGTGTAAATGGTTAAACACTAAGGTTTAGTGGTCATGGTTATGGTTAATTAAAATTCCTTGTGGGGTGCAAGGGAATCCTCCAAGTAAACATATTAATGAACAACTTGTGGGGTATATGGGATTCCCCCAAGCAAACATAATAGAGGAACACTTGCGGGGTATACGGGATTTCCCTAAGTTAACTTGATAATGTAATCTATGGGTACATGGGAATCCCTTTACATAAAAAGATTGGTTAAGGACATTGCTTACAAGCTATAGTTGGTATGACTATACCACTACTTATAGCCTTAGTTAATAATAATGGAATAATGGTTTGGCTGGATGGTAATGGTTTTAATTGGGCATTAAAGGTAGGGTATGATAGCTAATTGTGAAGGTGTAAGTCCAATAGACGGACACTGAAAAATCATGTTTGCTGACATGAGGTTTGTTCATAGAGACCATATATAATATTATTAGGTACATGGGAATCCTCTAAGTATACTGTACATAGGTATCATGGATAGCGAAGGGTACTTAAGAATCCCCTACTCTTATGGTATCTTTGGTTCGTGCGGCTCTACGCATCAGGACCATTCAGGGGGCTACACTGGACTTATATAGACCATGGGTAGTTCTAGAAGGTTTGAGCTACACGTACACAGGTTAATGGTTTTAAAGGCATGCTAAACTCGGTTACCTTTCCTAGCATGGTTATATATATATGGGTGGTTTGTATGCATATGGTTGGTTTACTTGGTTTTACTGTATGGCATTATTTTATCCTTATTCTGAGTTCATGCTAGAGTTCACCCTCTAACCCATCTTTATGTAGCTGCATTCCATGTGATACAAGAAATAACCGCTCTACTTCTCCTGCTTAGTGATCGAATTCGGGATCAGCTATTGGATTGAAGTTATGAGCTTCCATATTTTGGAAAGTTCTATTTTATGTCATGGATGTTCTTACATATTTTGGTCATTTTATGGATATTGTTTTTGGCTATATTTGGGGGCATGTCCCAACAGGATATTATTTTTCTTTTAGTTAGAGGCTTTGCGTGACTACTATGGGTTTGAATAGACTGTGTTGGTATTGGTGTCAGCCTTACTATTGGAATTGGTATTGGGGTTGATACCATTTGATTGTATTTATGATTGTTTCATCTTTTTATGTTATGTTATGGATAGGGACTTGGTTGTCGTTTGGTTTTGGTTTATGGTTTTGGTTTGGTAATTGGTAAATGGTTGGGTGTTGTATAGTTGGACTTGTTTAGGTGGGTCACGGTTATGGACCTATCCTAGAGTCTGGAATTGTACAAATACACTATCTTGTTATATGTTTGAAACTCAGTTAACTTAGGGTATACGTTTGGTTAGTTGAGTTGGGTATCGTGGGTGGTCTCTAGTCCCTGTTGGACTTGAGATGCCCATTAATATAAGGCCCTAGTTTGGGTCATGTCAATAACACTGACCAGGACCCCCAACAGACTGAGTTGTCCCACGACCACACCACGAGCTCCACCACCTCTACCTGTCGCATTTTTGGTAACCCTCTACCTCTTACTACCAAAATATGAGTAGCTCTGAGCACACGATAGGGATAGTCCTTGGCCAAATAGACAACCTCATCACATACAAAGCAATCTCTACAACCCACCTCAATAGGAAAAGGTACATTTAGGCCTGGTCGGCTACCCTAAACTATTGAAATAGAAGATCCACCACCTGAACTCTATAAATACACCTACACTGACCTACCATGGTATCCACAAGAATCTCTAAAATCTCTACCTCAAGAGTTCTGACTCCTAATCTCATCAAAACGTCGCGTCTTCTTAGCACCTGCCTGAGATGCACTAAGAATACCCTCTATCATCTTATCATGATCCTTAATAATCTAAAAAGAAGCCCAAAGCACAACCATCTGAGATATAACCAACTAAAGAGAGATATCCAAGCTCTTCACAAACTTTTGAATCTTCTCAGACTCGGTAAAAATGCTATCATAGGAATATCTGGACAGGGCATAGAAGTGTGCCTTATACTTAGCAACTGTCATGGAGTCCTGCTCCAAATGATCAAACTTGTCTCGCATACGGTCTCTCAAATTGAAAGGCATAAATCTCTCTAGGAAAGCCACGGTGAACTGATCCCAAGTCATCTAGGGAGAATCAAGGGGTTTACAATTGATAAGCAACCTCCATCAATCTCTCGCCACATCTTTCAACTGATAAGATACAGTATGAGCCACATCATTTATGCAGAAAGAGTGAAACACAACTCAGAACATAAGGTATGAATGCACTTTGCACAATAAAGAATAAAATGAGAAAAGTTTTGTAAGAATGTCCTATAGCTTCTCAAAGATAAATACGAACATCTGTGAACCAATCTATGAGACCCTATTAGAAATCCCGTTCTTAGACCATTGAGACCAATGAAACCTGGCTACTTTGATACCAATTTGTCACGAGCCAAAATCCAAAGAGCCATGATAGAACTTGTCATGGCAAACCTTGATAAGTAAGCCTATCACTCAAACTAAACACAAAGGAAAAAATATAATAATAACCCCAAGGTAAGGCTTCTAAAACAAAGCCAAACCATACAAGTATAATAAGTGAGGCAAGAAACACAACAATGCAGCCAAACTCCCAAAACCAGGTGTCAATAGTGTAAGAACTACTAATACAATTCAGGAGTCAAATACATCAAAAAAAACAACCACAAAGGAATAATATCTTTCTCCTAATACTAATAAGACATAACTAATATAGAAAGATAGAGGTAAACTCCAGACGTA
Source organism: Capsicum annuum (assembly GCF_002878395.1). Taxonomy (NCBI): domain Eukaryota; kingdom Viridiplantae; phylum Streptophyta; class Magnoliopsida; order Solanales; family Solanaceae; genus Capsicum; species Capsicum annuum. The sequence continues at coordinate 40,612,722 of NC_061119.1, forward strand.
TGAATGTCCAATCACTAACTTGAGTAATCTGAAGGTGCCAGAAATCAAGCATTCTGAGGCACGCCTAAACCTGAAGCTACACCGAAAGGGTGAAATAGGAGTGAGTACGGTTCACTTATACTCAGTAGGTATCATAGGCCGACTGAGAAAAGTAGAAAATAAAGCATATAAAATACATGCTGAGGGCACATCACCTGCAATTAGAAAATTTTCCACAATGGTATCCCATACCTCTTGCACTAATAGTTCTAATATATCACATATCTTGTAATATCATACCAAGATAGAACACAAGTATGCATTTTATCATATATAAGTAGAACAAGGGGGGAAATGCATGTACAAGATCATCAAATAAAAGTAAAAGAAGATAAGATAATTATTTAGATGAAAAGTGAATATGATAATACAACAAAGTATAAACATAATAAAGTAAGTTCAATGTATATGATGATGATACACGAGGTCATTGCACAATCTCCAGGATTGCCGCACAATCTTCGTATATACCTATGGAGGCAAGCCTCTAACACAGGACCCATGATGGGTTCTTAAACTTGTATACAATCCACATATCTTATATCTCCTTTTTGAAACAACCTTTGGAAAGAGTTTATAAGATGTTGCTATATCTCCTTCCTAGCATATCCCTCAGGGAGGGTGTTACTCAGGTGTTGCCACGGTGGTACAAATGTTTCATAAATGAGTATGATATGAGGATGTAATACTCACAACCAATCACAATGAGTATTTTCACAACTAACCGCATGATATATTTCCACAACCAACCACACTGATACATTTCCACAACCATGTGATCCAATATCTACTCATTATTTTTGTTTAATCCATGAATTTCCACATATCTCATATGCCAATAAAGTATGAATATAATCACAATACACCAATGGTATCACATTTAAGTATTTTAAAAATACAATACAATTATTCACATGTATTTAAGGCTATTAATATCACATAAGACCTCACATGGTCATACATATTACATAATATCTTAATTTCGACAATTACATCACATAAAAGCCTCCACACGGACACAACACATAGATAGCCTTTTTTCATAATTAGTTTCCACCTTTAACATGTATTTTGTGTTATCATTTACTACTAGCCAGTCTAAAAGAGTTAAGCCATAACCTTCCTCAAAAGCCAAAATACCGTAACCAAAAGAGTTAAGCCATAACCTACCTCAAAAGCCAAAATACCATAACCAAGACTTTGCTCCCAAAGCCTTAATCCTCATGAACAATTCCAAACTCCACTAAAAACATAAAATATGGAATCTAATCATCAAAACAAAATCAAAGACACCCATATTGACTATTTTTTATTTAGGATCAAAATGAACCCTAGAAATGAGTTTTCAAAAAAGAAGGGCAAAATTGTAACTTTATGTCAAAAATATGTTCCTCATATTTTTAGAAACCTACAGCTGAAAATTCAAGTCAAATCGAGTCAAAAATGAGGTTCAAATTGAAGAAAACCCTTTATAAACTTTACAAGGTAAAATCTTTGAAATTCGGGTTAAAGTTAAGAATCAGAGTTGTTTTGAAGGTTAAATTGACGAAAAACTAGTAATTATAAGATTAAAATATTATTCAAGTTAAAAGAAATGAAATTAGATTTTAAAATCAAGTCTTAAGAATTTTGGGGTTTTGAGAAATTAATCAAGAAATTACTAAGAAAAGGGTGAATTCTTACCTTAAATTTGTAATAGAATCAAGAAATAGATGTTAATCTAGCTTCCCAAGTTCCCACAAGATTCATTTTTAATCTCGTACTATTTTCGGATTTAACTCTCAAGAGACAAGGTGAAAGAATAGACAAAGTGAACAAAAAAATGGGGGGAAAAACTGCCATATATTGCAGATTTTTCTAAGTTCAAAAGGACTTCGACGGAGTGCTCGAGATTCGTTCGTAATCCTATATACGCAAACAAACTATGTTACCATCCTAAAATCGACATTATGGATTTGCTGGCAAAGTCGAATTTTCCATCTGAGGTTGTTTCGACCAAATTTGGGTCCCATACTTATATTTTCAAGTTTCCAACTTTCCTACCAATAGGTCAAAATGAGCTCTGGTGCATCAGGACTCGAACCAAAGATATACTTAGCCTAAAATCGATATATAGATCTGTTGGCATAGTCCGTTTATGCATCCATTGCACAGATCAAAAGATATTTACATAAGTCCAAAATAAGGCTCTCAAAGCCATCAAAAACTACAATATCGCATAAATAGTACCAAAATGCATCGAAAATTGTGTCAATCATCCCCACACTCCAAAAATATCATAATACAACTACGGAGAGGGGTAAAAGAATCAAATAATGTAAAAATACATATTTCACATATCTTATCAAAAAGCTGGTCGTTACACGTATAGTCTTATTTTGCAGTCCTTAAAAAGTATTAAAAGTTATCACAATTAATAATTCAAAAATATTAAAGACGTGAAAGAATTATTGGGTTTACATATAATTTGAATTGTTGTTATAATTATTATTAGTAATTATAAATGAGAAGATTTTTTTGTTTAAAAACATTCATACTGATTAGTTATATATCAAGTTTGTTATATTATGTCATTTAGAAAACAAAAATTAAAGATTCAAATCCAACACACGAGATACAAATACTCATTCCTAAATATGTCACTGGTTGGTGACCTGATCCCGCTAAGCAACAATAGCTACCGACACCAACTTTATCTTTCCTTGACACCAACTTTATCTTTCCTTTCACTTGAAAACTCAACCAAGAGGAGGAGGAGGAGGAGTCTTCAATATAGTCACAGAAGTTGGTCTATGACCATTAGATTCCTAAAACGAGGAGCAACTAAGGAGAGAGGTATAAAAAATGAGCAAATTCAAGTCATTTAATTTTCTTTAAAATAGCTATTTTTTATGTTTGATTGGTCTACAGATCAAAAGGTATTTTCTTATCTCATTATTATATAAATTTTACTAAATAAGTTTAATAAAAGGCTCATAATATAGTTTGATTTTAAGTTGCCATATTCATTAAACCGCATATGAACATATCCAGTAGAATATTAGAAAATGAAATCTTAAAAGAGTAAAATATATGTAGATCTTAAAGTATTTTTGGCTAACAACAACATATCTAGTGTAATCCAACAAAATAGGATCAGAAAATGATAGATTTACTTGTACCTTTGGGAGATAGAGAGACATTTTTTGTAGACCCTTAATTCAAGTTTTCCAAAAAATCCTTATCTCAAGTGAAGCAAATCAAGGTATGAATTAAAAAATAATTGATAGTGAAGAGAAACATGATTACTAATAGCAAAGAAGCATGAATAATATATGAAAGGAATCCAAAACATAGTAAACAATAGATAATGCCAGATACATAAGCCAACACGATGTTCTAAACTACCACCAGACTGAAGGCTACATGAGTAGTCTAATACTTGGACAACATAAAACTACCGACTAACCTTTTAGTCTTATCCGTGAATTCAATGCCTTTATATCTAAAATTAATGCCAAAATTACTTAGCTCTTATGACCCCGTACAAAAGAACTCCTGAAGAGTCATTTGATATGAGGTATAAAATATAATAATTTTAGATAAAATACAAGATTATTTTTCCTGCATTTGATTGAATGTATTAGTTGCTCTCAATATTATTTATCCCACTATTTATACCATAGTAAAGTCATAAGGGGGCTAAGGATTCCACTATATTGCGAGTAGGGTCGTGGGATTTAGCATCTTTGTTGACAAGGAAGTGCATAGAGCAAGTAAAGATTTTGAAAAAGAGGAAGATTAGTATAGCGTGTGTCCGGGAGATCAAATACGTAAGTACCAAGGCTTGAAATATGAGTAGGTTTAAGTTGTGGTTCACATGAAGTTCGAGGAATAGGAATGGAATAAGAATTCTAGTCGACAAGGACCTTAAGGAGCATGATAAGAATCAAAGAGAGAAGAACAAGAAGGAAAAATAAAAAAGAAGAAGAATATATGGATTAATATCTAAGTATTGAAATTATGGGCAACAAGGGACTTGATACTGTAACGACCCATCCAGTTGTTTGTGAAATTTTCTCATCTTCTCTATTTTAGCTCTTCTCATAGTTGTTGTATGTGAATTATGACTCACGAGATGAGATGTACCAATTCTTGAGGCATTCAAAAGTAATTTAAGTCATTAACGGGGTTATTGAGTTGAGAAAGTTAAACCCGATAATGATCAATCTTAGATCAAGATGACCTCGGATTAGTGTCGTAATATTTTCAATAGGTCCGGAATGTACTTTTAGGTCAATGTACATATTTGGTTTATTTTCTCGAGTTTTCGAATAAATTTGATAATTTATTAGAAGTTTTGGATATTTTAGATGATTAATTTAATTAGTGAATTAATGAGTCAAAATCATAATTTTATTTACTTATGTTTCCAATACAAGAATAGATTTAAGTGAGTAGGTTTTACCATTTTTAATAATAATAACATCATAATTTTTGGCGGAAGAGGGCACGATAGTTAGCGATACTATTCTTGTCATCTGCGGTCTTGAAAGAATCTTGGGTAAAGATTTAGGTAAGGGCTTCATACGCTAAAAATCTTTCTTTTTCTATGTTGATCTATAGGAATCTAATTGCTACAGTACATAAATTGTTTGGATTGAGAGTACTTAAACTAAGATGTGGTTGTGGTAAATTGTTCCGGTGTTACGGGTTTGATTAGAATAATGTCGGTGGTTGTATATGAAAATTGCTACAGAGGGAGAGTGATCAATTAGTAAAACAATTAACGTGGTGGTAGCACAGTTAGCATATGTTTAGTAATTGAAAAACTTCTGCAAGAAAGTTTAGGCTAATGATTGGGTAATGATGGCTAGGTAATTTAAACAATAATAAAAGAATATTTTTAAGGGTTAATAGTTCACATGGATTTAGTGAAATTTCAAACCTGTAGTGCACTGCTTCATTACTATTCATGACTTTGAGAATTTTTTTCATGCATATTGTGTTCTTTTACTCAATACACATAAAATATAAGAGTTCTAAATATGGAAAAATAGTACAACAGTTGCACTGATCCTCATTGCATCCTTACCGTTAGATTATTAGATTTTGATTCATCACGATTCTAGTAATTTTAAGTGTAGGTGTGGTATTCTTAGAGTAAGAATTTATAAAATGAGTGTTATTAAATTCGTACTCTTATGAAAATTATATATTTAAACAGATTTGAAATATTCAGAAGCTTTACGGAAGGGTAAGACCCTTACAAATTAGCTTGCATTTGGTTTCTTCGATTGAGGTAGGTTACGGTTTAATTAGAGTTTAGACTCAACTTAATTGCATGTATGCTTCTAAATTGTATACTTGTTGATTGGTATTCGGACATGCTTGAAATTGTTGATGTTTGAATTATTGATGCATGTATAAATGATTATTGAAAATTTACTTGATGGAATTGTCTTATGACTTTAAGTGTACTTGTAAAACTTGGTACATTGTGTTGTATGCTGTGGGGTTTGTGTAAATTTGATATCGATAATACTTGTATATGTTGGATCGGGTATCACGCCAGTACGGATGTTTATATGTTGGATCGGGTACCACGCCGGTACAGATATGTTTATGTTGGATCAAGTACCACACCGATACAGATATATTTATGTTGGATCGGGTACCATGCCGGTATGAATAGTTATATGTTGGATTCGGTACCACGCCGGTATAGATATATTTATGTTGGATTAGGTACCACACCGGTACTGATATGTTTATGTTAGATCGGGTACCACGTCGATATAGATATGTTTATGTTGGATCGGGTACCACGCCGGTACGAATATGTACATGTTGGATTGGGTACCACACTGGTACAGAGAAATTTATGTTAGATCAGGTACCATGCCGGTACGGATATTTATATGTTGGATTAGGTACCACGCCGGTACAGATATGTTTATGTTGGATCGGGTACCACATCGGTACAAATATGTATATGTTGGATTGGGTACCATGCCGGTATGGTACATGCACATATATTGTTCCCTGCAGGTCATGGCTATTTGGGCAAAAATAAGTCCCACAGCACGTGTGTACATATTTGTATTGAGTCCGTGGATGTTTACAGTGTAGTTGATACTCTTAATGGTTATATGGATTATTTGTGAGCAATATTTGATCTGTTATTGTTGTATTATTGATTCATTTAGTAATTGTTTTGTGATGATGCCTTTCTACTTGTTATTTGATTTATGTTGTGTATATGTTATTAAATTGAGTTGGACTATGATACCTACCAGTACATAGTGATTTGTACTAATACTACCCTATACTCTTCTTTTGTTGAGTGCAGAAAGAGTTCAAGAGGCTCGGACATAACCCCACCTCTAAAGTTTGATAACAAATCTTAATCCTAGGGTGAGTACTACATCTTCAAGCTGCCATGGGTTATCTTTTTTATTCTTGTCCATCTTCGGACAATGAAACATTCTTTATTTACTTTATTTTTTGAGATCTTTTTAGACATGATCTTTGTTAGTAGTTTTTGTACGATGACTTTCGAGTCTTGGGGATTTTAGTAAGTAGTTTATTTGACTTTCGCATTAATAATGATTAGCTCCATATTATTGTTATTAAGTTTATTTTATGATAATAATGTTTTAATTTTGTCTAAGTTATTGGGTAATGAGTGGGTTTATATGATTCTCCCACAGAAATATTAATGTGGGTGCCACTCATGATTATTTGAGTTGTGATAAAGTTGGTATCAGAGCCCTAGGTTCGTCGATCTCGTTGTACAAGAACATGTCTAGTAGAATCTTGTGGAATGGTACGGAGACGTCTGTACTTTTCTTTGAAAGGCTATAGGACACTAGAAAAATTCAAATTCTTCTTTCTTACATGCTATTACTTGAATTCAATTGGTATCTGGAGATTCCAATTGGTATCTGTTAATAAGAGCAATGTCAAGTGGAGTTCCGTAGATTGGTGTGTAGGCTCCACACCCAATCTTCGTAAGGCTATGAGGCATGTAGAAGTCATTTTCCTTTCTTTTTCTCTATCGTGTCGTCCTAATCTTGGACTACTAGATTGAATTCAATTGGTATCTAGACAATTCCAATTGGTATCTTAACAATTTTGAATAAAAATCTAGGAGATTCCAATTGGTATCTGTTAATAAGGTCTAAAAGTTATTGTAATAGGTAAAGACTTGTGAAAGTTGTGAACTTATTGATTCCTTGTGTTTGATATTTTGCTAAACTTGTGTTGCTAGATTTTTTGTCATTATTGTGAATTATTTTTGTTAAGTGATAAAAATTGACTAAGTTATTTTTGTTGATAATTGTGATGGGATTATTTGATTTATTGTTATTGTGAAACTAGAAATTCTATGGTGTTTACTTATTTTTGGTACTATTATACTGATGAGATTGATGGTATGAGAATTGGGAGGATGATATGAGAATATGATGTCAAGAAAAGATGGTGAAAAAGTGACATGAACAAAAGACTGAGGTGATATGTGTTTTTTCTAATAAGAGGTTCTTCTTAATGATGTTGTGGATGGATCCTTGTTTAGTTCTATTATTTGGGGATCTTTGTGTGGTCCGATCATTGAGATCGTATTTAGAATTTTTGTGCAGTTCTATTATTGAAACTATAATGGGTCCCTTGTGAGGACCAGCTAAGTGACATTATCTTTGAGTTCCTTATATGAATGAATTCTTAATGCTTGGCAAAATAATTAGTTTTAAATAAAAGTGACAAAAACTAGTAGAGGTTGTTGATACCTATAGAATTTGATCGATGACTTATCTGGAATGTGATATTAGTGATGAGACTATCAATGACCTATAATCGATTTATCTTGTTTGGCCTTGCTTATGTGCTACTGGTGTGGGGACCACTCTTGAGGTGATTAAGATTTAAGTAAAGCCCATAATAAAAATATTGTTAGGTAGAAATAAGAATGACTCTGTATATCTTAAATTGATGTAAGTGGTATAAGAGAGGTTTGGCTTGACCATGAAGTGTTTGTCATTGAAAAATATTGAGTTAGTGATTATCTGTACATAAGTTGTAGTTATGGATTTATGCATTAGGAAAAATTTTGAGAAGACAAATTATTATTGACTTGACCTTGTGGCTGAATTAAATATTTACATGTCCCATAAAGTTGGTTGATATATGATACCTTTAGAGGATAGTAATTTCTATGATAGTGGCAATGCAAAATCAAATGGCTTAGTTACATTCATAAAATAATTAAGGATGATCCTAAATGGAAGAATAAATGAATTATTAAATGGCACGATTGATCTTTCCTTGAATGATACTTGGTGGATATTTCTTGTTGTGTGGTTAAGGTATGATGATTAGATGGATATTAACAATGTTGTGGAGGATAATGTGTTGTAGGCTCTAATTCTATGAGACCCAAAAAATGGCATGTTTATAACCCTTTTTAATCCTATTGCTTTTCCTCTCTAGTTTAGATTAGTTGAAGCATGGTTATGGTGTAAAGCTATTTTTGGGATGTGGCTTTAGTAGTTGAAGCATAATTTGTATATTTAGCTTTATTGGGCTAATGTGGTAGTCTTGAAACCGTAAGTTGAGTAGAGTTGACTTGAGTACCTTGTTTCTTGTTGAAACAGCTATCTTATGCTTGAATATGGCTTACTTGACATCTAGAAGATGAACTAGATACCTTAGCCTAGTCTGGGGCATAGTGTTCCTAATTATGGAAATTGAGGATTAAAAGTGGGATCGTCTGGCCCACTTAGGCCTAAACTTTTGTTAAGTCTTGTGGACTTAGTTGCGGATGTTAGACATAAATAAGGATAGTAAACCTTAGAATGAGGCAACTTCATAACTTGGTAACTTGTATTTTTGTTCCCGGGTTGTAGCTTTTGAGTTATAGTTATGATATTTCTTGTAGAAGCAATAATGGACCTTTAGAGATAGATATTTCTCCTAGCCATGTTATGTGACCTATAGATATACTATTTTCTATTAGACTTGATGATTGTCCCATAGAGATTCTACTTCTTCTTAGATATATGCAAATTGGCCAGAGAAGTGATATTCCTGATAGTGATGATGTATGTGACCTATCGATATAAGATATACTATAGACAATTATATGTCTATCTATATTATGCCTCCAATATGTAAGATACCTCCTATAGTTGAGATGATTAGAAATATGCTACAACTTATAAATATGATTATCGATATGAGTTTCGGATATATATATGGGCCTATGGCCGTGATTATGATATTGTGACTATTCCAGATAAATTAGTGGGTCAAGGGTTGTGTTATGATAATGATTGAATAACTAATGAGTGTTTATCAGTGCAAAGGATATGATTACAGTTTATGAATACATAAATATTTTTATACACATCTCTTCGATATGGTACGGAGGAAGATGAGGTATGCTACTTACGATTTTATTAATTGGATACTGGTGATGTCTAGGAATCTAATATATTAGTTAATGAATCTTCCTTGGTTGAAACATGGTAGCTAGTGTGGTTAATGCGTGACTTGTGGTGAGGTTGGGTCTAGCATAGGTGAAGATTAGTTGGTATTGATGAATAAATTGGTATTGATGACTAAGTTTGTGATATTGATTAGTCGATAAATGAGGAGTTGTGTATTAACGATGCTAGATAATAAGAGATATTGGTAATAAGAAGTGACTAGTTAATAACTTTGAATAGTTGCTAAATGGTTAACCAATGAATAGTTAAGCAAAGATTAATTGGTAAACGATGGTTAGATAATGAATGGTGTCAGTTAATAAAAGATGGTTAGGTAACAAGTAGTAATGTGTTGTCTATTAATGATTAACAGATATAGAATGATTAGTCGATAATAATGAATGGTGGATAGATAGCGGTTTTGGTCTAGTGATAAAATTTGACTAGATGTTAGATGTTGACTATTAAATAAATAGTGGTTAGTTGTTATCCTGTGAATAAGGATTATGTGAAGAATAATGTTTAGGCTAATAACTAGAGGTTGTGTGATGACTAGCAAACTAGTAATTCTTTTATAATAAGTGTTGGTTAGCTAATAAAGAGTAGTTGGGAAGTATTGACTAGATAAATATTCTACGGTGATATGACTATTTTTTTTAGTATTTTAGTGTATGTTATTCAGTAATGATTGTTGTGATGATGTCGATACCCGGCAAGGCCAGAGGATACTATTGATGATGTGTTGATATCCGGCATGGCCGGAGGTTGATTACGATGATGATGGTCCTGATGAGGACAGTTATGATGAGTTGTGATATTGACGGTGTACTTTGCATTCATTTCTGCATGTGTGTTGCCTATCACCAGTATGTACCTATATTTATCAGCCGGTATAGGACGGTTGCATATATATGGGTGAAAAATATGCCTTGTATAGTTGTATACTGATTGAACCTTCCGAGTTTGGGGCGGTGAGGATAGCATAGGCTCGGCTAGGTATTTAGTTGTCCGTAAGTTGAGGACTAAGGAGATTGCGTCTGTAAACGTGCAGTGGAAGAATCTTCCTATTGAGGAGGCCACTTGGGAGACCAAAGCAGACATGCGTAGCAAGTATCCACATCTTTTTGACGATTCAGGTAATTCTTTAGTTTCCTTTCTTGTCGTTTGTTTGCCCATTCGGGGACGAACAGTTGTTTAATTGGTATCTAATATAACTACTCATTCGGTCGTTTGTGAAATTTTCTCATCTTCTTTATTTTAGCCCTTCTCGTAGTTGGTGTATGTGGATTATGACTCACGAGATGAGATGTAAGAATTCTTGAGGTGTTCAAAAGTAATTTAAGTCATTAACGGGGTTATTGAGTAGAGAAAGTTAAACCCGATAATGGTCAATCTTTCATCAAGACAACCTCGGATTAGTGTCATAATATTTTCAATAGGTCCGGAATGTACTTTTAGGTCAATGTACATATTTGGTTTATTTTCTTGAGATTCCGAATAAATTCGATAATTTATTAGAAGTTTCGGGTATTTTAGATAATTAATTTAATTAGTGAATCAATGGGTCAAAATCATAATTTTATTTACTTATGTTGCCAATACAAGAATAGATTTAAGTGAATAGGGTTTACCATTCTTAATAATAATAACATTAGAAATTTTGGCGGAAGTGGGCACGACAGTTAGCGATACTATTTTTCTCATCTGTGGTCTTGAAGAAATCTTGGGTTAAGCTTTAGGTAAGGGCTTCATAAGCTAAAAATCTTTATTTTTCTATGTTGATCTCTAGGAATCTGACTGCTATAGTATATATTAAAATATTTGGATTGAGAGTACTTAAACTAAGATGTGGTTGTGGTAAATTGCTGCGGTGTTATGGGTTTGATTAAAATAATGTCGGTAGTTGTATATGAAAATTGCTACGAAGGGATAGTGATCAATTAGTAAAAAAAATTAATATGGTGATAGCACAGTTAGCATATGTTTAGTGAATTGAAAAAATTCTGCAAGAAAGTTTAGGCTAATGATTGGGTAATGATGGCTAGGTAATTTAAATAATGAAAACAAAATGTTTTTAAGGGTTAATAGTACACATGGATTTAGTGAAATTTCTAACCTGTAGTGTACTGCTTCATTACTATTCATGACTTTGAGAATTTTTTCATGCATGTAGCGTTCTTTTATTTAATACACATAAAATATGAGCTTTCTAAACATGTAAAAATAGTACTAAAGTCGCACCGATCCTCATGGCGTCCTCACCTTTAGATTATTAGATTTTGATTCGTCACGATTCTTGTAATTTTAAGCCTAGGTGTGGGATTCTTAGAGTAAGAATTTATAAAATGAGTGTTATTAAATTCGTACTCTTATGGAAATTATATATTTGAGCTGATTTGAAATATTCGAAAGCTTTACGGAAGGGTAATACCCTTACAAATTAGCTTGTATTTGAATTCTTTGATTGAGGAAGGTTACAGTTTAATTGGAGTTTAGACTCGACTTAATTTCATGTATGCTTCTAAATTAGATACTTGTTGATTGGTATTCAAACATGCTTGAAATTGTTGATGTTTGAATTATTGATGCGTGTTTAAATGATCATTGAAAATTTACTTGATGGAATTGTCTTATGACTTTAAGTGTACTTGTAAAACTTGGTACATTGTGTTGTATGTTGTGGGGTTTGTGTAAATTTGATATTGATAATACTTGTATATGTTGGATCGGGTACCACGCTGGTATGAATAATTATATATTGGATGGGGTACCATGCCGGTACGGATATGTTTATGTTGGATTGGGTCCCACGCCGGTACGAATATATTTATATTGGATCGGGTACAATGCCGGTACGATTATTTATATGTTGGATCAGGTACCACGCCAGTACGGATATGTTTATGTTTGATCGGATACCACGCCGGTACAGATATGTTTATGTTGGATCGGGTACCACGCCAGTATGGATATTTATATGTTGGATCGGGTACCACGCCGGTACGGATATGTTTATGTTGGATTAGGTACCACGCCGGTACTAATATGTATATGTTGGATCGGGAACCACGCCGGTACGGAGATGTTTATGTTTGATCGGGTACCACACCGATACGGATATTTATATGTTAGATCGGGTACCACGCCGGTACGGATATGTTTATGTTAGATTGGGTACAACGCCGGTACAAATATGTATATGTTGGATCGGGTACCACACCGATATGGTACATGAACATAGATTGTTCCCTACAGGTTATGATTATTTGGACAAAAATAAGTCCCATAGCATGTGTGTACATATTTGTATTGAGTCCGTGGATGTTTACAGTATGGTTGATACTCTTGATGGTTATGTGACTTGTTTGTGAGCAATATTTGATCTGTTATTATTGTATTATTGATTCATTTAGTAATTGTTGTGTGATGATGCCTATCTACTTGTTATTTGATTTATGTTGTGTATATGTTATTAAATTGAGTTAGCCTATGATACCTACCAGTACATAGTGGTTTGCAATGATACTACCCTGTACTCTTCTTTTGTTGAGTGCAGAAAGTGTTCAAGAGGCTCGGGTATGACCCCACCTCTAAAGTTTGATAGCAAATATTGATCCTAGGGTGAGCACTCCATCTCCAGGCTGCCATGGGTCATCGTATTTATTGTTGTCTATCTTTGGACAATAAAACATTCTTTATTTACTTTATTTTTGGAGATCTTTTTAGATATGATCTTTGTTATTAGTTCTTGTACGATGATTTTCGGGTCTTGAAAATTTTAGTAAGTAGTTTGTTTGACTTCCGCATTAATAATAATTAGCTCTAGATTATTGTTATTAAGTTGGTTTTATGATAATAACTTTTTAATATTGTCTAAGTGATTGGGTAATGATTGGATTTACATGGTTCTCCCACAGAAATATTAGTGTGGGTGCCATTTATGACCATTTGGATCGTGATAGATACTATCACCTCCCAATTGATTTCAATACTCAAACACAAAACCTAATTTGAACAATCAATGAAACAAGAACCAAAAATGGGTAGTTCTTCGATTAATCAAGCCAAAAGTCTACTAATAAATTCAATATCAACACTAATTAACCTACAACTATACTAATTACTTCACTAATCTCCTTAAGGGGATTTACTAAGAAAATACAATTTCTCAAAATGTCAATATTCAAAATAAAAACTCTATGTTAAATAAGGAAATATCCTATTTTTACTAAGGAAATAAGAGGACAATTAGTTTTTTATAATATACACTTAATGAAACAAGGGCTTTGTTTGGCTCTCTTCTTTTTTATAAGTCTTTGAATTTAAGAAGTGGTTATTCGCACAATCAACCCCCTCTGTTCCCCTTCTTTACATCGATTGACCTTTAATACATTCAATTCCTTTCTTTGGTGCCCTTCAAGTTTCTCTAAAACCTCTTTCCTCACAAACATGATTTGTAGATATTGAAGCTCTTTTTCTTTACTACAAGTGAATGATATTGAAGGATCCATGCTAGTATAATCCTCCCCTCCTGAAAAAGGATTTGTCCTCGAATCCAAAGGTTTACCTTTAACACAAGGAGAAAGATCACTAACGTTGAAAACATTATGAACATTATACTCACTTAACAAGTTAATCATGTAGGCATTATCATTGATTCGCCTGAGCACTTTGAATGTCCCATCTCCCCTTGAACTTACCTTTCCTTTTGGGACTTGTGAAAACCTTTCTTTGCGAAAGTGAACCCACACCCAATTATACGGATTAAGGATCACCTCCTTTGTTCCGTGATTTTTCTGAGTGATCAATTTGAATTATTTTTGTCAGTGACCTCTTTGATCCTTGAATGGATGTTCATCGTCTCTCTTTCTCTTTATTTGGCATCTAAACTCAAAATAATATGGCTAGAAAAAGGAGTCGTGATTAATGAAAACAAAGGCCTAGATCCATAACATGCTTCAAATAGAGATATTTCAGTAGAAGAATGAAAAAATCAATTATATGCAAACACAGTCAAGGGTAAACGGTCTCCCCAAGAAGTTGGGGTTCATTTAATCATACACCTAAGCATGCTTCCATAAGTCCGATTAACTACTTCGATTTGTTCATCCACTTAGGGGTTACAAAAAGTTGAGAACATAAGTTTGGTACCAAATGTACCCTATAGACTCTTCCAAAAATGACTAAGAAACTTGACATCCTACCACTCACAATAGTTTGAAGGACCCCATACAAGTCAAGCACATCAATAACAAACAAAGATGCATCATCACACTTATGGCATAGAATGAAATGAGTCATTCTAAAAAATCTATCCACTACCACAAATATGCTATCATGTCCTCTCTTATTCCTAGGAAGTCCCAACACAAAGTCCATAAAAATGTCCATCCATAGACCACTAGGAGTAGGAAGAGAAGTATACTTACCTTGAGGCCGAGTCCTGGATTTGTCTTGTCTGCAATCTAGGAAATATCCATAAATCCGTTCCACATTATGCTTTATTTTTGGCCAATAGAATTATTCTATGAGAATGTCGAGTGTCTTGGGTTCTCCAAAGTTCCCCATTAAACAATCATTATGAGTTTTCCTGTTGAGCAACTCTCTCCATGAACTCATGGGTAGACAAACTCGCTCATCCTTGAACAAAAAATAGAGGTGACAATTTTAATCCATATTCGTGAAAGGAGTCCATTAACCCATATTTATTAAGTTGGATCACTTATATTTTAAATTAGAAAGTATGAAATTTTAACTCATTTTAAAAGCTCATACAAAATATGGATAAAGTGAATAAAATTGGGTATTCATTTAACACAGAAATCGTCCACCTATGCTTAAACTTCCTAATTGCATCATAAAAATTAAATTTTTTTAAGAAGATGAAAATTAGGGGGGTAGGGTGGGGTGGGGGTTTGGGGGGAATCAAAAAGAAAAATATTTTATTTTTAAAATTTTAAAATTTTTTTTTAAATCTTTTTTTAAAAATAAATTATTAGAAGGGGGAGGGGGGG
>NC_061119.1:40628341-40629420 GCF_002878395.1 Capsicum annuum
GGGCAAATGTGGGGGAGGGGTGGGGGATGGAGGAGAGGGGGTGGGGTGTTGTTAATGATGGGGGGGGGGGGGGGGGGGGGTTAGAATTTATTTTAATTTTTTTTAAAATTAAGTGTGGGGGTAGACAGTCTGGGTGTTGTGTGTGTGTGCGGGAGGGGGGGAGGGGATGAAAAAAGTAGTTATTAGAGTACAAAATTATTATTTTAAAAAATAATTTTATGGGGGTAGGGGAAGGGAGGGGGAGGGGGTGGGGTACGGGGAGGGGTGCATTTGGGGTGGGAGTAGGAAGGGGGTAACTTTTTCTTAAAAAAAATATTTACATTTTTTTGGAGGGGGGGTAGGGGGTAAGGGATAAAAAACCAAGTTGATATGCATATAGAAGTTCTAAGTTTTTGGCTTTACGAGTTAAAGTGAGTTAGTACCATTTTATCCAATTCATATTTGACCATATCCATATTTACCCATATATTATATGAGTGAATTTCAATTCAATCCGTTTAAGCTCAATTCATATTCAATCCATCCAAATTTGATTTGATCCACCCATTTGCCACCCATAACAAGAAACTATCAGCCAATTAAAATTTGAAATAAAACCTTCGGGGCCACAAAAATTTGGCCCAAATTTGACCACAATAATAAAAAGATCCATTCACACTCTAAACTAGTTTTTTTTTTTTTTTTTGACATTTTTGGCCCTTTCATCCTAAATTTAAAATTCTATCATTATTTATTTATTACTATTTTCCAATACATTGAAAACTATCCCAATACATGAAAATGATCAAATTAACATGATTTTCATAAATATAATTTCATAGTACTTATTGCTTAAAAAGAATAGTTTAGGATAAAATAATAATATAAAATTAATTAATCATATTCTCATATAGCCAAAATCAGTGTGGCCAAAGTAGTATTGTCTAAAATTTTGATTCAACATAATATACTTATGTATCATATTTACTTAATTATGTGTTTTATCAGATAGATAATTCTTAATTTTTTTAATCTTTAATTTAGAATTTTATGCCTTTTCTATTATTATTATTATTATTATTATTATTATTATTATTATT
>NC_061119.1:40629520-40776640 GCF_002878395.1 Capsicum annuum
TATATATATATATATATATATATATATTAAAATTTATTAGTATTTTGAATAACTGTTAATTTTTTATTTTTGCTGAATATAATTCATAGTTTAATATTACATAAAATAAGTAATTATCGAAATTTCTAACACAATAAATTAATTATTTTGTTATGATTTCAGTTATACAATTTTATTTATAATATAATTTTTCTCATGATAATTCAAATGATTTTTTCATCTCAAATCCTTTCTATCTATTTTTAAAATTAGAACGGGAAGAAGTCAATATAACATTTGAAAATTTCGCATAAAGATTTTCTTAGTTGAATTATATAAAAAGTCCTAGTATATAAAACTTCAATATAATTAAAATTTTACTCTATGTTAGTCATACACTTAATTTATATATAAATGATAAGAAAAATACATAAAGAAATGAATAAAAAATATTTAAGTGTTTTCAAACTAAAAGTTTGCATAGCTGAATAATATTTAATATACTATGAAAATATTTTAATAAAAATAATAAAAACTTAAAACACTTTAGATGTGGTAGACATTGACATTTTATAAAAATCATATAGTTAGTAAGTGTTGATTTTAATTAACAATAACCTAAGAGAGTCACATGTTGATGTTGTAGTCTTGCGCCACTACGTTACGCCAATTTGACAATTTAGGAGTCATTACTTATATATTTTTTATTAATATATATGACCTCTAATTAAGTAATTATATTAATTTTTATGTTTATATAAATTTAAACTACATATTTGAATAGTTTTTTTTAAAAATATAATTTAAAAATATTTCAATAATGACAGCCAAAACTCCAATTATTTTAGACATGATAAAAATCGATCCAAAATAAAACTCATATAGTTTTAAAGTGCCGATTTTGGTTAGACAATAGCTCAAGAAAGTCACACATTAATGTCATTGTCTTGCAATCCTATGTCATGCCTATTTGATACATTACAAAAAAAAAAACCATTCAGCGACAGTCATATTTGGTCTCTATTCTATGTAAATCCGTCACTAAACAGAAATAGCGACGGATTTGTGTCTGTCACTATATTGCTCGTTGCTAGCCTCTTAGAGATGAAAAATGATTTCCATCGCAAAACTTGTGACCGCTTAGCGACGAAGCGTATCGGTTGTTGATGTTACCGATGGAATATTCTATTGCTATACCGTTGTTTTTTCCAAAATTTATTTTCATCGTGGTTAAATTTACAACAGGATATTTTGTCGTTGATCCGTTGACATAGTTTGGTCGACTGAGCAGCCGTCTTTAGTGACCAAGTTTATCCATCGCTAAAGTTTTTCAGTAGCAACAACAAAAGTTAGTCACTAATCTTTTGTCGCTAATAATTTTATAAGAAAATTATTGAAACGCGTAAATTATTGAATGATTAATATAATCAACATTCATATAGATAGAAAAATGCACAATAATTGTGTCCAAACATCCACAAGTTCAAGTATTTTATCAAAAATAAACTAATATCAAACTCACATCCATCAAAATTAATATTTGTTACTACATAACAGTTTTGTACTTCCACACAAAATAGTCTATCAAAAATTAATGCAACGATGAAGGGTTACGAATACTATGAAGCGACGAATCAACATCATCATCATTAGTAGGAGGACGATCAAGCACGGTCCCTTCTTGTACCTTAATACCACCAACACGCTTAATAACTACCAAAAGAAAGTGAGTCGTAAGTGCCGGAATAAATTGCTTCTCAAACTCCTCCAAATTTATTGTCGGCAAAGACACCGAAGGTGGTACTGATGATGTGGAGGCATTAGAGGCACAAAGATTTTTTCCAAAGTAACTTTCAGCTTCAGATCCGAGACCAAATAATCTTTTCTTCTTCACTCCTCCTGCATCTTCATAATATATTTCCAGTTGATAAATTTCAGATTTAGTCGATCTTTCTTTCCGTACAATTTCTTCATACATTTCCTGTAATTAACAAGTGGAGATATTAAAATAGACTCAACTTTCTATTTCTTCTTTCATTTTCATGTATAATAAGAACTTTTGACAGATGTCAATACAAAAAAAAAAATAAGAGAAGAGTATATCTAATGATGTAAATTATGGAATTGTGTGGAGAAGTAGGGAACACTCAACAACAAAAGATTTACCTTATTTTTCAACACCTCATTAGATATTGCTTCCTCAGCAACCTTTCATTGCAGCTCTGTGATTAATTTGTCAAACGATTTCTTCTGAAGTCGAATTAATCTCTGAAACATGGACCAAAGAGAGAAGATAATTTTAAGTTTCATTGTTTTGGTAGAACACATAGTAATAGTTAAAAGAAAGGAAGAAGAGTCAGAAATACCTTTTTACTATACGAAATACCTTAATTTTACTCTTTTACATATTGGGGTATTCTTACCTTTACGTTATCAAATTGTCTTGGGATTGTCCTTGATCCCAATGGAGCTCCAACATGAAGTATAGCGGAGATACCTTTACACTGGATCCGAGCTCCGTTAAAGCCAAGGTCAAAGACGAGGTAATTTATTGACAGAAAGAGTATGAATGACTCTAAAACATAACAAAGGGTGAAATGAAGATACTTCATATAGTATATGAGCAACTCATGGGGAAGCATATAGAGAGAAGCTGAATCCATAAAATGCATCTTTCAGGATAAAGTTCAGATTTCATACAAGAGAAGACAAAATGGTTAAGAGAGTGTAAATGCATGTCAGCTTACCCTTTTATCCAAGAATTTCTCAAGATCTTGATTTTGAAGCTTCTTTTTCTTCCAAAACATGCAAAAATATCTTACTACTACTGCTAGTACTATCAATATGATAGATTCAAAGATAAGAAATAGAAAAATTATCTTCTTATTTCTCGAAGAGAAAGAATTTAATTATTCAAATGTTAATTGGATATCAATATTACCTACACAAATTTAGGATGTTACCTGTGTTGAAATTCTTGGGCATAATCTGTGAGCAGCTTAATGCAAACTTTTGACCTGATGTAAAAGAATTATGTAACAATTGATACGAGAGGATGCTAAGAACTTATCACAATATGTGATATTGTCTAGCTGTAATATAAGATAAAATTATTAAAGGTATAGATATTTACGTGACCTTCGGCATAGCAGTGGGTTCCCAATATCTGCATGAAGAATCCATCTCCAATAGATATACACTTCAGCACAAATAAATTGCAGAGTGAAAATCTCCTTAGATTTCTATATATAACTCCAGAAATGAGATGCTAAATCAAGAAAGAAAGTTTATATTGCTTTGTTAAACAAACATTGAAGCACTGCTCAAGTCCTTGATGGTTACATCACTCTTTTTGACTGAAGGAAATGGAAATTTGTTTTACTCAAATATGAAATACTTGAGTTCTACCTAGACGTCATGAGTTCAATGTTGAAAAACTCACTTGAAGCTGCTAAAAATCGAGGACACTTTCATCTAGAAGAAAATATTGTAGGTCATTTCTCAAAAAATTCGAGGAGAATTAGCCTGATGCAATAGTAAATAATGGATGTTACAATGCTGCAAATCGATTGATGTTGTTAATAAGACCAAATAGTTTTCGAGCCTAGGGAGAAGGATGGGATAATTACCAGGATATTTTTCAGACCAAAATATGGTCCCAGTAACTGAATTAATCAGTGTGAAGATAATCAGTTATACCACTACAATCCAGGGTGAGTGATATGACAGAGAACAAAACTTAGATAGGACAGAAATGGAAAACATAGTTCCAAAACTGAAATTGTCACATGAAGCAAATATAGAATGATTTACTACCTCTCTATGTAAACTTAAGTAGTTAATTAGATGCAGTCCTTAACGAGCGCCTCATTTTTTCTGAGCATGAGATTGATTTACATTAAGGTTCTACGAAATCTATCAGGTTTAGATCTATATACGGTAAAGGGTATATTCTTGAAAAATGAGTACACTGAAATTGCAGAATTAAATTATACCTAAAAAGAGTATAGCAAGATTCTCAACGATAAATTCTAAGCTCAGATATCACAAAAATTGTAGAATTAAACCCTAGCCCCAAACAATCAACTATTCCTAGCCCCAAATAAACCCTAGCCCTAAATGCTTCCATTAACCCTAACTTCAATCGGTTGTATGCATCCTAGACTCAATTGATAAAGCAAATTACATCAAAAAATCACAAGATTTACCCATTGTAAAGTAAAATCACAAACAAACATCCAAAATCAAATTGTTTCTAAAAAAAAATAATAAGTTAAAACTAATTCAAGCTTCAATTCGGATAGAGCGTGAACAATAATTTAAAATCGACTCAAAAAATAAAAAGAAAATACAAGTTTTTTCTTTTACAGTAGAAGCAAATACCTTCAATGCTTCAATTCGAGTATAGAGTGTAAGCTTGACCTTCAATTCGTACAGAAATTCCTTCAATTCGTGCAAAAATGCCTTCAAATCGGGCACATTATTGTAGAGAGAGAAAGAGTAGAAAGAGAGAGGGAGGCTGAAATGAATTGAAAATCCTAGAAGCCTCCCTTTTTTACACGTTATGTTTAATTAAAAATTAAAAATTAAAAATTAAAAATTAAAAATAATATTTTCAACGGATATTTTGGTCACTAAACTAAATCAATTTTTTTAATCTGAAGCGTACCGACGAATTTTCTGTCGCTAAATTTGTTGCTACAAAATAATTAAAATAGTCACAAATTTTTTGTTGCTGATCCGTCACTACATTTAGGCGCTAATGTTTTCCTCAATTATTTAGCGACAAAAGCATAATTCTGTCGTTGATTCGTTGCTAATAGCATACGTAAAAATGAACTTGCTATGCATGCGACCAAATTGATTGTTCCGTTACTAATCTGTCGATATATAGTGATGAAAATTAATCTGTCGGTAAATTCTGTTGCTAAACACTATTTTTTTTAGTGATAACTGGTGAATCCTTAATTATATTTTTTATTAATATAAACTTTAATTAAGTAATTTTATTAATTATTATATTTTTACAAATCAAAAAACATAGTTATATAGTTTTAAAATATAATTATAAATTATTTGTATGACGATAGTCTAAATTCAATACACTTTAGACATGATAGACATTAACACATCATAAAAATTACACAGTTCATAATTGTTGACCCTAGTGAACATCAACTAAAATATTCACTCATTATAGCTATTAAGCTAATCGTTGTCATGATTTCTTAGTACTCAAAACAAAAATTAAATATGTCCATATTTGATTGTTTTCACATTTTTTAATAACTTGAAATAGAAATATTGATTAATTACAATATTTTGTTTGAAATAATTTATCATGGCTAAAAGAATACTATTGCTAAACTAACTTTTATCATGGGGCAAAAATTTACAACTAAAAATTTTATTATGAGGAAAAATACATGGTTATACCATTAAAATATTCCCATAGTTTTTGTAGAATTTAAGCAAAACTATTTATTTAGTTACAATTTTTTAATATTAAATAATTTATTATGGCTAGTAAATTTTATTATTTGTTAGACATGTCAAGTCATACCATCCTTTTATTTATGAATAAATCGGATTAGATTCCACTTTTCAAGCTATCAAATATTCATATACTTAATTTTTCTCTGATACTTTTCTTTCTCACGTATCTTTTTTTTTTTTTTTTAAAAGATAATGAATAAACTGAGAAAGTATTTTTGATGATTAATCAATCCCAATTTTATTACTTTTTCTTTTATTTTCATAATTTGAAAAAACAATTGAAATAAGTTAAAATTGAAATAACTAAAAAAAATTAGGTAGTGAAATTGAATAATGGTTGAGTAAATTTTATCAATGATTATCCAATTCTGAGTTTATCACACAAAAAAGTTATTTCTTATTTTTTCTGTTACAAAAAAGTTATCTAATTTTAAAATTTATTACACAAAAAAAATTGTTTTTTTTATCACATAAAGGTATTTTTTTTTAATGTTTATCAGCATAAAATATTTTATTTATTTTTAAAAGGTATTTATGAAATTTACTATATAAATACGTACATTAGTAAGAAAAAAAGAAGTCAAATCATATATACTTTAATATTAATAATAATGTGTCAAAGTTATTGTAAGGAAATCAAACTAAGAAAAGAAAATATAATATCATATACCCCAACAAGTTTTATGTTATGAAAAAAAAATATTACTTCTTTTTGATAAGATATGATCTTGCACAATACTTAAAAAAAAAATCAATTAGAGTGTAATTTGATTAAAATATTCTTTATTAATTATTTAATATTTAGCTATTTACGTAACTCATAGTTCTATTATAGAATAATTAATGTTAAGCGCAAAATAACGGAGGGAGTATGGATTTTTCTAAAATTATCTTGAATATACTTCCTTTATTTTATTTTACTTGATCGGTATACTATAAATATATGTTTCAACTTACTTATCAATCTCACAAATTAAAAGAGTTTAATTACTTCTTTCTCAATTCTCATACTACTTTAGGATTAAATAACTACATAAAGTAGCAGTACTAATTAAATTTAAAGATTCAATTCATCGTTAATAAGGTTAATTTAGTAAAAATATACATTCAATTAATTTTTTCTTAAGGCGTGCGTTAAGTCAACATGGGCCAAATAATATACAACAGAGAGAGTAATTAATTTATTTTGAAGAATTATGTCATATTTTCATATAAAATATTAAATCTCATGTGAAATTTACTTTTTAGTTAACTCAGTCAAAGTTGAATAACTTTTAAGTGATCAAAAATAAAATATAATAAATTTTAAAATTGACGACTCAAGGTTTAAGAAAAAATAAAAAAAGTATATGTGTGATAATAATAATAATAATAATAATAATAATAATAATAATAATAATAATAATGTGAATAAATTCAAAATTACATAACCAACTTTATCCAAAAACATCTTAAAGAAATATGATATGTATACAGTAAAAACATTTGTAAAGCTTGATGAAAAAGAAAACAAGAGTGGATTAGGAAGAATGAAAAGAATGGTGAAGTGAGATGATGTGTGGATCCCACATTATAAAGACAATTAAATAAACCCCTCATATACACAACAACAACAAACTCAGTGTATTCCCACTTAGTGGGGTCTGGGGGGTAAGATGTACGCAGTCCATACCTCTACCTCTGATGAAGTAGAAAGGCTGTTTCCGAAAGACTCCCGGCTCAAGGCACAAGATATCACACAAACACATAGTAAAGCACAGAAGCAGATGACATAACATAAATACGGCACCCATAAGGAATATAAAACAGAGGAAAGCAGAGGAAAGCACACAGATTCGTAATAAGCATGGAACACTGAATACGGAATCATAACGGGAATAAAAAATAAAAAATAAAAAAAAACCCCACCAAGTAATTCCCTACACTAGCGACCCAATCTGGCCCTACTCTTCTGCCGTAATTCGCGTCTTCCAGACCTTCCTATCTAGGGTCATGTCCTCGGTGAGCTGTAACTGTTCCATGTCCCGCCTAATCACCTCACCCCAGTACTTCTTCGGCCTACCCCTACCCCGCCTAAAACCATCCAACGCTAGCCTCTTACACCTACGGACCGGGGCATCCATGCCCCTCCTCTTCACGTGTCCGAACCATCTCAATCGTGCTTCCCGCATCTTACACTCCACTGAAGTCACACCAACCTTCTCCCGGATAGTCTCATTCCGAACTCTATCCCCTCGAGTCAGTCCACACATCCAGCGCAACATCCGCATTTCTGTCACCTTCATTTTTTGGATGTGGGAGTTCTTAACTGGCCAACACTCCGCTCCATACAGCAAGGCCGGACGGACTACCACCCTATAGAATTTGCCTTTAAGCTTGGGCGGCACCTTCTTATCACACAGCACCCCCGACGCGAGTTTCCACTTCATCCATCCCGCCCCAATACGGTGCGAGACATCCTCGTCAATCTCACTGTTACTCTGGATCACGGACCCGAGATACTTGAACTTATCCCTCATATAGTTAATGATAAATGTGATTAATCTATCATAAAATTTTTTATTCCATTTATTTTTAAGTTTAGGAAATTGTAAAGATTTGACTTACTTGGAAGGAAAAAGGTTAGGATAATCTTTATATATTTGTGGTTATTTTTGAGCCAAAAAATTGTGGCCATTTAACGTTTTTCTTGAAATTTATACTTTTATCCTTGAATCATACTCACTTCTTTCCATTTTAATTGTCTATCTTACTAAAAAATAGTTGTTTCATAATATTAATTGTCCATTTTATCTAATTAAGAGAGAATTAATTTAAAACTATACATATTATTCATACAATTAAATTTTTAAAAGTGCCAAAACTTATGTGTAAAGTCTAAAAAGGTTTTATAAGAGATAAATTACCAAACTTATCTTGTTATTCATAATTTTTTAATATGCGTGTAGAAAAAAAAGTGAACAGCTAAAATAAGACAGATGAGTATTTACAAATAAAATTGTTTCTCCATCAACTTGAATTGGTGACCTACGATAGTATATTTTAGAAGTATAAAAATACATGTAATTTATCCTTTAGATAACACTCCATATGAAACATTAAAGAAGTATATAAAACTATGGGCCGAAACCGGATAAAAGCGCGCGGGCACATGATTTCCAATTCCCCACTTTGGATCCACAGTTTTTGGACCCAACCTGCACTCTCCTTTCTGTCTTTGACATCCCATCAACAAAATGGAAATATGTGGGCGGCCAACCAGAATCACACTTCCTATCCTGTCTTGCTTTTGCATTGCAGTTACACACCCTTATAATATATAAGCAGAGATTTGGTGATACTTCAAGGCACAACAAAATTCCAAGCATCTACAAAAGAAATAATAAGCTCTTCTTTTTCTTGTTTGAAGTTGAAAAAGGGTGAAGGAAATTAAAGAAGAATGTCTGGGCTGATAGATATGTGGACAAATGAGGTTGCGAAGTTGCAAAACAAGGCATGTCAAGATGAAGATGTAGCTGCAGAACCCTTTTCCACGAGGAAAGCAAAAAGTAGTGATTTGGTCAAGGAAGATCATGAATCCCTCTCCTTATTTCAAAGATATGGCGGGTTGGCAACTAATTACTTGGGCAATCAACTCAATAAGTTGCTCAATTATTCTGATGCTTCAGTCTCAATGATTGTGGATTGTGTTAGTCCCTGAACAAGCAATTCAGCGCATTTCTCTGTTTGTCTCTTTGCCTGTTTACCTTTTTTTTGAAGTTGAGAAAATTGTACCAGTATTTTGATAAGGTCCCTAAATAACTTGGTGTACATATACTTACAGTTAACCGAAAGTCTCCAGTGCAGTTTCTTTTGAGATAGTATTGAAAATTATACTTGTCTAATTTTTTGCTAAACATAAAGAGTACAAAGAGTGAAAGAAAATACAAGGAGAAATATAGTAATTATGACACCTTAAATATCGTGGAAAACGACTAAAAGGATTAATTATATATAAATATTCATAGCTCTGTAAATGATCATGGTCCAAATTCTTAATCCCCATATGTAAAGAGATGCTTCAGTTTTATGATAAAAAGAGTTGGTGCTTCAAAAAGGTATTATAGACTATATTCGAACAAACAGATAGTGAGATGCATAAAAAATTGTATGGAGACACATATTTTTGCCAGATCCATGTATCGAATACATAATAATTATGTATCTCTCTTAAATTATTTTATAGAATAATGTATTTCTATCCAAATTGTTGTAAAGAGTAATGGATCTGAGTTGTTTTTATTCTATTAATACACTCATCATTCAATTGATATATGGGTGAAAATCATTTTCACCCCAACTTTGATTAAAAAATCAAACTCCCCCTCAACATTGAACAATAATCACACTCTCCCTTCATTCCATGCAATGTCCATTTTGTCCTTATAATTTTAATTATATATTTATGTAATATCTTTTTATATTATATGTAATGAATATTTTTTTAACATGGATATTTGTAGCATTTTGTTTAAATTTATTAACTTTATACGTAAATTAATACTTTTTATATTTACCTCAAAATTCAATGTTATTTTTTAAGATTGTTATTTTAGTACTATATGTATTAAGGAGTCGTTTGGTGTGAGGTATAATTATAATAATTCAAAGATAAAGTTCATGATTATTTATCCTGCGTTTAGTTAGATGTATTAGGTAGTCTCAAAATTATTTGTCGCACCATTTATGCCATAGTGATGAGATAAGTTATCACACATACATGTTAGTACAACTTATTTTGTAATAACGAATCCCGGAATAACTTGTTTTCAAAGAACCCACCCCTAAGTGTGTATATATACATATGTATGTATATGCATGTGCGTATATTTTCGTGTTTTATCACTCTCTTACTAAATTCGTTTCGTATTACTTAATTTTTTGTTGATATAACACAATCTTTAAGAAAATTTTACTTAGAGGTATATTTTGCTAAATTAACCTTAATAATGATAATTTGAAACTTTAAATTTATCTATACTGTTACTTTATATAGTTATTGAACACTAAAGGGTAAAAAAGAACATAATAAAATTCTCTTGATTTCACAAATTGAGCAGATAAACTAAAACATTTATTTTTAATATGAGGACCAAGTGATAAGAAACGATTTAATCTATTGTCTATATCAGTAAATAATTGTGATTGTCATTAATAGAGTATTACATATTTTATAATTTATATAAATAAATATAATCTTTAAAATTTGACCTTATTTTTATTCGAGAACAACATCTAGTATCCCTGAACTATGACCAAATTTGCTACGACACATGTCAACTTCACGGGGGTCCTATTACCCCTTAAACTAAATTTTAGCGTATTTTTGTCAATCTTTTTAGCTAACGTGATACCTTTTGTCAATCGTTTTAGATGGTGTGACATCTTTGATGTGAGCTCCATTTTATGTAATAAAGGTGCCACATTAGTACAAAAAAATACAAAAATATGTTAAATTTGAGTTCAGGGGATAATATGACTCCTGTGAAGTTGGAGTGTGTCATAACAACTTTGACCATAATTCGGGGTGGTACTAGAGGCTTATCTCTTTCATTTATTGTTTGTATTTTCTGCATTGAAATATGTTTATAAAATCAGTAGTACTTATTATTTTCACAATTTAAAATAAATATTATAATTTTGATTATTATTAATAAAACTAATTTTCTTATTATGCTAATTTACTTCATAAAGATCATCATTAGCTTATATATTTCTTATTTTTTTCTAGAAGATAATGTTTATGTTTTTATGAAAATTTGGTTATATAAATAATGTTTATGTTTTTATGAAAAATTTGTTATATGATTTTTTTTTAATGAAAATATGATGATTTTAAAGAAGTTAAAAAAAAAAAAAATAATTGATGATAAAGGATAAAATAAAAATTTTAAAAAGTCAATTAGGATAAAGGGGGGAGTATGATTATTGTTCAAAGTTGAGGGGGGAGTTTGATTTTTAAGACAAAGTTGGGGAGAAAAAATGATTTTGAATTGATATATTAACTAATGAATAATCAAGCAGTAATCTAACTGTTACATTTTAATATATCTGAATGTGGGGTGTGCAGTATGTATTCGTACTTGATATTAGTCAACCAAATATCAAAATGTCGTAACAACACTGAGACATTTATTAGGCTTGTTTCTGTTTGAAAAATCGTGATCCTTTTTCTAAATTTTAAATTTTGAACTGGTTACACAATTATAGGAATCATCGGAAGACAATTAAATGAAAGTCGTGTGATTTGCTCCATTATTGAATAAATTTTCGTTATTTTCCCTTTTAAAGCGTCTATTTTACACATAATGTATCAAAAATTTGGATGTATCAAGCGGCAAAGGATGTATCTGAAAGTGGCTGATTCAGAGATTATATTGTAATTTTAATAAAAATGGAGATTTGAAGTAATTATTCGTTAAAGGGTTCGGATTGATGCAAGTTTACGTAGTTTTATTTGATGAATTGGATATGGAAAAATTTGTTGACAACAAAAGTTATGTACTGAATTTGTATTTCTTTTTTCATCTATATTGTTCTAATTTAAATCTTAAGAAGGATATGTATATTGTATCTTTTTTTCTTCTCCATTTATTCTTTTGTGTTTTCTCACTATTAGACCTTTTTAATTTAATTTTCTATGAATCTCTAATAGGGTAAACAACATAAATCTCAGATTTTAGCTAGTTAATTATATCCTCTCTTGAATTTGTAATTTAGTTTTTCTCTCTCCCGAATTATAAATGTTCATATACATTCCTTCACGTTATTATACATTATAACCTATGCATATGAATTAACCATTTTAATGATATTAAGAAAAAAAATTAATCTAATAATTATTCAAGATTGTACTTTATTAATGTGTAATCAATGGATCCCTTAATTATGTAAATTTTTCAAAAAATATACTCCTAAAAAGAAATTTACCTCATAAATGACCTAGAAAATTTTAGAACCATAGAAAAAAGATCCTAGTAAAATAAAAGTACATGAAAAATTTTAAAGCGAAAAAAAGACACGTATAAAGAAAATATGACAACAGTAATATATAAAACATATTTTTATGCATAACATGCTTATGTATAACTAGATAAGTATGCCCATGCTTTGAACGATCCCAACATGAAAAGTATATATGTTTGCTTCGAACGATGAAATTGAAGAATAAAAGTCCAGGAAATTATTTTTCATGCGTTGGATAAACTGTTGAATGATATTGGAGACAATAATTTGAATAAATTGTATATCTATTTTGCGAACAAACTAATAGGATGTCATCCCTAAACAAAAAGGATAGAAAGTAGTACACCGATAAAATTCAGATAAAGAAAACTGAAGTAGAAAAAAAATAGAAAATTGATTCTTATACCACTATGATTTACTATATTATGGCTATACTTTATTCAGTTTCTCTATATTCATTGTTTCTTTTTTGCTTTTAGGTTGTATATCTGAGTACAACAGGGAAAAAGTACTAACTACTTACACAACTAAACATTAACGATTACCCATCAAGAACCTCGACTTAGAGAATTTTCAATTATATCAAAATCATGATTATACTTTGACCTACTCTAAATGCTCGATTCTTTTATAAAGAAATTCAGAATAAATATTGACATTCAATTAAATTTATAATAATCAAGTAAGCGACCTCGTTTCTTATACTGGTTCAAGTCACTGATGTTTAATAAGTAAGTGAAATATACACAATAAAGTGAACTTTTATTGAACATATAAAGTAATATGCAATGATCCTGAAGTAATCATACAAAATCTCATAGTTCAAAGGAACTTTAAATGTTAGAAATTGACAAAATTTGATTTACCTGAAGACACAGAATGCTAACTTGTATAGAGATTTACCAATTATGCCATAGTTTTTTCCATAACTTTCATCTTTGACACATATTGATATCATTTTTCCTCATAATGCTCAATATGTAGCCTCAAAAATGCAATTTTCTCTTTTTTTCTTTTGAGATAATATTAAAAAATTATATTTGTCTATTTTTCTGCTAAACATAAAGAATACAAAGAGTGAAAATACAAGGAGAAACATGATTTTATGATGCAAGATTGGTCGACTATAGGAAATAGGCAAGAATACACCGTAAATAACGTTGAAAATGACTAAAAAGATTAATCTATAATATATAATCTATTTATATTTGTAATCTATATCTATATCTATATCTATAATATATTAAAACTGTGAAGGGTTAAATGTTGTTTGAACTTTTTACCTTAATTAAAAGTCTTTGTTTTAGACAAAATCGGCTTTTCACTATTTTTTCTTAATATTTAAGAGTTGTACTTATAAGAAGTCATCAGAATTAATGACAACTAATACTTTTTTTTTAGCTTAAGAATTCTAAATTAAAAAAAAATAAATAGAAAAGGTTTTCTTATTATAGTTAAATTCCAAAATTTACGGTAATTATTTTTAATGATAAAATATTTTTTGACAAAAAAATTAATTCTAATTATGATAGAAAACTAGGCAAACCCTGACATAAAATAAAACAAAAAGTTAAGGACTTTTTGCATCAAAATTTTATTAATAATTTAATTATTAGTGAATTGAAGTCATTAATATTTTTGTTAAAGAGAAAGCAGTTATGTTTTACTTCTTACCCATTATTGAATCCATGTTTTCCTAGAATAAAAAAAGATTTTATATAAGAATCTTAATGAACCATTTATTTTAGAAATTTTTAATCAATAATTGTTAGTTTTCCTAATACCAAACATTAGACCTTATAGAATATTTTTTCATTTTTAGAGACAAAATAAATGTGGTTAATAGTTTATCAAAAATATTTTAATTGTTGAGTCCTTCTGATGCCCGTAAACAAGAACCATAGCTCAAGAAGCTAAGCTCGATGAACTACTATAACTGATCAGGGATGAAACTTCTGAGAACTCAGCTAATTAGAGAAGAAGAGAGGTTTAAGGAGAGAATTTTTGTATTATCAATCAATGAATCTATAGAGTACAAATGAGAGTATTTATAGACCCCACTGAGATTAACTACCTCTAACTAACTACTAATTGGAATTGCTATAGTGACAGTAAGTAACTAACAACACCAGTGACAGTCAGTAAGTGACAGTAGCTAATAGATACAGCTATAACAATTTTGTGTACAGGAAGTAATGAAACAGTAAAACAGTCTCTTGATCTCTTTGACTCTCTCGGTCATTTGTATAACCCATACTTGTATCAATACCCCTCCGCAAAGAACATTCTTGACCTCAAGAATGGAGAAGATGGAACATTCTTCTCAACATTGTATCAGTATACCCATTTGTCGAAGAAATAGCTTGTCCTTAGGGATGGAATGTAGGAAATATATGTTGCAACTCAGACTCAAATTCCCAAGTAGCTTGAGTCTCATCAAGGTCAGACCATTTAACCAAAACTTGTCCCACAGCTCTATTACCTCTCTTCATAAGTCTTCTGTCAATAATAGCCTCAGGGCTAGGACAATAGGGACTTGACAGCTGAACAATAGGAGAATGAGTAATACTAGAGGGAACCTCCCAACATCTTTTCAATTGGGAAACATGAAAAACAGGATGAATAAGGACATCTATTGGAAGTAACAACCTATAAGCCACTGCACCAATCTTAGAATCAACAAGATAAGGTCCATAGTATTTGGCTGCCATTAGGAAATGATCTTACCGCAATAGAAGTTTGCCTGTAAAGTTGAAGATTCAAATAGACCCAATCTCCTACCACGAATGACCTGTCAGGCCTGTGCTTATTAGCAGTATCTCTCATTCTTTGTTGAGCTCTAGCAATATAAAATTTTGACAACTGAATAATAGATTCTCTGGCAACCAAGGATCTATCAACCATGTCAGTAGCAGCTTTACCAGCTAAGTAGGAAAGATGAATAAGAGGTTTTTGTCCATACAAAACCTTATAAGGTGTACACTTTATTGTGGTATGATAGGTGGTATTATACCACCATTCCTCCAAGGGTAAATAAGAGCACCATTCCTTAGGCTTGTCAGAATAAAAACACCTTAAGTAAGTCTCCAATATTCTATTCAACACCTCTGTTTGTCCATCAGTTTGTGGATGGTTGTAACACCCCGATTTGCTGAACAGGAAATGCTACTTGGTGCTCATGACCCCGAAGGACCACAAGCTGATCCATGACTAATATATGTACCTGTATACTGCATAAAATACTGAATAATGCAGAAACATGGACTAAAAGGCCATAAGGTTCAATACTGAACATAACATGGATGAGATAATATCTGTGGGGTAATACAATACCTAAAACAAAACTGTAAACATTGAAGTCTGAAATACAATAGTCTGCATCTAGTCTAAAAGCCTCTACTGTCTGAATAATCTGAATAAGGAGTTGATGGGACATGTCCCCAACTAACTCTAACTAATAACTAATCAATGAAATAATGGAGAAATAATGATATCCTCAAAGGATGAGGACTCACTTCTATTCTGACTGTTGAGATTGGAATCTACTGTTAATCTGGAACTGGTGTCTCTGAACCTATGGTGTAACATAAAAAGAAAACACCATAGCACAAATACGTCAGTACAATGAAAATGTACTGAGTATATATGTGAGGTAGGCTAATTAAAGGGTTAACATACATGAATAATGTTAGCTGACTGTCTAACATAAATACGAGAATGCATACATAAATACGTAACTTTAACTGGCACTGTGATGTCATGATTACTGAATATGAATACTTGATGACATGACATATTAATAACTGATATAATCGATAGCATAAATAGCTGTATATGAATGTAATTGATAACATGGATGAATGTATCTGACAGTCCTAAATCTGATGGAACTATCTGATTCCTTACAGTATCTGAGTCGACTGTATTTGACAGTATTGAATCTGAATAACTATCTAAGTTTTTTTACTGAGACTGGTAATGAAACTGTGAGAGGTAGTATTTAACTGACATGCCCTTCATACGCCATTATGGCTGAGTTGGGGTCCAATCTATAACCTTAATTGGAAGGGTATCAATACTGCGCCACTGGTAAGGACAAGCTGTAGGCGACCCTTATCTGATAGTGTCCCCAAAAGAGAACGGTGGGGCCCTTATCTGACAGTGCTTATCCACCTTATCAACCCTTATCAAACATTGTTGATGTCTCAACCTATGCTGGCTATATAGTTCTAGAATGCAAGGATGACTTCTAAGGATCACACCCTCATTTGATAGTATGTGTCCCTATCCTTGGGTTCACTCGGTGATAATTCCTACTCCCATCTAAATAGACACTGAACATGATTTACTGAACTAAATATGATCTGAGTTAATAAGTTTCGTTGACTGACGGAATACTACTGATATCTGACAACTGACTGAGTCATGAGATCATGGAGATTTTTCCTGAGTCATAAGACTATCTAAAGTCTAAGGATTCATAGCTTGACTTAAAGTATCATGAAAGTATGATATGGCTCTAGGTACACAACTAATGTTTCGCTTACAAGTACCCCCAGGACTCGATGGAAAGAAACAGACAAAATATGACTTACTTGAATATATAATAATCATCATAATACATTTATTGAAGCATTTCATCAAACATGTGATAGGCATAAGCTTGTACGTACATAGGGATTTCATGATATCATGCTAATTAGACACTTTCCCTTCATCTAGGCATTCAACCAAAAACATAGTAGGCATAGAATGGGTAAACAACATCATACAACAATTAACTGCCGTGATTCAATTCCAATTTAATCATTCAAGGGTTTTGTCCTAGGGTTTCATGAATCTATACCGATACAAATCAACCAATATGGAATTTAACACTCATTCATGGAATACAATTCAATTAATCATTATCAACATGAACAAAAGCAGCCCAATTATGAAATTCATAAGAAAATCCATAACTTGAATTTAGAAAAGTGGTTCTTGGGCTTCATGGACGAAAGGAGTCCATGAATGAACACTATGCATACCTTAGTTCGTGATTTCGTAAAGATTGATGGTGAAACCTTTTTTAATTTGAATCCCTAATAGAAACCCTAGCTTGTTCTTAAGAGAAAATTGAGAGAAAATAGTATATTTTGGGTGAAGAATAGCTAAATCACATGTTATTGGGTTTAAATAGGGGTAAGAAATTGATCCTTTTAACCCTGGATGAGTCATTTAATTTCAGTAAAATTTTCCCGAACTGGGCCCTTGGCGCGACGCGGCATTATCGACCCATGTCAATGGAAATTGACAATTGGGAAATTAAGGGATGGCGCAACGCGGAGCCATCGCATTGGCCCTTCTTTCGAGACCTGGAACTTTGGCGCGACACGGGGGAAATCCTACTGAGACACTGGAAAAAGGACAATTCTGAATTTGAGTGCTGGCGCGATGTGCCATAATCGCGGACACCTACTGGAAATTAACAAATGCTATTTCCTCTTGTGGCGTGGTGCGCCACTGACTAATATGGTGTTGTTTTATGACGGGAACTTGAAATAGTCATAAGTTCTTACCCGGTTATCGGATTTAAGCGAATCATATATCGATGGAAAGCTTATTGAATTTTTCACATGAAAAAAAAGTAAAAATCTTGAAAATTCCACATGGAATAATTATCCTTCACTTTAGAAGCTAATCCTAGGCATTCTTGGGATGAAATTTGCTAGAAAACTTTGGCGTATTACAATGGTATACAGTGGATCTCTGTAGCTGAACACCTTGCAAATTAAAAAATTCTTGCCAAAAATTACTTAGGAAGATGGGATCTCTGTCACTAGTTAATGTGTTAGGCATACCATGCAGCTTAAAGACATTGTCAAGGAAACATTGAGCCACTGATTGGGCTGTATAAGGGTGAGACAAAGCCAAGAAATGCCCATACTTGCTCAATCTGCCCACTACCATGAGTATTACTTCTTTACCATTAGACTTAGGCAAACCCTCAATGAAATCCAAACAAATGTCTGTCCAAACACCACCAGGTACTAGCAAAGGGTGTAAAAGAACTAGACTAGCAGCAACATCATACTTATACCTTTGAAAAATATCACATTTGTTAATAAAATTCTAGTGTCTTGCACTAATGATTCCAGTAAAATAGTGATTGCAGTCTTTTATTAGCGGCATCCATACCAGAATGTCCTCCTTGGGTAGATTCATGTCAAAGAGCGATGATGGACCTTCTAAGCTGAGCATCATTACCAACTACCCACCTGCCTTTCCATCTCAACTAGTTATGAAACTAAGTAAAAGATAAGTTGAAGTCAGCACCTTACAGATAATAGCTTGTAGGTGTTGATCGGTAATCCAAGAGCTTTTAATTTGATCCAAGAGTGAACCATTAGGACCTAAAATAGAAATGGACAGTAACTCAGCACTAGGATTCCTGGACAAGGCATCAACAACTTTGTTTTCCACCCCTTTCTTGTATTCAATGGCAAAGTCAAATGTCATGAGCTTGGAGATACAAGCCACTTGGAAATCAGTATGAATGTGTTGATTCAATAGATACTTAAGATATTTTTGATCAGTTTTGACAATGAAATGCCTTCCTAATAAGTGATGAGACCATTTTGAAATAGGAAAGAGTAGTGTTATGAGCTTGGAGATATAGGACACTTGGAAATCAGTATGAATATGTTGATTCAATAGATACTTAAGAGCTTTCTGATCAATTTTGACAATGAAATGCCTTCCTAATAAGTGATGAGACCATTTTGAAATAGCAAAGAGTAGTGCTAACAACTCTCTATCATATACACTCATAGCTTGATGTTTGGGTGCCAAGGACTTGCTAATGTAAGTAAGTGGATGCCCTTTTTTCATCAATACAACCCCTATACCCTTGCCACTAACATCTGTCTCCACCACAAAGGTCTGATTGTAATTAGGAATAGCCAAACAGGAGCAGAAATCAGTGCCTGTTTGAGTTCTTCAAAAGCTTTAGTAGCTATTGCATTCCACAAGAACCCTTCTTTCTTGAGTAGATCATGTAAGGGTCTACAAATAACACCAAATCCCTTTATAAATCTTCTGTAGTAACCAGCAAGACCAAGAAATCCTCTTAACTCCTTAAGATTGACAATAAGTGGCCACTGCTGAACGACTAGTATTTTCTTTGGATCAGTAGCAACACCTTGTGCACTAATCACATGGCCTAAATACTCAACCTTGGACACCCCAAATGTACACTAGCCATTTTGGCATATAAATGATGCTTAACCATAAGTTCAAATACCACTTTAACATCAGTAATATGAGCAGGCATAGAATTACTAAAGATTAAAATATCATCAAAGAAGACTAACACTGATTTTTTTAGTAATGGTTTAAAGATAGAATTCATTAAGCTTTAGAATGAGGATGGTGCATTTGTCAGGCCAAAAGGCATAACCAAGAACTCATAATGACCGTCATGAGTTTTGAAAGCTGTTTTATGAGTATCACTCTCAATCATTCTTAGTTGGTGGTAACCAGCTCTAAGGTTTATCTTAAAGAACACAGTTGCTCCATGTAATTCATCTAAAAAATCTTCAATGATGGGAATGGAAAATTTATCTTTGTAGTCAGCTGGTTTAATTTCCTGTAGTCAACACATAACCTTCAGCTACCATTTTTTCCCACCAGCACAACAGAAGAAGCATAAGGACTAGAGTTGTGTTGAATTACACCTTGATCTAACATTTCCTGCACCAGTTTCTCTATAATGTCTTTCTTTACACCAGGGTATTGATAGGGTCTTTTATTTATTGGATTTGCAGACTCAATAAGTGGTATCTTATGATCAAATGATCCTCTATATGAAGGTAATGTAGCAAGTGGCTCAAAGATAATAGAAAACTGTTGCACCAATGCAGATAATGCAGGATATATGTCTGTACCTTATGTCGCCTGTATGTTGTGACAATATATCTCTGATATTGCTGTATCAACCACCTCCATCATGTAGTAGTTGGCCTCAGATTCCATCTTCTTAATCAAGGAGATGGCCTTAGAGTACTTAAGCTAGCTGGTAGCACCTCTCCACACATGCCTCTTCCCCTGATACATAAACTCTATTGTACTGTTCTTGAAGTTAAACAGAATCCTACCAAGGGTATTTAAGCTTGGGTCAATGTCTTGGGTGTTTGAATCTTGACTACCTTATTCAACTCTGGCTTCAACCCCCCTAAACAATAGCTTATAGTATTCTCAGTTGATAGATTAACAGTTGTTAGTAACCTATCAAATTCTGCTTGATATTCTCTAACACTCCCAGTTTGCCTCAAATTTTTCAAAGCCTCTACTGGGTCTTTAAATCCCTCCCCAAATCTCTCATTTAGGGATAATACATGTTCAGTCCATGAGATTTCAGAACTAGCATTTCTAGAGTTCATATACGACCTATGCCATGTAATAGCTTCACCATCCAAATGGATGGAAGCCACCTTCACCCTCTGTTCAAAAGGAATTTTCTCTATAGAAAAGACTTGATCAACCTTGTGTAACCAAGTGCACAATTCACGACCAGAAAAATGAGGGAAATCCAATTTAGAGAATCGAGTAAAAAATTGTCCATTACCTAATTTCCATTTCCATGGAAATCCTTATTGCAACCTTTATTTTGCAGCCCGGCTGGACAACTTCTGATGGTGGAAGATTCAGCTCTTCCCTGCTCTTTTTCTTTCTCCTTGGACATCAATGAACCCAGGGTTTCCTTCATTCCTAAAATCTCCTTATCAGCTTGAATATTTCTTTTATAAATGCTCGACATCCCTTCCATTAATTTCTATAATTGATCTTGAATCTGAGAAAGCTTACCATCAACTTTCTCATTTGATTTGTCTGAGTTTTTATCATAAAATACCATGGTTTATTGAGCTGAGAAATGAGTGTCTTTGATACCAATTGATGCACGTAAATAAGAACCGTAGCTCAAGAAGCTAAGCTTGATGAACTACTATAGTCGATCAGGGATGAAACTTCTGAGAACTCAGCTAATTAGAGAAGAAGAGAGGTTTAAGAAGAGAAAATTTTTGTCGAGAACTCTGCCATATATACATATACTATGATCTGTGAACACATCCACTTGAACTCCGCATAGATAATGCATCCAAATCTTTAAGGCAAATACTATGGCTACTAACTCAAGATCATGAGTAGGATAATTCTTCTCATAGGGTTTAAGCTATCTAAAGGTGTAGGCTATGACCTTACCATGCTGCATGAGGAAATAACCCAAACTTACTCTGGATGCATTACAATACACTACGAACCCATCTGGACCATTTGGAAGAGCTAAGACTGGAGTTGAGGTGAGTCGAGTCTTCAACTCCTGAAAACTCTTCTTGCAAGGATCTGACCATTGAAACTTGACTTTCTTTTGAGTCAATCTAGACATAGGGCATGAAATAGAAGAAAATCCCTCAACAAACCATCTGTAATAGCCAACCAAACCCAAGAAACTCCTAATATCTGATGGAGAGACAAGTTTGGGCCAGTTTCTTACTGCTTCTCTCCTTTAAGGATCAACCCTAATGCCATCAAACGATATAACTAAGAAATGTACTGACCTTAGCCAAAATTCACACTTAACTGAATTTGGCAAATATCTGATGATCTCTAAGAGTCTAAAGTATGATTTTGAGATAGTCTGATCACGCTCACTGCAGGAATAGACCAGAATATCATCTATGAAGACTATGATGAACATTTCTAAGTACTGCTTGAACACCTGAATATTCATTCACGATTGGGACTGAATCAAGACTAGGAGTTTCATAACTAGTGTCCTTAACTCGAACAATATGATAGACACATCCCTTAGATATCATTTTCCTTGCCCGAAGGTACGAAATAAGCTAACCTCTGAAAGCTAAAGTACTACCCCTCCACTCTAGGACAGGTTTATTCGGAAACTAAAAATAGACTATTCTACTTCTGCAGTCGACTGTGGCATAGCAGGAATAAAGACAATCCATGTCAAGAATGATATCAAAATTAGTTATCTCTAATTCAACTAAGTCTGCTAAAGTGACTTTTTGAAATATCATAACCGGGCAGTTCCTGTATACCCGCCGAGCTATGATTATTTTACTCACTGGGGTAAAGACTAAAAAGGACTCTTCTAGAATTTTGGGACTAGTTCCAAAATCGCCTACTATATAGGGAGTAACAAAAGACAAAGAAACTTCTGGATCTAGCAAAGCATAAACATGCACATGAAAGATCTGTAATGTACCAGTAACCACATTAAGAGAATTTTCCTGATCTTGCCGAGACTGGAGAGCATAAAGTTGATTTAGGCGTTGCCCACTAGTAGCACTGGAGGTGGCACCCTACTGGTTTGGGTAACTGGACTGAGCTGAGGAATGGTTCTGCTGACCTTGAGGACCTGGCTGAGGACAATCTCTGACTCTGTGGCCTGGCTTGCCATATCCAAAACAACTACTACTGCCAGCTCTGCAAATATCCTAATGGTGCTTGCCATAAATCTGGCAAAGAGAATAGGTATGGGCATTGCTAACACTGCCCGATCCCTGAACTTAAGATATGGAGCACTAGCTGAAGAAGGAGATGGAACCACTGACTTGAGATAAAACTGAGAACGGTTTCCTCTTTCTGATTTAGGCAGAGCAAAGTTGAAACTACCTGTCATTTCTCTCTTATTCTGCTTCTCCTTCATCTTAATCTTTTGATCTTCTATCTGCTGAGCATGGGTCATAAGCCTAGCTATGTTCATGTTACTATTCAACATCGCTGACCTGCACTCATTGACTACACTATCATTTACCCTAGAAACAAACTTACTCATCTTAGCCCTGCTATCTGCAACCACATGAGGAGCATATCTGGCTAATTGAGTAAACTTAAGAGAATACTCTTTCACTGTCATTTTACCCTGCCTGAGGATGATAAATTCTAACACTTTAGCTTCTCTCAACTCTAAGGGAAAGAATCTATCTAAGAATGCAGTAACAAACTCCTCCCACTTAATAGGCCCTATATCTACAACCATATCTAACTTTTACTATTTGTACCAAGTGTGAGCAATATCCTGTAACTGATATGCAGCTAGCTTCGCACTCTCACTAGAAGTAACCCCTATGATATCTATAACCTTTTGAACTTGATTAAGAAATTCTTGAGGGTCCTCATCTATCTTAGACCTGAAAAAGAATAGAGAATTTATTCGGGTAAAGTCCCAAATCCTGGCTGCAGCTGAATTAGCCACTGGGTTGGCCGGAATGAAAGCTGGTCATTCATTCTAAGCAGCGACTGACTTAGTAAGAGTTGTCAATGCAGCTCTGAACTCTGCATGAGAGACATGTTCTCCCAAAGAATCTTCGGGCTGAGGGGCTGGCTGATTCCCGTTTCTTCTTTTAGGAGGTATGTTCTGTACAAGAAAAGGAGAAACGAATTAGACTAAGAGATTAGGTTGAGATTATACTCACTGGCACGATAAGAATACTAAAAGAAGGAAAACTGTTCCTAAAACATCTTATAGCCTTCTGCACATAAATGTGGAGTGCAACACACCCATGTACAAGACTCTACTAGATGCGACTTTCAGACTTCCTAGGACTCTATTGAACCTAACTTTGATACCAAGTTTGTAACGCCCCGAATCTGGTACTTGAAATGCTATACGATGCTCATGACCCCGAAGGACCACAAGCTAACCCATGATTGATATCTGTACCTGAACACTGCATAATACACTGTATAAATGTGAAAATAATGGCTGAAAGGCCATAAGGTTCAAAACTATTACATAACATATGGATGGGGTATGAAATACCCAAAACAACTAAAATAAACTGTCTGAATATACTGTAGTCTGAAAAACCTCTAACTGACTGAACTGTCTGAATAAGGAGTTGATGGGACATGTCCCCAACTAACTCCAACTAATAAATTAATTAATAAGATAATAAATTAATGGTAATGTCCTCGAACGAATAGGACTCACTGCTAACTCTGACTGCTGAGACTAGAATGCTACTGATGCTCTGGAGCTCGTGCTTCTGAACCTATGGTATAAAACACCATAGTGCAAATGCGTCAGTATATTTAAATATACTGGTATGCATATGAGGTAGGCTGAATGCAAAGAGTTCACATGTATGAACGTGAGAATACATGCATGAATACATAATGACCATAACTGAGTTTGTGATAACATGATTACTAAGTCTGAGTAATGATAACATGAGATACTGATATATGTATAACTGAAATAACTGATACTGAGCGACTGTATCTAATAGTCTAGGTTTTGATGAAACTAGCTGAGTTTTGTACTATTCTGAGTTGACTTTATATGACAGTCTTGAATCCTATAGAACTATCTAAGTTCTATTACTGAGACTGAATGACTATATCTGACAGTCCTAATTCTGTACTGAAACTGTAGGAAGTAGTTATCTAACCGACATACCCAAAATAATACAATATAACTGAGTTGTGGTCCAATCTGTAATCCCAATTGGAAGGGTGTCAATACCGCATCACTGGTAAGGACAATTTGTGAGTAACCCTCATATAACAAGTGACTATAGTGAGAACAGTGGGAACCCTCATATAAAAGGTTAAGCCACACCATCTACCCTCATATAACAGGCTATGATGTCTCAACCTACGCTGGCTACGTAGTTCTCGAACACAAGGATTGCTTCTAAGAATCAAACCCTCATATAACAGGTGGGTTCCCATCTTTGGGTTTTCTCGATGCTAATTTCTACTCCCATCTGGATAGACACTGAACATGATTAACTGAACTGACTGGACTAATTTAACTAAATTCTGTTGACTGACGGAATACTAATGAGATTACTGAATTTCTGAGGTTTCTAAGATCACTGAGTTTTCCTGAGTCACACGACTGACTGAATTTCTATGAACATGGCTCAACTGAGAGTATCTTGAAAACATGACACTGGCTCTAGGCACACAGCTAATTGTCAGGTACAAGTACCCCCAGGACTCGATAGCATAAAACTGACAAAGTATGAATTTCTTGAATACACGACCAACATCACAATCCATAATACAATAAGTTGGAGAATTCATGAAGTACAAGTTCTAAATCACCACAATGGCCACATATATATCCATAACTCATTGACTAAG
This sequence comes from Capsicum annuum, assembly GCF_002878395.1. Taxonomy (NCBI): domain Eukaryota; kingdom Viridiplantae; phylum Streptophyta; class Magnoliopsida; order Solanales; family Solanaceae; genus Capsicum; species Capsicum annuum. Next base: position 40,655,159 of record NC_061119.1, read on the forward strand.
ATATTTCATCAAACACTTGACATGCATAAACTTGTACATAAATGGAGATTTCATATTATAATACTAGGATGACACTTTTCCTTCACATAAGCATTTAATCAAACACATGGAAAGCATGCTTTGGTTATACAATCATCAACACATCTAATAATCATGGATACATCAATCAACGTGTAAATTTAAGGGTTTATCATGATTACTACGCAAATCACCACATCCTAGGGTCAATTATTGGAATATGTAATTTCAAATATGAATCAATACCCCACAACATCATGAACATGAATTTCAATTCAATTTAAATCATGAACATTCATAAATACACAAATCTTGAATTTTGAAAAGAGATTCTTGAGCTTCATGGGTGAAAGGGACCCATGAATCAACACATGACATACCTGGGTGGATGATTTCTTGAAGATTGATGAAGGAAAACTTAAATTCTTAACTTAGAATTAAACACCTAGGGTTTCTTGTTCTTGAGGATTGATCTTTGAGAGAAACCCTAATTTGATGTTATAGATGAATAATAAAGTTATGAGCTATCGTCAGGTATAATTAGGAGTTAAAACGGGTGGAAAAAGACCCAAATACCTTTTTAAAAATGACTTTAAATTGCTGAACAGGACCTGCAACGGCTTGTGCAACGGACCATCGCTGGCTCGATGGTTCGTTATTCTGACCATCACTCCTGGGCCAGAATAGGGACTCACTGCCTTTGTAGTGATGGCTTGGGCGATGGTCCATCATAAGTTCGACGGCCCGTCAACCTGTTCGTCTCACCTTAGTAAGAAGACTGACTTACTGGCTTAGCTGCGATGGTCTAGGCAATGGTCCGTCGCTAGATTGATGGTCCGTCGACCTACCCGTCGCACCTGGACAGTTCTGACAACTCTCGATAAAACGGCCATAACTTTTTACTCTGATATTAGATTTGGACGAAATTGGTATTGTTGGAAAGATAATTCAATTTCCCACTCAACAAAAAGTAAAAATATTAAAAATTTCACGTATATAAAATGGATTCTTCTTTCAAAGAAAGTTTTTGAAATTCTTGGTATGATTTCAAGCTAGGTAGAAGAATGGGGTATTACAGATGGTCACAAAAAAGAGAACTGTCAGTGGTCACAAAAAAGAGAACTGTCAGGGAAGGCTTAGAGTCAAAATAAATACTCCTAACCATATTTATCAGATGCAGACTTTTATGAAATGACCTATTTCCAAGATAAATGACGTGACCCAAACTAGGGCCTAGTCGTGTCGGACATCTCAAGTTTGCCCGGGACCAGAGACCACCCCCAATACCCCACCATAACTGCCCTGTACCCTATGTCAGATAAATTCTGAACATATAACAAGATAAAAATAATAATTATTTAAAGACAGTAATAATGTCTAAAACCATAACTATTTAACCATAACCAAATGTACAACTGCTGTCAACCCCAATACCAATACTAATACAAGGGCCGACACCAATATCAACATTGCCCATGCCCAAAGTAGGTTCGCAAAAGGCATTATCAAAAAATCAAGAATATTCGATTGGGACATGCCCCCAACCATAGCCAAAACCAAAGTCTAAGAAAAAAATAAATGAAAGAAGTTCATATCATAAAATAGAGTCTCTCGGAGTATGGAAGCTTACCACCTCAGTCTGAATCAATAGTTTTCCCCAAATCTAAGTCACCAGCAGGAGGAATGGTAGTGTGATAGATTCTTATAGTGCGTGGGGATACAACCTTCGAGGATGGTTAGCGGGTGAATGCTAACATGTACTCAAGAATAAAAATAAAATAATGCTATTATTCAAACCAAAGTAAATAACCATATACAATCACATACATACATATATATATATGTACATATATATATATCATGCCTAGAAAAAGGAACCAGGTTTAGCATGCATTTAAAACCTTAACCTGGGCTATATGGGTTCAGCTTCCCTTACTGAAAGGGACCTGGTGCATGTTAGCCGCATGAATAGGAGAATAACCTGAGATGACTTGTACATCTTCCAAAATGTAAAGTGTGACATCATGCACACAGTCACCAAGACCAAACCTCACACCGACAAACATGAGTTTCCAGTATTGGTCCCCCTAGGACCTCCACTTTCTATGACTTTGCTAACACATCTCCCTTTAAGACCATATTAAAACCATTTACACATTCCAACCATTTATCAAAGAGTGTTTTATTTAGGCATTAACCATTGGTATCATCATGCCAAAATTTAGAGCTTGTAAGTCTAACCATTTATTCATACCAAAGACATTAAACCAAGTTAACTCCAAAGTTTCCAATTAAACCAAAACCATGGCCACCATGGACTTTCCAAACCATTGAAAATCATCCAAACCAATTTAGGTTCCATTGCCTTTTTATATAATGTAAAGGTTTCAATAATAGTTAAACTATGTGACAAAAACATTCTCATTGGCATTTTAACAAACATGTTGAGGGCATATAATTTCTAAAATCAAAACCAAATATAAATTGACCACTCCCATGCAAACACTTGTTCAAAACCATAAATATTACATAAAAACCATAATTAAAACATGGTAAAACAATATCCAACCATGAAAAACCAAAATCCCCAATATCTATTTCAAAACCCAAAACAATACCGCAATAATATCATGGAAACCATTCATTAAGATATGCTTTTAGTTGAAATAACAATGATGGAGGAGTAAAATTCCTTATAAACCAATGAAGACAGAGATATTCACTCTTGAAAGCCCCTAATTGTTTGCCTTGTAGAAACCCTAGCCTTTTTTGTAACACCCCACATTTTAAAGCTAGAATTCAAATCGTTGTACCTATGCATACAGACTTGAACCTGATTATTCTATGTACATAAATGTATATATATGTGTGATTATTAAATATATTTTTGGTTTCGCATGTTCATATATTCATGTTTTACCGTATCCCAGCTTCAGCTCTACTTATTCTACAAAAGTAAAGTTTTAAAAAACTAAGTATAGTGATTCGCCAGCTTATTAGATTATGTTTATTACTCATAATTTAAGCTACTTCAGATTTTATTTAATTTCAATCTCTTGGTGAGTCTACTTGCAGTTTGCATGTATGTTTTAAGATTATGTACCTACTCAGTTTTACTTATTGCATTCACCCCCTCTTACTCAGTACATTCTAGAAGTACTGATCCATATATATGTCTGTGTGGCTACATTGTTTCATAATATCGGTACCAGTTGTAGCCCACACATCATGATCAGAAAGTTGCAGTCTCCAGCCAGTAGGTGATGAGTTATCCTATTTTGGATACTCTAGTCAGATGTTGTTCATAAACTTTATTTTTATCATTCTTATGTATTGATTAGTGGTAGTTGGAGACATGTCTCAGCTATCTATAGTCAGTATAGTAGAGGTTTCATAGATGTCAGTCAGAGTAAGTCATGTAATTTTAGTTCTCTCTTCAGTTTTATCAGATTATAAATTGTAACAATATTATATTTTTCCTAGAATTTTGTTATGATTATATTTTTGCATAGCAATTTAGCTATTTTATATATTATAAATTAGTTACTCAAGTATCACGCCAGTTCATGGGTTAGCTTGGGATCACTGGTGGTTCTAAGCACTGTGTTACGACTTGGGGGTTGTCTCGGGTCATGACAAACTTGGTATCAGAGCACAGAGTTCAAGTGTTCAAGGCTGTCTATGAAATAGTGTCTAGTAAAGTCTTGCAGAATGGTACGAAGACATTTGTACTTTTCTTCAAGAGGCTACAGGGCATTTAAGAAAAATTTTCCTTCTTTCATGTCTCAGATCATACAGTAGAAGTGTTCTCTAAGGAACTTATGCAGATTCTCATGTTGATCCATTCATTCCAACTCTACTTTATTCTTGTGGCAACAAAAATAGTCAAGCTGAAATTCTTACAGATTGAGTTTTCTCAGATAGTCCCCATAAACAGTTATGGGATTACATGCAGGATTAAAAGGATCCTATCAGTTATCGTATATTCTAATCTTTAAAGCACTTCATTCATATTTATGAAAATCGTGCACTAAGCCAAAGTCAGATATGCTTTCATATCCCTTCTCAGAATTCTTTGATAGCATATGATCTAGAATTAGAAGCATGAACCCAGAAGTTTAGCAGTAGTAAAGTGGGGATAGTGTTATCTAAATTTAGTAGATTATGTACCCATGAGGCTAGTTGTATGAAAGGTAAACCAGAAGGATGAAAATAGTGTATGCAAGAATTTATGCATGTTGATTTGAAATTATATGTTGTTCATGTAGGGTATGTTGGTGTAATGATAATTATCATGTTTTAGGGAAAAATATAAGTTTAGAGATATGATATTGGTAGGCTATGATGGAAGTAGTATGGTTCATTAAAGGTTTAGGAATATCCATATTATGTTTTAGAATATAAGTTTGAATCTTTGAAGATTAAGATAGTAGAAAGAAGAGTTGAACTTCTTGATAGTGTGAACTTAGGGTCTGGTGATACTCATGAGGATTCTAAGTTAGTGTTTAAGTTATTATTTGATGACTATTGGGGATATAGAAATTTAAGAGTTGTATCTCATAAGAAAGTACTAGCAGCGGGTTTTACAATTTTAGGTACAGTCTTTCAGGATGAGTTTCTTATTTTTGTGTAATGTTATATCTTAGACTCTAAAGTAAAGTGGTTTTACTTCAGTTTAGATTTTAGTAAAGGGGTATAGAAACTTAGAATAATGGCTTAAATCTAAGGGGAGATGATAGAACACATAACTAAGTTAGAGTCTTAGATTCTTGTAGTGATGCCAGTATGTTGTAGAACAGCTGTAAGGGAGGATGATGCCCAACCCATTTGTATCTCAGTTCAAATTTTTGTACTTCAGTTATCACGATATCTACTCATGCCTTACATGTCATATCCATGATCATAACTTATATTCATGCACTTTTTAAAGAATCATGTACGCTTTCAGTTCCTAGTATAAAGAGTTTCAGTTTGTTCAGCAGTACGAAATATATTCCATGAATTTATGAACTCTAAACTCAGGTTATTCAACTCATGTCTCATATACCTATGTTTTACAGTATGCTCAGCTCCCAGAACTCATGGTATGCTATAATGATTAGTGAAATTCATATTAGGTCATGTATGTTCTCAGTTTAGATATCTTTAATGAATTCATACTTTTGATACTCTATTCCTCATGCCTCAGTTAAGTGTCAAAGTTATGTATAGTATTCTTTTATGTTTCAGGTCCTCATGTTCTAACCTTTCAGTAACCTCTCCTTATGAAATGATAATGGTTATGATTAATTATTTAAATGGGAGAGAGTAAAAGTTTCATGTTGGGGGAAGATTGTTTTATGCTTGTTTTATGTAAGTCCATAAGTTTGAAGAAGTATTGAGGTAGAGCTTTTAATAAATGGCATGGTTAGTTAAAATTTTGTGTGTATCTTTATGAGGATGATTTATGGAAGTTATCATTGATAGAGGTTTAGAGAATGTGAGAAAGATGCTTTTATGGGTGTTTTCCTAGAAGTTTGATGTGGTTATAATGATAGGCTTGAATGTCATATTGGTATATAAGTGGATAGGCATACTATGTGTTAGTTAATTCCTAGTAAGAGGTTAAATTTAGTTGTTGAAGTGGTAAGAGAAGTTATTCTTGAGATGAAAGATGTGAAATATGCAGGTGGTAGCAAATTCATGGTTTAGACTAGTATTATGGTGTTATGCATTGTACCTTGTGATTTCGAGTTAGGCTTGATCACAGTGAGGGAATTTAGTTTAGTTTAGACTTTAGTAGATAAAGTTATTAATGACCAAGATCCTTTGCTCTCTAATGTTACTATAACTTCTTAGAAAGAGTGTTAAAGAAATACTCCAGTTGAGTATAAGCTTTCTGTATGATTTAGTCTGTATAGTCAGCACTTCAGTACAACAGTCAGACAAACAAGTTCTTATGGTTTTCCATCTTTCCAGTTAGTCATACTATCCGAAGTCTCTTGAATATGACTATTCCAAGAGGTAAAATATTTGTATGTAGGTAATGTGTGGATTCAGCTCAGTTCAAGAATTAGTTTCAGATTCTATATATTCAGTCATGATTTAGTCTGTAAGTGTCCCGTGATCATCTCAGTCTTTCCTTAATATTTCAGCTAAGTCAGTATCATTTAGGCGACAAATGACCCCAAGGGGAAGATATTATAATACCCTAAGTATATTATGTCCTAAACCTCTCAACTTTTCTTCATGAAACCAGTTCCAGACTAAGGTAATGTTTACTCATAAGTTGACTTTCTCATTTCTATGTCAACCTTATAACTATTCTCATGTCATTGCTTGTGTTCAAAAAACTAGTTCAGTTCATGTATCATGCTCAGGATTAGTTATGCAATCATGATCCAAGTCATGAATGTTCAGTATACGATCTCAGTTGCCTTAGGGTTCTCAGTTTAACAAGTATCATTCGAGGACGAATATTCCCAAGGGGGAGATAATGTAATACTCCACATTTTCGGGCAAGAATTCAAATCATTGTTCCTATGCGTACATACTTGAACCCAATTATTCTATGTATATATATATGTGTTATTATCAAATATATTGTGTGGTAATATCTTTGTATATGAATCAAGGTCATAATACCCTCCTAACTTAAAGACGAGTTGAGGACTTCTCTATCGATAAAGTTTTGGCAGATTCTCTAGCTAGGGTCCATTTTATATGAGTGTATATTGTAAAATATATTTATTCAAGTGTCCTACTATAAATCAAATGAAAGGTCTTTGAGTTTTCTTTCTAATGCTTCTGGTTTCACCTTAATTCGATATCGTTGCGAGAAGTTATGCCCATTTTACTCAGCATATACATCTTTCCAAGGTAATGACTAGGCTGATAAGCTGTCAACTAGTTGGCAAGCCATCAACCAAAGTTGTCAACCTTAGGCAAAATCACTGAAGAAGGTAATGACTAGGCTGATAAGCTGTCAACCAGTTGACAAGCCATCAGCCAAAGTTATCAACCTTAGGCAGTAACTCTGAAGGAGTAGACGACTAGGCTGATAGGTTGTCAACCACTTGAAAATCCATCAGCCAAGTTGTAACCCATAACGAGAACATAAAAGGGAGTTGACGTCTAGGCTGATAGGATGTCAACTACTTGATAAGCCACTAACCAATTCATCAACTAAAGAAAATTCTATCAATTTTTATTCAGCTTTGGAAGGGTATTTTAGTATTATCCTCACCTCAAACCCTACCCCCATGACTTAAAAACATAAGATGGCATTATTTTCCCCCATTCTCAGTCCCTTAACACGTTTTTCATTCTCCCATCATTAAGAATCTCAAGAACAATAAGATTAGGGTTTCTTCTCAAGAACAAGAAATTCAAGATTTCTTCTTCAAGAAATTCAAGAATTCAAGTTCAATTTCAAGCTTTCATCATGAAGTCAAGAAATTAAGGTATGTGGGAGTTCATCCATGGGTCTCTTTTCACCCATAGAGCCCCAAAACCCTTTTCTTTCAATTATAAGATGAATTTTGTATCATTATGGTATTTTGTATGTTCAAAAAAAGATTGAATTTCATATTTTCATGGTGATTTAAATTAAATTCAGCCCATGAACGACTCTATGCAAGCTTTGACTTCCTCATGCTATGAATTTCTGTTTTCCATGTCCTATTTCAAGTGAATTTCATGTTAAATCCCCAATTTATGATTTTAGTCATGTAATCATGCTATTTCGTCATGTTTAAAGCATTCCCACATTCAAGTTGAAGATTATTACATGTTTGGTGGAATGTTCATGTTTTGGGTCTTTGAAACATGATTGCAATACTACAGTTTGAAGTGTTGATATCGTGCTTTATGGTCATTCAGTGCTGGCGAGTTATGAACACTAGATACTTATGTGTTTTTATAGGATTTTAGACCTTTCAAGTGATGATTTAGTCAAATCATGATTTTATTGTTAAACTCAGTTTGTTATGAACATATTGAGCATTATTAGTTCTTATATTTTCAATTACTTCAGAATATGTATGGATTGTTGTTTTCAAAACACCATGACCTGAGCGTATCAGTTATCAGTGCATACACCAGTCAGTATTTTAGTGTCTTTCAGTTAGGAGTAGGATTTAGCACTGAGCGAACCCAGGGGTGGGGGCATTCCTATAAATTTAGGGTTTGACCCTTAGTAGCAATCCCTAAGTTACAGAACTACATAGCCAACGTAGGTTTGAGATATTTTCCTACTATTTTAGGGTTGACAAATATCTCATGAGTACTCCTGCCAGGATAGGATAACTCACAATTAGTGTTAGCACCTGTGAAATGGTACGACACACTTCTAACTAGGTTATAGGTTGGACCGTGATTAGCTCAAATTGAGGCATGTCGGTTAGATGATACCTCCCATAGTCTCAGTACAGTATTCAGTATAGTTTTGGTTCAGGTTTCCTTGACCAAAGCATACAAATTCTCAGTTATTCAGTTATCATATTTTAGTCTTTCAGTTTACAGATTATTTCAGAAATATGATTATGCTTGGTCTTGCATTCTCAGATATTACTATTTTCATGCATTCATGATCAGTTATCTTATGTTGTTCAGTTAGTCCTTATCTTATATGCACAATACGTCACAGTTTCAGTCTAGTTATTCATACTAAGTACAATTTAGTATTACATATCAGTATTCAGTCATCAGCTATTCAGTGTTCGGATATCAATAGTCCGTATTCTATATCAGCTACTCAATATATAGGCATTAGTTATCCCTTTACTTAGATTTCAATCATTTTGTCACCCATGCATCAGTTATTCAGTTAATTAGATCAGCTCAGTACATGTATGTTTGTTTCGAATGTTCATATATTCATGTTTTACCGTATCCCAACTCTAGTTCATTTTATTCTACAAAAGTAAAGTTTTAAGAAACTAAGTGTAGTGATTCACTATCTTATCAGATTATGTTTTTTATTCTTGATTTAAGCTACTTTAGATTTTAGTTGATTTCAGTCTCTTGGTGAGTCTACTTGCACTTAGCATGCATGTTTTAAGATTATTTATCTACTCAGTTTTACTTATTGCATTCACCCCACTTACTCAGTACATTCCAGAAGTACTGATCCATATATACGTCGGTGTGACTACATTGTTTCATAATGTAGGTACTAATTGTAGCCCACATATCATGATTAGACAGTTGCAGTCTCCAGCCAGCAAGTGATGGGTTCTCCTATTTTGGGGACTCCAATCAGATGTTATTCATGTACTTTATTTTTGTTATTCTTATGTATTGATTAGTGGTAGTTGGTGGCATGTCCCAACTATCTATAGTTAGTATAGTAGAGGCTTCATAGATGTCAGTCAGAGTTAGTCATGTAATTTTAGTTCTCTCTTTAGATTTATTAGATTGTAAATTGTATCAGCATTATATTTTCCCAGAATTATGTCATGATTATATTTCCGCATAACAATTTAGCTATTTTATATATTCTAAATCAGTTGCTCAAGTATTACGCCAGTTCATGTGTTAGCTTGGGATCACTGGTGGTTCTAAGCATTGTGTTACGACTAGGGGGTAGTCTCGGATCGTGGCACTTTTCTTGAACCAACGTCTTGAGAGAGATTTTAAGAGTGTTTGATTGAGAATAATAGGTTTACGAATCCCCTAAAATGTGTTTTATGTCATGGGGTCAAAAGGAGTTAAGAGGGGAATATCCAGAATGCTCCACTTAAAATTGTAAAATTTTTGTAGGTGGGTACCCGTTGACTCTCTAACTCATCACCACAGCATACAACTGGCACCATCCAGTCCTCACCAGAGCAGAGTATTGGACACCCGCATACTTTCCACCATATAGCTCATTACCCCAACCCATTTCATAACCATATGACTCGTATGGTCTTAACGTACCCAAGATAGAATCCAAAGGGATTTACATACGATTTCACACCATGACTCCTACCCTATCCTTACGACTCTTAGTGAGACACTCATACTCAAATCGAAGAAAAGTTACTAAGTTTCAGATTAAGTGAAGGTCCAACCCAATAACCCATCACCAAACCATACGACCCGTACCCACTAAGTCGTAACCATAAGACCTCACTATCACCTACTGGACACCTTACGAGTTGGGTCACCTAACCCATATCCATACCCATACCACATGACTCGTATGGTGAGTCATTAGAAGGAAAGCGAGCTCAAAGCTCATGAAATTTCCAAGGGCCAAACCCAGGGTGTTTCAATTCCCCCCACTCTGATCATTCGTTCTCGAATGATGGGATAAGGCAGTACAAGAATGATTTAAAACCCCAAACCTCTCTATTCTTACCTTTAAGACAGAAAACAAAACACCAAGGAATTTACCCTATTTACCTTTAACAAAGACAGAAAACAAAGATGTTAAGAACAACACATACCTTGAGCATGAATTTTCAAAATGGGGAATAGAAACAGATACTTGGACTTCAAGTCCTTTTCAGCTTCCCATGAAGCCTCTTCCACCTACCAATGCCACATCCTTAGTGCACAATCGACAAATCTGCTGATATAAGATCTCAACCAGGATCTCCCCATAAGACAAGGAATGCAAAATACTAATATCCTTGATAGGCATAATTTACGATGGATCACCTATACACTTCCTAAACATAGAAACATTGAATATTGGGTGGATGAAGCTCAAACTAGAAGGCAACTCTAACTCATATGTCACATTGCCAACCCTTCTCAAAATCAAGTAAGGATTGACATACCAGGGACTTAGTTTTACCTTATTTACAAACTACATCACTCCCTTCATGGGAGACACCTTTAGGAACACCCTATCCCAAATCTCAAACTCCAACTTCCTACGTCTCACATCCGTAGAGGAATTTTGGGGACTTTGGGCAATCTTAAGCCTATCCCTAATCACTTTCACCTTCTCCATAGCTTGGTGAACCAAGTACGGACCAAATATATACACCTCACCAACCTCAAACTACCCAATAGGAGACCTACACCTCCTACCATATAAAGTTTCAAATGGAGCCATCCCAATATTAAAGTGGCAGCTATTATTATAAGCAAACTCTCCAAGAGCTAAGTTCTCAACCCAACTACCACCATAATTAATCACGCAAGAACAAACCATATCCTCTAATGTCTAAATAGTCCTTTCTTCTTTCCCATCCGACTGCAGGTGAAAAGCAGTACTAAGACCCCTTTTGTTCCCCAAACCTTTCTGAAATTACCACAAAAAATGAGATAAAAACTGCGCACCATGATCATAGATGATAGAAATAGGTACCCTATGCAACTTTACAATCTCTTGGAGATACAATCTCGCATAATCCTTAGCCGAGAAGTTAGTCCTCACTAGCAAAAAGTGAGCTGACTTTGTCATCCTATCCACGATGACCCAAACCAAATCAAATTGATTCCAAAACCTTGGAAGACCGGTAACAAAATCTATGTTGACCACTTCCCACTTCTACTCTGGCAACTCAATATCTTAGTATAATTCCCCGGGCCTCATGTGCTTAACTTTCACTTACTGGCACATCATGCACTTGGACACAAAATTTGTCAAATCTCTCTTCATATTATACCACCAATACATCTCTTTAATGTCATGATATATTTTCATTGAACTAAGATGAACAATATAGTGCGACTTATGCACCTCAACCAAGATCCCTTCTCTAAACTATCTACATCAGGAAAACATAATCTCTCTTGGCACCACAAGGTATCATCATTACTAATATCAAAGGCCAACACCTTTTTCCCACCTACATCACCCTTGATCCTTATCAAGACAATTTCTAACATCTGTTTCTCCTTGATTTCAGCACCAAGAGATGACCATACCACTTACTGCACAAACACACCACTATTTTCAGAGTCCAAGAGATGAAATTTGAGGTTAGCCAAATGGTGAATTTCCTTCACAAACTCTCACTTCTTCTTATCCATATGAACTAGACTCCCTATGGATAACTTACTAAGAGCATCAACAACCACGTTAGCTTTACCTAGGTGAATAAAGACTCCTATCATAATCCTTGAGTATCTCAAGCTATCGCCTTTGTCTGAAGTTAAGCTCTTTCTAAGTAAACATATTTTGCAGGCTCTTATGATCAAAAAATATATCCACATGAACCCCATATAAATAGTTTCGCTAGATTTTTAATGTGAATACCATAACTACCAATTCCAAGTCATGAATCAGATAATTCTTCTCATGCACCTTCAATAGTCTAGAAAAATAAGCTATCACCTTACCATGCTTGAAAGACCCCGTAAAATCCTAAGCTTAATTCAGTCCTTTAGGCTAGTCAAGGGGTCCCAGACTTAGAATATTTTAGCTAAGTACTCAGATTTAGTGTCATTTTAACCTAAGAAGGTTGGAAATCTTATTTTGCGATCTTTACATTCATTAAATATTGATTTTTAGGTTGATTCATGATCAGGAATGTCCGTAGGTCTTTCTGGAAAAGTTTTGGATTTTTTGGATTTCGTTTGAAGCCTCTTTGGAACCTTGAAACAGTAGATCAATGCAATTTTGGCGTACCACATCAACTATCATGTTGATTAATATTTTCCCCAGCTACAGCGTCCAATTCCAATGAATTGATATGAAATTGATGCGACGCATTGGCTATCACATTGATGCTATCACTGCACCACGTCGACCTGTGCATTGGTTACCCAGTTTTCAGTCATTAAAAGACCTCTTTCTTGGGGGTATTTAGGTTTTTTACCTCAACCCTCAGCCCTTAAAACATGAAATTAAACTCCCTATGGAGCAAATATAGTCATTAATTATCCAATTAGCTCAAGAACAAAACCCTAGGTGCTTAAGTTTCAAATCAAGAACTCAATACAGGTATGTGAAGTGTTCATCCAATGGTTTCTTCAACCCTTGGAGTCCAAGAATCTCTTTTAAACTTCAAGTAATTGATTTTATGATTTCCATAGTTGTAGTTAAAGTGTATCCATGGTCGCTATTTGGATTAAGTTCATAATTCATGATTATATATATATATCTCATGTGAAATTGATTATTACATGTGTAGATTCATGTGAATCCATGATAAACCCTTGACTTGTGAAATTTGAGATGGATTATGGTGCTCACTTATTGTTCAATACTATGTGAATATTCTATGCTCACCAAGTGCTTGATAAATTCCATTTCAACTATTAAGAGAATGAAATCATGTCAAGTTATCTTATGTGCAAGTTATATCATGCAAGTGTTTGTGAAAATGCCCCAATGTATGAATGATGATCAAGTTCATAGTTTACATGTTTCATATTATGCCATTTCTCTTAATTTATGCCATCAAGTCCTGGGGTCACTTTTACCCAACAATATAGCTGATTACCTAGAGCCATGGTCAGTCATAGAACTGTATCAGTCACAACACAATTAGTAGTACTCTCAGTCAGTTACAGAACTCAGGAAAAACATAGTAGAATCTATACTAGTCCAGTCTAATTCATATCCAGTTCAGACCTTGGTAAACTCAGTCAGCTAACAGAATTCAGTAGTATTCTATCAGTCAATGAAACTTAGTGTACTTAGTTTAGTTCAGAAAAATAGCAATCTTAGTAACCGTTTAGTCCAGCCTAGTATAGACTAGAAATCAGTTCAGTGTCTATTCAGTTAGGAGTAGGATTCAACACCGAGTTAACCTAGTGATGGGGGCATTCTTTTCAGTAGAGAGTTTGACCCTTAGCAGTAATCCCTGCATTACAGAATTACGTAGCCAGTGTAGGTTAAGGTATCTTCCTACCAGATATTATGTGCGTTGATACTTTTGATTTAATTTATCCTGTCAGTGATGGTTGATGAAAGAGCTTCTTATCAGAGAGGGTTAACTTATAGCTTATCCTTACCCGTGGCACGATATTGACACCCTTCTAACTGGGGTTATAGGTTAGACCACAAATCTGTTAGAGAAGGGGCATGTTGGTTAGATGATTACCTCCCACAACCTTAGTTCCAGTCTCAATCTTAGAATAGAACTCAGTTCAGCTCTACAGATTTAGGACTATCAGACATGGTCACTCAGTATGGTTCCATAGTACTCAGAACTATCAGATATAGTTATTCCAGTAATATAGTATTTGTAAACCCAAATATTGGTTATCAGTATTTCAATTCAGTACTCAGTATTAGCGCGATCTCAGTTACAGTCTCTATGTTCATGCATATACTCTTACTCAATCATACTCATGTTATTCAGTTATTATTGTTCATGCATATGAACCCATGCATACCTTACTGAGCATACTAGTATATTCAAAGTAATGATGCATACTTTTCTTTGCGCTATGATGTTTTGTATTATAGGTTCAGACGTACGAGCTCTAGAGCACCCTTAGCAATCCAGATTCTCAGTTTTTAGAGTTTTGGTGAGTCCTAATAGTTTGAGGATATGTTTATTATTTATAATACTTCAGATTTATTTCAGTAGATGGAGTTAGTTGGGGTCTTTCCCATCAACCCCACAGTTCAGACAGTTAGAGGCTTTTTCAGACTAGAGTATTTTTAGACAGTTGTTCAATTTTTCAGTATTGATCAGTTTTGGTATTGTGATACCATATTCAGTAATATTTATATATTGAACCTTATGGAAAGTTTTAGCCTATTTTCATATTTTTATAGCATTTATCACATAGTTATTGCAGGAGGTACCAATCATGGGTTAGCTTGTGGTCCTTCGGGATTATGAGCACCTTGTAGCATCTAGGGTACAGACTTGGGGTATTACAAACTTGGTATCAGAGCCTAAGGTTTAATAGAGTCCTAGGAAGTTTGAAAGCCGCATCTAGTAGAGTCTTGTGCATAGATGTGTTGCACGCCACACTTATGGACAAGAGGCTACGGGATGTTTTAGGAAAAGTTTCCCTTCTTTCAGTATTCATATCGTGTGAGTGAACATAAGCTCTAGTTATACTCTTTTTCTAATCCTAGTTTCTTTTTCATTTATAGAATATGTCTCCAAAGAGGACTCAGGGAAGAGGAATGGGAGATCAGTCAACCCCTCAGCCCGTCCATCTAAATCCTTTGGCGAGCATGTCTCCCACGTGGATTTAGAGCAACCTTCATCATCCTAGCTTATTCTGTGGCAGCCTAGAATGAGTGTCCAGCTGTGGTTCCAGCTAACCCAATGGCCAAAACTGTTGCTACCAGGATTCGGGACTTCACTCGAATGATCCCGCCTCAATTTATTGGGTCTAAGTTAGATGAGGACCCTCAGGAATTTCTTGATCAGGTGCAGAAGGTTACTAATATCGTGGGGGTGAATTTTGTTGAGATCACTTAGTTGGCCATATATAAGTTATAGGATGTGGATCACTCATGGTTCAAATAGTGGAAGGCAGAGAGGGTCGCAGATATAGGGTCCATAGAATAGGAGGATTTTCCAGTTGCTTTTCTGGATAGGTTCTTCCCATTAGAGTTGAGGTAAGTGAAGGTTTTGGAGTTTATAACCTGAAGAAGGGTAATATGATAGTGCAAGGGTATTCTATAAAGTTTACTCAGTTAGCCAGATATGTCCCGCATGTTGTAGTAGATAGCAGAGCAAAGATAAGTAAGTTTATGTCAGGAGTGTCTAGCAGTATGGTTAAAGAGTGTAGGACCACAATGCTTATTAATGAGATAGACATAGCCAGGCTCATGGTCCATGCTCAAAAGATAGAGGAGGACAAGAATAAAGAGAAGGAGAGAGAGAATAAGAGAGCGAGAATAAGTAGTTTTAATTTTGCTCAGCCTAAGTTAAAGGGTGGGAATCATTCTCAGTTCTGCCCAAAATCCTCTATTCCATCTCCTTTCTTAGACAGTTTCTCAGTTCTGAAGTTCATAGATGGCCATTGAGATAGGGCATCAGGCCCTAAACCCCAGGGAAGTGTTAGCAATGCCCAAACCAATCCCTTTTTCCAGAAGTACGGTAGAAACCACAAGGGTATCTGCAGATCTGGCAGTTTTGTGTGTTTTGTATATGGCAAGCCAAGCAACAGAGTCAAACAGTATCCTTAGGTTGTTTTGTAGAGTCAGCATAACTGTTTCCCATCTCAGTTCGATTGCCCAAATCAGCAGGGTGTCTCTTTCAGTGCCACCAGTGGGCAACACCCAAATATACTTTATGCTCTTCAGTCTCGACAGGATCAGGAAAGTTCTCCTGATATGGTCATTGGTATGTTACAAGTTTTCCATTTGCATATTTATGCTTTGCTAGATCCAGGATCTTCTTTGTCTTTTGTTACTCCATATATAGTAGTTGATTTTGGAGTCAATCCTGAAATTCTAGTAGAGCCCTTCTCAGTTTCTACCCAGTGGATAAATCTATCATAGCCGAGCGGGTATATAGGAACTGTCCAGTTATGATATCTCAAAAAGTCACTTCAGCAGATTTAGTCAAATTAGAGATGACTGATTTTGAGATCATTCTTGGCATGGATTGGCTTCATTCCTGCTATGCCTTAGTCAACTGTAAAAACAGAGTTATCCAGTTTTAGTTTCTGAATGAACCCATCCTAGAGTAGAAAGGTAGTACTTCAGTACTTAGTGGTTAACTTATTTGTTACCTTTGGGCTAGAAAAATGATATCTAAGGGATGTGTTTACCATCTCGTTCGAGTCTAGGACTCTAGTTTAGAAACCCCTATTCTTGAATTAGTATCAATAGTATGTGAATTCCAAGATGTGTTTCTCGAAGATCTTCTTGGAGTTCCTCCCGAAAGGAAAATTGATTTTGAAATTGATCTTCTTTCAGATACTCAACCCATCTCTATCTCACCATACAGAATGGCTCCCGCAGAGCTCAAAGAATTAAAGGAACAATTAAAGGACTTCTTAGATAAGGGATTCATCAGACCCAGTCTGTCCTCGTGGGGTACACCAGTGTTATTCATACGTAAGAAAGATGGTTCTCTAAGAATATGCATAGATTACCGTCAGTTAAACAAAGTTACGATCAAGAACAAGTATCCACTCCCCAGAATTGATGACTTATTTGACCAACTTCAGGGTGCCAGTTATTTATCTAAGATAGACCTCAGATCATGTTATCATCATCTCAGAGTCAGAGAAAGTGACATCCTAAAAATAGCTTTCCAAACTCGGTACGGTTACTTTAAATTTTTAGTCATGTCCTTTGGTCTTACCAATGCCCGAACAACTTTTATGGACTTGATGAACCATGTGTTCAAGCAGTACTTGGACATGTTTGTCATATTCTTTATAGATGATATTCTTGTTTACTCCCATAGTGACCACGATCATGCAGAACATCTCAAAATAGTAATGCAGACTCTCAGAAACTATCAGTTATTTGCAAAATTAAGTAAGTACAAATTTTTGTTAAGGTCATTAGCATTCCTTGGCTATATAATTTTTGGTGATTGCATTAGAGTTGATCCCCAAAATACCGAAGCAGTGAGAAACTGGCCTAGGACCATCTCTCCGTCAGATTTCAGGAGTTTCTGGGGCTTGGATGGCTATTACAGATGGTTTGTTGAGGGATTTTCATCTATTGCATCCCCAAAATCTAGGTTGACTTAGAAGAAAGTCAAGCTCCAGTGGTCAGATCTTTGTGAGAAGAGTTTTTAAGAGTTAAAGACTTGACTTACTACAGCTTCAATTTTGACCCTACTAGATGGTTTAGGTGGTTTTGTTGTATACTGTGACACTTTTAGAGTCGGATTGGGTTGTGTTTTGATGCAGTGAGGTAAGGTCATAGCCTATGCCTCTAGACAGCTTAAGCCCCATGAGAAAAACTATCCTACTCATGATCTTGAGTTAGCAGGAGTAGCTTTTGCCTTAAAGATTTGAAGGCATTACTTGTATGGTGTGCACATTGATGTGTTCACTGATCATAAGAGCTTGCAGTATGTGTTCTCTCAAAAAGACCTCAACCTCCTTCAGATAAGGTGGTAATGCTCTCAGTAGAATAGCTATGGGTAGTGTTACCCATGTTTAGAACAACAAGAAGAAGTTAGCCCAGGAAGTTCATCAGCTAGCCCGACTAGTTGTTTGCTTAGTTGATTTAGCAGAAGATAGTGTATGGGTGTAGAGTAGCTCAGAATCATACCTAGTTTCTGAAGTAAAGGAAAAGCAGGATAAGGATCCAAGTCTAGTCCAGTTGAAGGAGCCAGTCAGAAATTAGAAGGTAGAGGTTTTATCCCAAGGGGGAGATGGTGTTTTGCATTGCCAGGGTTATCTATGTGTACCAGGTGTAGATGGATTGAGGCAGCAAATTCTTGCAGAAGTGCATTGTGCACGTTACTCTATTCATCCTAGGTCCACAAAGATATACCGAGATTTTTAGGAGATCTATTGGTGGAGTAGGATGAAAAGAGATATTGCAGAGTTTGTGTCTAAGTGCTCAATATATCAGCAGGTTAAGATTGAGCATCAGAAGCCTAGTGGGCCCATGCAGGAGTTCAGTATTCCTACCTAGAAATGGGAAGAAGTGAACATGGACTTAGTGATGGGCTTACCTCGTACTCGTCATCATCATGATTCAGTTTGGGTCATTGTAGACAGGATGACCAACTCAGCTCATTTCCTTCCAGTTCATACCTCATATTCAACCAAGGATTATGCCAAACTCTATATCAGGGTATTTGTTAGATTGCACAATATTTCGTTGTCCATTATCTCAGATAGAGGTACCCAATTTACCTCTTATTTCTAGAAAGCATTCTAAAAGGGTCTTGGTACCCGAGTTCATCTCAGCATAACCTTTTATCCTTGGACTGATGGTCAAGTAGAAAGGATCATTCCAACCTTGGAAGATATGCTGCGAGCATGTGTAATAGACTTTAAAGGTAGTTGGGATGACCACTTGCCTTTGATTGAGTTTGCATATAACAATAGCTATCACTACAATATTCAGATGGCTCCATTTGAGGTTCTTTATGGGAGAAGGTGTAGATCTCCCATTGGTTGGTTTGAAGTGGGTGAGGCTGCACTAGTAGGGACTGACTTGGTGTTTAATACCTTAGAGAAGGTCTATTTGATTAGGGAAAGGCTTAAGATTGCTCAGAACCTATAGAAATCATACACAGGTGTGCACAAAAAGGATCTCGAGTTCGAGATTGGTGACTATGTGTACTTAAAGATCTCTCCTATGAAAAGAGTGAAACATTTTGGCAAGAAAGGGAAACTCAATCCCCGATATATCGGTCCTTACTGAATTCTTAGCCATTTCAGAAAGGTAGCTTACGAGCTTGAGTTACCTTCAGATTTATATTTAGTACATCCAGTGTTTCATGTCTCCTTGTTAAAGAAATACATAGGTGACCCATCATTTGTAGTCTTTATTGAGAGCATAGATATTCAGAACAGCCTCTCTCATGAAGAGATCCAGTCGAAATCCTTGATTATCAGATTCGCAAACTAAGGAACAAAGAAGTCCCTCTAGTCAAAGTTCTTTGGAGAAATCAGTCCATTGAGGGAGCTACTTGGGAAGAAGAAGCAGACATGAGAACCAAGTATCCTCATCTATTTTCTTCTAATCCAGACTCAGCTCAAGGTAATAGCTTCCTTAAGTTTAACCAGTTTCATAATCAGATTTCAGTTACAAACGTAGTATCAGTTCCCATTGCATGTTTAGTATAGAGATTTAGTTTATCATTAATCCCAGTCATGTATTCATGAATCATGTTTAGCTATATCCATGCATCAAATATACATGTTCAGCATAATAATTCAGAATACCAGTAATATTAGTCATATAGTCATGTTCCAGATGTTCATGTCCAGTAAGTAAGTCTCTCATATTCTCAGTCTCAATAGTCTCATTCGAGGACAAATGTTCCCAAGGGGGAGATAATGTAAGATCCTACAAAATCCTAAGCTTAATTCAGTGCTTTAGGCTTGTCGAAGGATCCCAGACTTAGCATATTTTAGCTAAGTACTCTGACTTAGTGTCATTTTAATCTACGAAGGTTGGAAATCTCATTTCACAACCTTTACATTCATTAAATGTTGATGTTTAGGTTGATTTATAATCAGAAATGTCCGTAGGTGTTTTCGAACAAGTTTTGGATTTTTTAGACTTCGTTTGAAGCCCCTTTGGAACCTTAAAATAGTGGATCAATGCGATCTTGGCGCGTCGCATTGACTATCGCGTTGATTAATATTTTACCCAACTACCAGCATCCAATTCCAGCGAATCAACGTGAATATGGAAGGACGCGTTGGCTATCGCATCGATGCCATCAACGTACTGCGTCGACCTGGGCGTCGGTAACCCAGTTTTCAGTTATTAAAAGACCACGTTCTTAGGGGTATTTAGGTATTTTTCCCTTGACCCTCAGCCCCTAAAACACAAAATCAAACTCCCTATAGGGGAAATATAGCCATTCATTCTCCAATTAGCTCAAGAACAAAACCCTAGGTGCTTAAGTTTCAAATCAAGTACTCAAGATTCAACCATAAACTTTCATAAATTCTTCAACACAGGTATGTGAAGTGTTCATCCAAGGGTTCCTTCCACCATTGGAGTCTAAGAATTTCTTTTAAACTTCAAGTAATTGATTTTATGATTTCCATGGTAGAGTTAAAGTGTATCCATGTTTGCTATTTGGATTAAGTTCCTAATTCATGATTTTATATATATATATATATATATATATATATATATATCATGTGAAATTGATTATTAGATGTGTAGATTCATGTGAATCCATGATAAACCCTTGACTTGTGAAATTTGAGATGGATTATGATGCTCACCTGTTGTTCAATAATATGTGCATATTCTATGCTCACCAAGTGCTTGATAAATTATCCATGTGAACTATTAAGAGAATCAAATCATGTCAAGTTAGCTTATGTGCAAGTTATATCATGCAAGTGTTTGTCAAAATGCTCCAATGTATGAATGATGATCCAGTTCATAGTTTACATGTTTCATGTTATGCCATGTCTCTTAATTTATGCTATCGAGTCCTGGGGGTACTTGTACCCGATAATTTAGCTGATTACCTAGAGCCATGGTCAGTCATAGAATAGTATCAGTCATGACACGATCAGTAGTACTCTCAGTCAGTTACAGAACACAAGAAAAACTCAGTAGAATCCATACTATTCCAGTCATATTAAGTATCCAGTTCAGACCTCAGTATACTCAGTCAGGTAACAGAATTAAGTTGTTTTCCATCAGTCAATGGAAATCAGTGAGCTCAGTTTAGTTTACCTAAATAACAATCTTACTAACCGTTCAGTCCAGCCTAGTACAGACTAGAAATTAGTTCAGTACCTATTTAGTTAGGAGTAAGATACAGCACCGAGTTAAACCAGGGATGGGGGCATTTCTATCAGCAGAGGGTTTGACCATTGGCAGTAATCCCTGCATTACAGAACTACGTAGCAAGAGTAGGTTGAGGTATCTTCCTACTAGACATTATGAGGGTTGATATTTCTCATTCTATTTATCATGTCAGCGAGGGTTGACAAAAGATCTTCTTATCAAAGAGGGTTAAGTCACAGCTTGTCCTTACCCGTGGTATGGTATTGGCACCCTTCCAAATGGGGTTACAGATTAGACCCCAAAGCAGTTAGAGAAAGGGTATGTCGGTTAGATGATTACCTCCCACAGTCTCAGTTCCCTTCTTAGTCTCAGAATAGAATTCAGTTCAGTTCTACAGATTCAGGAATATCAGATATGGTCACTCATCTTAGTACAAAACTCAGTATGGTTCCACAATACTCAGAACTTTCAGATACAGTCATTCAAATAATCAGTAATATAGTATTTATAAACCCAAATATTGGTCATCAGTATTTTGATTGTGTACTCAGTATTAGCACGATCTCAGTTGCAGTCTATGTGTTCATGCATGTACTCTTACTCAGTCATACTCAAGTTATTCAGTTATTATTGTTCATGCATATGAACTCATGCATATCAACCTACCTCACTGATCATATTAGTACATTCAAAGTACTGATGCATGCTTTTCTTTGCGCTATGATTTCTTATATCATAGGTTTAGACGCACGGGCTCTAGAGCATCCTTATCAGTCTAGATTCTTAGCTTTTAGAGAGTTGTGAGTCCTCATAGTTCAAGAAAATGTTTATTATTTGTAGTACTTCAAATTTATTTCATTAGATGGAGTTAGTTGGGGGCTTTTCCCATCAACTCCACAGTTCAGACAGTTAAAGGCTTTTTCAGACTAGAGTATTTTCAGACAGTTATTCAGTTTTTTAGTATTGATGTTTAGTTTTGGTATTGTGATGACATATTTAGTAATATTTACAGCATTAAACCTTATGGAAAGTTTCTACCTATTTCCACATATTTATAGTATCTATCACATAGTTATTGCAGCAGGTACTAGTCATGGGTTAGCTTCTGGTCCTTCAGGATTATGAGCACCGTATAGCGTCCAAGGTACAGAATCGGGGCGTTACAATACTTCATCAAGACACAACGAAGACCTACACGAGACACATCATAGTAGACCAAAAACCCATTGTGTCTTCAGGAAAAGTCAAGACCAGAGCGAAGTTAGCTTATCCTTATACTTCTCAAAACTACCCTCACAAGCATCATACCATAAGAACTTTACGTTCTTATGTGTCAACTTAGTGAATGGGGCTGCTATAGTCAAAAATCTCTCTACAAATCTCCTGTAGTAACCTGCTAAATCCAAGAAACTCTGAATATCGGTTGGAGTCGTGGGTATAGGCCACTTCTTAACCACTGCAACCTTTTGTGGATCCACCATGATCCCTTCACTATAAATGATATGACCTAGAAAAGTGATAGCATTTAACCAAAATTCACATTTAAAAAATTTGGCATACAACTGTTGCTCTTTCAAGGTCTGCAATACAATGCGGAGGTGATTTGCTTGGTCCACCTCACTCTTAGAGTGCACTAGAATATCATTTATGAAAATAATGATGGATAAATCCAGAAATAAATGGAAGACCTTATTCATCAAATTCATGAATGCCGTTGGGGCATTGGTCAACCCAAAAGACATAACCAGAAACTCAAAATGCCCATACCGGGTACGAAAGACAATCTTAGGGTTATCCTTCTCCCTAATATTTAACTGATGATACCTGGATCAAAGATCACTCTTGGAGAAAAACTTAACACCCTGCAACTGATCAAATAAATCATCATCTATTCTTGGAAGAAATTACTTGTTCTTTACCGTCACCTTATTCTACTAGTGGTAATCAATACATATCCGAAGAGAACTATTCTCCTTACTCACGACGAATACCGGTGCACCTCACGGGGTCACACTTGAATGGATGAAACCCTTTTCTAAAAGATACTTCAGTTGCTCCTTAAGCTCTTTCAACTCAGCTGGAGCCATTCTATATGGGGGAATAAAATTTGGACGAGTGTCCGAAAAAAGATTAATCCCAAACTCAATCTCTGTATCAGGAGGGACACCAGGAAAGTCATCAGGGAAAACCTCAGGAAATTCATTCATCACCAGGACAGAATACAAAGAAGAAACCTTCGAGTTAGAATCTTTAACCCAGACCAGATGAATCAATCTCTGAGATCTAAGATACTATATAAACTTCCCCTTAGGAGCTAGGGAACAACCCTGCTACTCTTTGACCGGCTCATTTGGTAATTTAAAGATAACTTTAAGGGTCCAACAATCTGGAGACACATAGCATGCGTGCAATTAATCCATCCCTAATATGACATTGAAATCAACCATGTCTAACTAAAAAAGATCCACCAAAGTTTCCCAATCACCCATAGATACCACACAACCCCTATAGTCTCTTCTAGCCACCATAGAATCACCCATTGAGGTAGAATAAAAAAAGGGTCTAAAACACACTTAGGACTAAAACCAAAATACATAGCCACAAATGGGGTCACATAAAAAATAGTGAACCCCAAATCAAGTAAATAGTACATATCATGGGAAAAGAGTTTCAACATACAAGTCACGACATCAGGCGATGCCTCTAATTCCTAGTGAGAGAATAAAGATGGTTTCGACTAGTGTCGAAGCCATATGGTGTACCCCTTGGTGCCGAAGCTTATGAAGAGGCAATAGGAACCTTGTTCTCCCCCGCAGCAACCTTGGCCACTGTATAGTTTCTAACCATGTGCCTTGGCTGACCATCATTGAAGCACTTATCCCTTCCTTCTTCACAGTAACCCCAATGCAATCGACCAAAAAATCTACAGAAAGGATATGATAGAGCAGACTGAGCCTTACTAGCCTGATATTGGGCACCCTAAGCCCTAAAATTATCGCCATGATAGGAACGCCTATCACCTGACGGATTTGGATAGGGAGCACTAGTCGTCGAGTAAGACCGAGAATTTCCTCATTTTTTCTTGGGCCACTTTCTACCATCCCTGCCACTCTGATATTGGCCACCACCCTTTTTAGAAAATCTAAACTTCTTTCTCTACCTCTCTTCAATCTCTATCTGCTTTTTTCCTCCTCCACCTGCTGCATGTACATAACCAACCTAGAGATATCTATGTCCTTGATCAACAAGATAGACTTACTCTCTAGAATCAAGTCTCGAGACATCTCGGAAGCAAACTTCCACATTCTATCTCTCATGCTAGAAACTAACTGTGGAGTATACCAAGATAACTGGTAGAACTTCAAGGCATACTCCTTGACTGACATCCTACCTTGCTTCAGATTAACAAACTTTCTGCCTTTACATTCCTCATATCCCGAGGAAAGAAGCGATCTAGGAAAGCATTTAAGAAATCCTCTCACAGAGATGACTCAGCATCGTTGCCCCTTGACTGATCCTATTCTTTGTACCACTGGTACACCACATTTTCAGCAGGTAGGAAAAAAATTCCACACCTTCTACATTGGTGGCATGCATAACACAAAATATCATTTCCATCTCTGTAACACCCCAAAAATGGGTCCCTAGATGTCACACGGTGCTTAAGGCTATAAGTAGTCCCAAGCTAACCCTTTGAGCCTGTTAACATATCTAAACACTTAAATAAAGATGTTGAAAGCAATATTATGAAAACCATTATATCAAGTCTAGATGAAATGCGGATAAGTACTATAAAAGTATCAAAATACGGAACCTCTGACAATTCTGACAAATACAGCCTGACAAGCCTCTACTACTCAATGTACTGTTGAGCCATTGGGACAGACCCCAACTGACTCAAACTCAAAGGAACAAAAGTAATCAACTCATAATGAAACTAAAAGTCTGAATAACAAGTCGTCGAATCATGAGGACTCACCACTGTAGAAGATATAGATTAATGTGCTCGGGAATCACAATCGAGGCTGGGACTGAGCACCTGAACCTATATTACGAGAAAGTATATCCCATATACGAGTATGTGGATCAGTACCACGGAAAATATATCGAGTATATGAGGGTGCGTGCAATTTCAATAATCAAATATCACAATATTTATAAGAAAATGCATGCTGATGTAAATGACTCACTTAGCTTGAATTAAACCATCATAATAATGGATGAATAATGCATGTAAAGTAAAATAAGTGAGTCATTACAATAATTTCTCATTTCAATTTCTTCTCGGTTTCAAACTTGTAAAGTAATTAAGTCTTAAAACAACTCTCTTTAGAGCATACATTTCAATCTTTCGGAAACAAGAAACTTTCTCAGAAATCATAGTTTTCAAACCATGCACACTTATCTTAGATAGAGCAGAGACACACTATGGGAGTTTTCATAACCGACATAAACCATGTAAGTTACATGGAGTCCAACGCCCAACCCACGTAAGGGAGAGCCGTCCTATCCTTGCCATCGGAGTAGGACTTTAATAATTCATTCATTCACTAGTGATCACTATGTAAGCCTTAGGCTCACATCCTACGGGGGCACGTAGTTCTAGGGAAGTACCACACTTCCCCACTCGGTGCTAAATACTACTCCCTAACTTAGCTCAGAATTTTTAAAAGACAATCCACCTTACATAATTCAATACTTTGCATTCGGAGCCAATATGCTACCCCTTTTATCATAATTCAATCAAATGATGTGGATTTCTTTTCTCACTTGGCTTCAAAATCAACTCTTTCACAACCAAAAAGGTCAAATCTTTCTACATGATGTCAATTCATTCAATTCTCAAGATGCTTATAACTCATGATTTCTCAAAAATAACAATCTGAAATAGGGTTCAAAGACCCATATATCAATATCATGATAAAATCTTTAAGATTTATGCTTTATATCGTAGACATATATATAAATCACTTTAAATCTAAAAAGTTCAGTTTTATGTATAACCATATCAACATTCTCATGAAAGTAATATAAGGTATAAATTCATACTTCAAATTAATAGGAAAAAGTATAAAATCATGTATCTACGTAAAAGAAAACCTACTTTAGGCACAAGAACGAAAGCGTGTTCTTGTTGAAAACCCCCACATACCTTTATGTTAACGAAATTGTTGAAGGATTGGACCTTCAATCTTGGATGATATGCTTAAACTGATAATAGGGTTATGATGTGATTAGGAATAGTTAAATTTGTAAGTTTAAGTTTAGGGACGTGTAAGTAGTGTTAAAAGACTTAGTTGTCCTCGAAATAACTCAAAAACGGAGTGTTTTTATCGCTGAAACCCTAAGTGTGCATCGCACACCTCATCATATATGCTAGGGTGTGCGCCGCACACTTTATCGCACAAGCTAAGAGTATGCGTCGCATACCTTATCACACACTTGAGGGTGTGCATTGCACAACCTATCACACACCTATTCCAGTAGCCATATGCGATTGGTTAGGCGATGCACTCCACTTTGCAAAGCCATAACTTTTTGTTCGGGTGTTGAATTTTGATAAAATTGGTATCGTTGGAAAGCTAATTTGATTCTTTATAATTTGGTGGGTCGAAATATACAAAAATACCACATATTCATCAAGTTATGCTCGTTCAAAGATGACCCTTCCGAAATCGAACACTAAAACTTGATGGATTCAAAAACTCTTAGCTTGCATTACCTTAAGTGACTCATATGAATACATTTAACACATCATAAGATTCTTCTCACTAGGATACTCATGGTAAGTCATGTAATCAAATACGAATTACAGGATAGGAGGTTTCACTTGTAAGAACAATGGTTCGTGTTATATCTTAGAAATGTATGGGGTATTACAATATCTCTCCCTTGGGGACATTCATCCTCGAATAACGTTCGATAGGTTATGAATATGGAGAAAAACTAAGGGTACACAACTGAAACATCTTGCTAAACAGATTCCACTTTTTTCTAAACTTTTGGATACTTCATTGAATGCATAAACTCATAGTAGGAATGGCTATACAACTGCAACTTTATTAGAAAGGGATTGAAGTAAGAAAGAATGGTACCTTTGGCTTGATCTGAACTTGCAGGAAAGAGGTGCCGGTACTTCGATCACATATCTGCTTCGGCTTCCCAAGTAGCACCCTCAACTGACTGATTTCGCCACAACACTTTGACTAAGGGAACTTCTTTGTTCCTTAGTCTCCGAAATTGGTGATCTAAAATCTCAACAGGAACCTCATCAAATGAAAGACTGTCTTGTACATCAGGGCTTTCTGAAGGATTTACAACAACACAATCACCAACGTGTTTCCTAAGCATGGAAACATGAAAGATAGGGTGAATAGCTGACAACTTTGCAGGTAACTCAATCTCATAAGCCACTCTTCCTACATGATTTAAGATCCTATAGGGACCGACATAGTGGGGACTAAGCTTTCTCTTCTTTCCAAACCTCTTCACCCCCTTCATGGGTGAAATTTTTAGGTACACCAAATCATCCACTTCAAACTCCAAGTCTCTACGCCTCATATCTGCATATGACTTTCGGCGACTCTGAGCTGTCTTCAACCGCTCTCTAATCAACTTCACCTTCTCCATTGCCTCAAATACTACGTCAGGACCAACTATAGTAGCCTCACCCACCTCAAACCAACCTATGGGTAATCTACACCTTCTACCATACAAAGCCTTAAATAGTGCCATCTGGATACTAGCATGATAACTGTTGTTATATGCGAAGTCAATTAGTGGAAAATTCTCATCCCAACTACCTTTGAAGTTGAGAGAACACACTCTCAACATATCCTCCAAAGTTTGGATGGTCCTCTCGGCCCAACCATCCGTCTACGGGTGAAACACAGAACTCAAATCAACTTGGGTGCCCAGACCCTTCTGAAAAGCCTTCCAAAACTGATAAGTGAACTGAGTACCCCTATCCAAAATGATAGACAAGGGAACTCCATGCATCCTGACTAACTCCCGAATATACAATCTATCATAGTCCTCAGCCGAATAGGATGTATGCATGGGCAAGAAATGCGCTGACTTAGTCAGTCTATCAACAACAACCCAAATAGAATCATGATGGCATTGGGAAAAAGATAGACCAATCATGAAATCCATATTAATATCTTTCCACTTCTAAGTAGGAATACTAAAATCTTGCATCATACCACCAGGTCTCTGATGCTCAACCTTAACCTGCTGATATATTGCATACTTTGCCACAAACTTAGCTATATCTTTCTTCGTACCACACCACCAATTGATTTCTCGCAAGTCATGGTATATCTTGGTAGCACCGGGATGAATAGAATACTGCACGCCATGCACTTCAGCCATGATTCTCTGCCTTAGTTCATCAACATTCGGAATACACAACCTACCCTGCAGCCTTAACACACCATCTCCTCTTTGGGAGAAACCTCTACCCTTTGGTGTTTGACTAACTCTTTTATTCTGACCAAGCTAGAATCTAAGTCTTACTTCTCCTCTATTTCTGAAACTAAGGATGATTTGGAACTACTCTAAACTAACATACTCCCCTCAGTAGAATCAAGCAGCCTAACACCCATCCTAGCCAAACGGTGCACATCATGAGCCAACTCTTTCTTACGTTCCTCAACATGCAAAACACTACCTATGGACACCCTGCTAAGGGCATCTGCCACTATATTGGCCTTGCCCGGATGATACAATATTCTCATATCATAGTTTTTTTAACAATTCTAACCACCTTCTCTGTCTAACATTCAACTCTCTTTGGGTAAACACATACTGTAGTCTTTTGTGATCAGTAAAAACATCTACATGCACACCATATAAATAATGTCTCTAGATTTTTAAAGCAAACACTATAGCATCCAACTCTAAGTCATAGTTTGGGTTGTTCTTCTCATGAGATTTTAACTTCCTAGAAGTGTAGGCTATAACTTTCCCCCTTGCATCAACAAACAACCCAAGCCCACTCTCAAAGCATCACAATATACCACAAAACTATATACACCATCAGACAAAGTCAACATAGGGGCAGAAGTGAGTCGAGTCTTCAACTCCTGAAAACTTTTCTCATAGGAATCAGACCAGAAAAAACTTTACTTTCTTTTGGGTCAATCGAGTCATGGGAGACGCAATAGAAGAGAACCCTTCAACGAAATAGTGGTAATAGCCAGCTAGACCCAAGAAACCCCTAATATCAGATGGAGAGATAGACATAGGCCAACTTTTTACAACTTCTATCTTTTGGGGATTAACTCAAATACCTTCAGAAGAAATAATATGACCCAAAAATGCAATTAACCTGAGCCAAAATTCACAGTTACTAAACTTGGAGAATAATTGATGATTTCTAAGAGTTTGCAAGATGATTCAGAGATGTCTGCATGGTCATCCTTATTGTGGGAATATACGAGAATATCATCAATAAACACAATAACGAACATATCAAGATATGGCTTGATCAATTAATTCATAAGGTCCATGAAAGTTGCGGGGGCATTGGTTAGCCTAAAAAACATAACAAGAAATTCAAAATGACCATAACGGGTTTGGAAGGCTGTTTTTAGGATGTCACACTCCCTTACTTTACATTGGTGATAGCCAAATCTAAGGTCTATCTTGGAAAAATAACTCGCACCTTGCAACTGATCAAACAAATCATCTATTCTCGAAAGGGGATACTTGTTTTTTATTGTGACTTTGTTTAGCTGACAATAGTCAATGCACATACGCAAAGAACCATCTTTCTTCTGCACAAATAGCACAGGTGCACCCCAAGGAGAGACACTGGGCCTTATGAAACCTTTGTCTAATAGATCTTTAAGTTGCTCTTTCAACTCCTTAAGTTCTGCGGGTGCCATACGGTAGGGAGGAATAGAAATGGGTTGGGTGTCGGGAAGAAGATTAATCCCGCACTCTATCTCTCTATTGGGAGGTATCCCTGGAAGATCTTTCGAAAACACATCAAGAAACTCACTAACAATATTGAATGACTGGAGAGTTAGAGTCTCAGACTTAGTGTCTTTGACTTTAACCAAATGATATATGCAACCTTTGGAAATAGGCTTTCTGGCTTTGAGATATGAGATAAAATGGCTCTTAGGGGATACGGAATTTCTGGACCATTCTAAAACTGTCTTACCAGGAAGCTGAAATTTGATCATACGGGTACGACAGTCTATAGATGCATAGCAAGAGTAAAGCCAATCCATAACCAGAATAACATCAAAATCTGCCATGTCTAACTTTATCAGATCAGCAAACATGACTCTATGAAGGACTGTAATAGGACACTTTTTCTTTCTGGGTAATAATAGTTTCACCCACTGGGGTAGAAACTAGGATAGGCTCAGGAATATTTTGCGGACGCACTTCAAAGTTCACAGCAACCAGTGGGGTCACATAAGAAAAATTTGACCCAGGATCCAAAAGCACATAAACATCAAAATGGAAAACATAGAGCATAACAGTAACAACATCTGGAGAGTTCTTTTGCTCCTGGTGGGATGGCAAAGCATAGAACCGGTTCTAGTGTTGATCACCAGCAGTGCTAGAAGAAGCGCCCTGAGTAGGGGCTAGACGAGGTACTAGAGCTGGAGCACTAGCAGTCTAAGTCTGGGGGTGAATATCACTTTTCCCCTGTCTGGCATGTGAGATCACTCTAATTCTGTGACCCAAGTCACCACACTCAAAACAGCCTCTCTTCTCACCCTACCACTCACCCAGATGGGTCCTACCACACTTAACACACAGAGGATAATTAGGCCTGCTACCAATACTATAATGAGACCTAGACATAGATGGCTTATTTCCTTACTCCTGCTTGTCTCCAGGCGCAGGAGAGCTAGCTAACGATGGTGCTGGCATAGATGAAAGACTTTGAAACTGAGGCAATTCCCACCCTGAGACCTGGTCTGACCATAATTGTGCTGCTTGGATCTAGCCCTCTTATTTCCCCTTACTTTGTCTCTTTTCCTGAGCATGTCTGCTTCAATCTGTTGGGCATGAAGCATCAACCTAGCCAGATCCATATCCCTATTTAACATAGCAGTCTTGGACTCCTTCAACACCAAACCCGAAACACCTATCACGAACTTGCTCATGCTAGAGCGAGCATCAGCAATCAAGTTAGGAGCATATTTGTCCAATTGGTTGAACTTCAAGCAGTACTTCTTAACAGTCATGGAGCCCTGCCTCAAATTCATAAACTCTTCTAATCTCATCTCCCTCATCTCCAATGGAAAGAACTTATCCAGGAATGCATCCTGGAATACCTGCCAAGTCATAGGGGCAACACCCTCCTCTCTCTACTTCTTCCAAGCAACAACCCAGTTATGAGCAATTTTATTTCAACCCGTAGGATTATATCTCAACACTTTGGGTCTTCACCTGCCTTAGACCAGTAGAACTCCGGTGGATTCATCCGCATAAAATCATGAATTCTATAAGCAGCTGATTCACCTCCCTGCTGAGGTGGAATTGGGGCCTGATTTGCCTGAACATTGGAGGTGACAGCTTGGGCCAGCTCCTGAAAGGTTTCCCAGAACTTAGCGTGGGATATATTTGTATTAAGGGGATCAGCAGGCTGAGATTGCTGATCATTGTTGTTTCTACGAACTCGACGAGGAGGCATTTTCTAAAGCAAGAGGGCACAAATCAATATCAGAGAGAGACAAGTTTAAGCATGATGGACTTGAATGAAAGAAATAATTTTTTCCTAAAATGTCTCGTAGCCTCTTGCTCATAGATATGGCGCACTGCACACCGATGATCAAGATTCTACTTAACGTGGCTTGTCAGACTCCCTAGGACTCCTTAAACCTTAGGCTCTCATACCAAGTTTGTAATGCCTTGAAAATAGGTCCCGAGACATCAGACGGTGCTTAAGGCTCTAAGTAGCCCCAAGATAACCCTTTGAGCCAGCTAACAAATCTAAACACTTAAATAAAGATGGAGAAAGCAATATTATTAAAACCCATTATATCAAGTCTAGATGAAATGCGGATAAGTACTATAAAAGTATCAAAATATGGAATCTCTGACAATTCTAACAAACCCAGCCTGACAAGCCTCTACTACTTAATGTACTATTGAGCCATTGGGACAGAGCCCAACTGACTCAAACTCAAAGGAACAAAAGTAATCAACTCATAATGAAACTAAAAGTATGAATAACACGTCCTTGAATCATGAGGACTCACCACTACAGAAGATGTAGATCAACGTGCTCGGGAATCACTATCAAGGCTGGTACTGAACACCTGAACCTACATTATGAGAAAATGTATCCCACATACGAATATGTGGGTCAGTACCATGGAAAATGTACCGAGTATATAGGGGTGTGTGCAATTTCAATAATCAAATATCATAATATTTATAAGAAACATGCATGCTAATGTAAATGACTCACTTAGCTTAAATTAAACCATCATAATCATGGATGAATAATACATGTAAAGTAACACAAGTGAGTCATTACAATAAATTCTCAATTCACTTTCTTGTCGGTTTCAAACTTATAAAGTAATCAAGTCTTAAAATAACTCTCTTTAGAGCATACATTTCAATCTTTTGGAAACAAGAAACCTTCTCAGAAATCATAGTTTTCAAACCATACACACTTATCTTAGATAGAGTAGAGACATGCTATGGGAGTTTCTTATAACCGACATAAACCATGTGAGCTACATGGAGTCCAACGTCCAACCCACGTTGGGGAGAGCCATCCTATCCTTGCCATCGGAGTAGGACTTTAATAATTCATTCATTCACTAGTGATCACTATATTAGCCTCAGGCTCACACCCTACGAGGGCACGTAGTTCTAGGGAAGTACCACACTTCCCCACTCAGTGCTAAATACTACTCCCGGACTTAGCTCAGAATTTTTAAAAGACAACCCACCATACATAATTCAATACTTTGAATTAGGAGCCAATATGCTACCCCTTTTATCATAATTCAATCAAATGGTATGGATTTATTTTCTCACTTGGGTTCAAAATCAACTCTTTCACGATCAAAAGGTCAAATCTTTCTACATCATGTCGATTCATTCAATTCTCAAGATGCTTATAATACATGATTTCTCAAAAATAACAATCTCAAATAGGGTTCAAAGACCTATATATTAATATCAGAATAAAACCTTCAAGATTTATGCTTTGTATCATAGATATATACAAATCACTTTAAATCTGAAAAGTTTAGCTTTATGTATAACCATATCAGCATTCTCATCAAAGCAATATGAGGTATAAATTTATACTTCAAATTCATAGGAAAAGGTATAAAATCATGTATCTTCGTAAAAGAAAACCAACTTTGGGCACAAAAACAAAAGAGAGTTCTTGTTGTAAAACTACACATACCTTTATGGTAATGAAATTGTTGAAAGATTGGACCTTAAATCTTGATTGTGTAACCCTAGTTGTTTTACTCCTATCGTTCTCTTGGATGATGTGCTTAAACTGGTAATAGGGTTATGATGTGATTAGGAACAGTTAAATTCATAAGTTTAAGTTTAGGGATGTGTAAGGAGTGTTAAAAGACTTGTCCTCGAAATAACTCAAAAATGGAGTGTTTTCATTGCTAGAACCCTAAGTGTGCATCGCACACCTCATCGCAAATGCTAGGGTGTGTGTGCGCTGTACACCTTATCGCACAAGCTAAGGTATACGTCACATACCTTATCGCATAATAGAGGGTGTGCGTTGTACAACCTATCGCACACCCATTCTAGTAGCTATGTATGATTGGTTAGGCAATACACTCCACTTTGCAAAGCCATAACTTCTTGCTCGGGTGTCTGATTTTGGTAAAATTGGTATTATTGGAAAGCTAATCCGATTCTCTACAATTTGTTTTGTCAAAATATATAAGAATACCACACATTTATCAAGTTATGCTCGTTCAAAGATGACCCTTGCAAAATCAAACACCAAAACTTAATGGATTCAAAAACTCTTAGCTTGCATTACCTTAAGTGACTCATATGAATACATTTAACACATCATAAGCTTCTTCTAACTAGAATACTCATGGTAAGTCATGTGATCAAATATGAATCAAAGGATAAGAGGTTTCACATGCAGGAACAACGATTCATGTTCTAGCTTTGAAATGTATGGGGTATTACAATCTCATCCATAAAACCTTGGGGATCCTTCTCAACCATAACACCGATAAAGGTCAGAGGATTTAATGTCAGGAATTGGCCAACCCTTATAGCCTCAGAAGATGGAGTAACAGAAGCACCTCACTCAGCCTGAGAGGCCACCAACTATGCCAACATATTGATAGTCTAATAAAACTCAGCATTTATCACATCAGTCTGGGAGCTCGAGGAGGACTGGAGGGAATTGGTGAAACTCCAAAAAGGCAATCATGAACTGGATCCCTAGATTAGGTCTGGACCCCATATATAGAACAAGTCCCATAAACATTGTCCTTGGGTAGGACATATGAGTTTCTGTAAGCTTCAGATTATCGAGGAGGCATGATCTAAAAACTAAACAAATAGAAATTAGAGAAGAATTCAGGACGTTAGACTCAACAGCTCAAAAATAGAATACAAGAAAGAGAAACATTCCTAAATGCCTCATAGCCTCTCCCTTATGAGTGTGTCCCACTACACATCCCTAAAAGAGACTCTACTCGACACAGCTTTGTAGACTCCCAATTGACCATAAACCTAGGGATCTAATACTAATCTAACACGACCTAAACCAATGCCTAATCGTGTCGGGCATCTCAAGCCTGACCGGGATTGGAGACCACTCTCAATACCCTACTATGACCACTTTGTATCTTATGTTGAATGAATTATGAACATATACAAGATAAAAATTATAATATTTTAACGACAGTAATAAAGTCTAAAATCATAACCAATTAACTATAACCAAATGTCCAATTGGTGTCAACCCCAAAGCCAATACCAATACCACGACTGACACTAATACCGACACCGTCTATGCCGAAAGTAGGTTCTATATAGCTTCAATCCAAAAACCAAGAACATTCGGTCAGGACATGCCCCTGGCCATAGCCAAAACTAAAGTCCAAGCAACAAAAATAAATGAAAGAAGTCCATATCATGAAATGGAGACTCCTGAAGTATGGAATTTAACCACTTTAGTCTGACTCAAAAGTTATCCCCAAATCCAAGTTAGTAAGAAGGAGGAATGGTAGTTTGACCAATTCCTGTATCGCGTGGGGATACAACGTCCAAGGATGATTAGCATGCGAATTAGCATGTACAAAGGAATAAAGATAAAATAATACCATTATTCAAACCAAATTAAATAACCATATGCAATCACATACATACATACATATATATATATATATATATCATGTCGCAAAATGGAACTGAGTTTAGCATGCATTTAAAACCTTAGCTTGAGTTGTGTAGCTTGGTCATCCTAATACCACCTATGGTCTATATGGGTTTAGCTCCCCCTGTTGAAAGGTTCCAGTGCATGTTAGCCGCACTAATCAAAGAACCTAAGATGACTAGTACATCTCCCAAAATGTAAATTGCGACATCATGCACATGGTCATAAAGACCAAACCTCATATCGGCACACCTAAGGTTCCAGTATTGGTACCTCCGGAGCCTCACCTTCCACGACTTTACCAAAACATCCCCATTTAAGCCCATATTAAAACCATTTACACATTTTAACCATTTACCAAGTAGTCTTTTATTTAGGCACTAACCGTTGGTATTGTCATACCAAAATTTAGAGATTGCAAGTCTATCCATTTATGCCATACCAAAGCCATTAAACCAAGTTGACTCCAAAGTTTCCAATTAAAATAAAAACATGGCCACCAAGACCTTTCCAAACCATTTAAAACCATCCAAACCAATTTAGGTTCCACTACTTTTTTATACAATTCAAAGGTTTCAATAGTAGCCAAACTATGTGACAAAACCATTCTCATTGGCATTATAACAAACATGTAAAGAGCATATAAATTCCCAAACTAAAACCAAGTATCAATTGACCATTCCCATGCAACCACATGTTCAAAACCATAAATATGACATGAAAACCATAATTAAAACATGGAAAATCATTATCCAACCATGAACAACCAAAACCCCCAACATTTATTTCAAAACCCCAAATAAATACCACAATAATACCATGAAAACCATTCATTAAAACATGCTTTTATTTGAACTAACAATGAGAGAGGAGTAACATGCTTTAGAGACCAAGAAAGATGGAGAAATTCACTCTTGAAAGTCCCTAATTATTTGCCTTGTAGAAACCCTAGCCTTTTCTTGAAACCAAGAGCTTGAGATAGATTTTAAGAGTGTTTGATTGAGAATAATAGGTTAATAAAGCTCCCAAAAGGTTTTTTATGTCATGGGGTCAAAAGGAGTTAAGAGGGGAAATGTCCCGAATGCCCCACATAAAACTGCAAAATTTTCGCAGGTGGATACGAGTTGACCCTCCAACTCATCTTCACAACATACGATTGGTACCATCCAATTATTTCTAGAGAAAAATGTTGAACACTCTCACACTTTCCACCTTACGACTCATTGCCCCAACTCATGTCATGACCATATGACTCGTATACCCAAGACAGAATCCAAAGGGATTGACACTGGAAGACATACGACTTCACACCAAGACTCGTACCTTATCCTTATGGATCTTAGTTTACCACTCGTACTTAGAACCAAGTCAAGTTACTAACTTTTAAATTACGTGAAGGACCAGCCCAATGACCCATCACAGAACCATACGACTGCACCAAGTCGTAACCATAACAAAAACCTCACCATCACCTACTGGAAACTTTACGAGTTAGGTCACCTAACCCATACCCACACCATACAACTCGTATGGTGAGTCCTTAAAAGGACAATGAGCTCAAATCTCAAGAAATTTCCAAGGGCCAAAACCTAGGGTCTTTTAATTAATTTCAAGAAGAATAAATAATCTAGCTGGACCAAGAAAGATATGATCACTACTCTATCTCCTTATTAGGAACTTAGACTTATGAAGGTTCCCAAATCTAATAAATAATCTTTGCATGCAAGTGGGAGTAAGGGAAAGCAGTCAAATCTGGTTTATGGATAGCTGATGCTCTAAGCATATGATTAGAAGAACTAACTGTTTTCTCTCACTCAAGGCACTTAAAGGTGGATGTGTCTCTTTTGGAAATAGAAAGAAAGGTTACATCTATAGAGTTAGAAGGATTAGGAAATCCTTAAATCATACTATTAAGGATGTTTATTATGTAAATGGGTTGAAGTACAACCTTCTAATTATGTCCTAAATTTGTTATAAAGGGAATAAAGTGAGATTTCTACCTGGTGGGTGCACTGTAACCAATTTCAAGACTAGAAAGTTATTGTAACACCCCAAAAATACACTCTAGATAGCACACGGTGCCTACAGTCCTGAAATACCACAAGCTAACCCATGAACTGGTACATGCTGTGAGCACTGAATAATAATAACAAAATACACATGTTCAGAATAACTGAATACACCTTAAGGTTTTAAATCAGAAAGTAGTAAAAATAAAAAACCCAAAGTCTGAAACATATGTGAAATTATTAAAAATCTAACTGAAAATACCAATAATTGACTGACTATCTATAATGTCTAAAAGACTCTAAAACTGTTTTAAAAAGAGTTGATGGGATAGGCCCTAACTAACTCCGACTATCTAACTAAAATAAAATATTGAAATGAACAGAAATAACAACCATGTCCTCGATAGATAAGGTCTCACCACTAATACTGCTGCTGATGCTAGAATGTCTAAGTATGATCGGGAACCTGAGCATCCGAACCTATGATATTGAACATCATAGTGCAAGAAGCGAGTATGCAATTAGTACTTTGAATGTATTGGTATGCTAGATGAGGTTAGGCTATCGAAGACCCCCAATCATGAATTAACTTAGAAACCAACTTTTCAAGATTGGGAAGGTCGAGAATAAAATTATCAAAGTATAGAGGCCAAAAATGAGACTAAGTCTCCTACTTAGCTAAATTTTTAGGTTCTAGGCCTCTCATGCATATATTATGAGTTGAATTGAACTAGGAAGTGTACGGAGTATTATAATATCT
The DNA here is from genome assembly GCF_002878395.1 of Capsicum annuum. Classification (NCBI taxonomy): domain Eukaryota; kingdom Viridiplantae; phylum Streptophyta; class Magnoliopsida; order Solanales; family Solanaceae; genus Capsicum; species Capsicum annuum. The sequence goes on from NC_061119.1 coordinate 40,693,564, forward strand.
CCCTTTTGGGAACATTCGTCCTCGAATGAGACTGATTAAGTTGGTAATACTGAGGAACTGAGATTATATATTGGTATACACAACTGAAAACATGATCATATGACTGAATCTGAAGTATGATGAATGACTGAACTAATTCGTGAATGCATGCAATGATATGGAGATAATCATATGGTTGGAACTGAGAATGGAAATGACATAATCTAGGGAAGACCATTTCCTTAGATTGAGTCTAAGTCTGCAAAGAAAAGATAAGGGTACTTGGTTCGCATGTCTACTTCTACTTCCTAAGTGACTCCCTCAACGGACTGGTTTCGCCAAAGAACTTTGACCAAGAGAACTTCTTTGTTCCTTAATCTGTGAATCTGACAATCAAGGATCTCGACTAGAATTTCCTCGTAAGATAGATTATTCTAAACATCCATGCTTTCTAAGGGGACAACCATAGCTAGGTCACTAATACACTTCTTTAGCAAGGAGACGTGAAACACTGGGTGCACTGAAGGCAAATCTATGGGCAACTCAAGCTCATAAGCTACCTCTCCAAAGCGGTTCAAGATTCAATAAGTTCCAAGATACCAGCGACTAAGCTTCCCCTTCTTACTAAACCTCTTTACTACCTTCATGGGACATATTTTCATGTAAACTAAGTTGCTGATCTCAAATTTGAGATCTCTTCTCCTTATAACTGCATAAGATTTATGTCGACTTTAGGGGCTATCTTAGGCCTCTCCCTGATCAATTGAACTTTCTCTAATACATCAAATACTAAATCTGTCCCTATCAACACAGTATCACCTACCTCAAACCAACCGATAAAAAATCTACATCTCCTCTTATATAGAGCCTCAAATGGAGCCATCTGAATGCTGGAATAATAACTGTTATTATATGCAAACTCGATTTACGGCAAGTGATCATCCTAATTACCTCTAAAATTGATAACATAAACTCTCAATATGTCCTCTAAGGTCTAAATAGTCCTCTCTGCCTGACTATTTGCCTGAGGGTAAAAGGTTGTATTGAGAAGAACTTGGGTACCAAGACCCTTCTAAAATGCTTTCCAAAAGTGAGAGGTAAACTGAGTACCTCTATCTAAAATGATAGACAACAGAAATCTATGCAACCTAACCAACTCTCTGATATAGAGTTTAGCATAGTCTTTAGCTGAATAAGAAGTATGGATTGGTAAGAAATGGGCTAATTTGGTCATCCTTTCCATAATGACCCAAATTGAATCATGATGACGATGGGTATGAGGCAAACTCGTCAAAAAGTCCATGTTCACCTCTTCCCACTTCTAAGTGGGGAGGCTGAACTCCTGTATAGTGCCACTAGGATTTTTGTGCTTAACCTTAACCTGCTGAAAATTTGAGCACTTTGCTACAACCTCTATAATACCCCTCTTCATACCACTCCGCTAATAGATCTCCCGCAAATTGTGGTACATCTTCATGGCCCCTGGATGAATAGAATAATATGCACCATTCATTTTTGCATAGATTCGCAATCTCAAACCATCTACACACGACACACATAATCTACCCTGGCAATGCAAAAAACCATCTACCCCTTAGAAGAAAACCTCTACTTTCTGATCTCTGACTGACTCCTTCAACTTAACTAGACTGGGGTCCCTATCTTGATTTACTTTCACTTCAGAAACCAAATAAGATTCCAAACTTTTATGAACCCAAACACTACTCTCAATTGAGTCAATGAAACGAATGCCTAACCTAGCCAACTGATGAACCTCCTGAAATGGCTTCTTCTTATTATTCTCAACATGAGTCACACTACCAATAGATAATCTACTAAAGGAATCTACCACTACATTGGCCTTAACCAGATGATACAAAACACTCATATCATAGTCCTTCAACAATTCTAACCACCTTCTCTGATAGAGATTTAACTCACTCTACAAAAATAGATACTACAAACTTTTATGGGTTGTGAACATGTCAACATGAACCCCATATAGATAATGCCTCTAAATTCTTAAGGAAAACATAACAGTTACTAACTCAAGATCATGGGTAGGGTAATTCTTCTTATGAGGCTTAAGTTGTCTAGAGGCATATGCTATTGCCTTACTTTTCTTCATTAAAACACACCCTAAACCAACTCTGGAAACATCACAGTACACAATAAACCCATCTAAACTATCTGGTAGCATCAAAATTGGGGCAGAGGTGAATCAAGTCTTACACTTTTGAAAAATCTCCTCATAAGAATATAACCATTGAAACTTAACTTTCTTCTGAGTCAATCTGGACATAGGAGATGCAATAGATGAAAAAACTTCAACAAACCATCGGTAATAGCTATCCAAACTAAAGGAACTCCTAAAATCTGATAGAGAGATGGGTCTGGGTCAGTTTCTCACTGCTTTGTTCTTTTGAGGATCAACTCTAATGCCATTACCAGAAATAATAAAGCCACAAAAAGCTATTGATCTTAGACAAAATTTGAACTTACTGATTTAGCGAACAACTGATGGGCTCTAAGAGTCTGCAATATAATTATGAGGTGGTTTGCATAATCATTTTCATTACGGGAGTAGACAAGAATGTCATCGATGAAGACTATGATGAACATATCAAAATATTGCTTGAACACTCTATTTATAAAGTCCATAAAGGTTGCTGGGGTATTTGTTACACCAAAGGACATGACGAGAAACTCAAAGAGACCATATCGAGTTTTGAATACTATTTTTGGAATGTCACATTCTCTGACTCTGAGCTGATGATGGCCAGATCTGAGGTCTATCTTAGAGAAATAACTAGCTCCTAAAGTTGTTCGAATAAGTCATCGACTCTAGGAAGTGGGTACTTATTCTTGATGGTGACTTTATTCAACTGACGGTAATCGATGCACATTCTAAGAGAACCGTCTTTCTTTCACATGAAGAAGACTGGAGTGACCCATGGGGATACATTGATCCTGATAAATCCTTTATGTAGGAGGTCTTTCAACTATTCTTTTAGCTCTATAAGTTCAGTTGGATCCATTCTTTATGGAGGAATAGAGATAGGCTGGGTATTTGGGAGAAGGTCTATTCCAAAGTCAATTTCCCATTCGGGAAGGACTCCAAAAAGATCTTCAGGGAACATATTTGGAAATTCCCTTACTACTAAAAATGACTCGAGACTGGGAGTCTCAGAATTAGAGACTTTGACCCAAACAAGATGGTAGATACACCCTTTGGATATCATTTTTCTTACTCTAAGATACGAAACAAACTGATCCCTAAGAGCTTTAGTACTACCTCTCCACTAAAGGACTGGTTCATTTGGAAACTAAAAATGGACAACTCTATTTCTATAATCAACTGAAGCATAACATGAATAGATCCAATCCATGATGAGAATGACGTCAAAATCCGTCATCTCTAACTCAACAAGGTCCACTGACGTGAATTTTTGAGATACTATAACTAGGCAATTTCTGTATACTCTCCTCGCTAGGATCAATTTATCCACTGTGGTAGACACTGAGAAAGGATCCAATAAGGTTTCGAGATTGACTCTGAAGTTGACAGCTATATAAGGGGTTACGAAAGAAAGAAAAGCTCCAGGATCTAGCAAAGCATAAACATGTAAATGAAAGACATGTAATATACCAGTAACTATATTAGGAGAACATTCCTTATCCTTCTATACTAAAGACATAGAGCCTGTTAGGGAGTTACCCACTGGTTGCACTGGAAGCGGCACCTAGCTAAATCGGGCGACCAGACTTAGATGGGGGATGATTGTGCTGACTTTGTAGGCCCACCTAGGGATTTTTTTCTGATTCTATGACCTAGCTTGTCACACCCAAAACATATATCACTACCATCTCTACAAACACCCTGATGGTTTCTACCATATTTCTAGCAAAGAGGGTTCTTCTGAGTACTATTCATACTTCTATGAGACTTAGAGCCTGGCGCTCTATCCCTATTATCATTTCAAAACTTTGGCGAGGGATCACTAGATAAAGATGGAACTGCGGCTGAATTTTTCTGACAAAATTAAGGATGCTTACCTCTCTCCGACCTTAGCTGGGCAAAGTTAAAATTACCTATTCTCACCTTTGTATTCTGTCTCTCCTTAGATTTCTCCTCTTCAATCTGCTGAGCATGAACCATCAACCTAGACAAGTCCAACTCCATAATCAATATTTTGGTCCTACACTTCTTGAACAAACTATCAACCACACTATCAGATACACCAGACACAGATTTGCTCATCCTAGACCTGTTATCAGGCACCATATGAGGAGCATATCTGGCTAGTTGAGTAAACCTAAGAGAATACTCCTTCATACTTATATTGCCCTTCTTCAAATTAATAATCTATAACACCGTGTCTTCCCTCAACTCCAAAGGGAAAAATCTATCTAAGAAGGTTGTAGTTAAGTTCTCCCATTCTATAGGCCTTACATCTGCACCTCTATCCCCTTTCTACTACTTAAAATAGGTGTGAGCTACATCCTATAAATAGTAAGAATCTAATTCATCACCCTTACTAGAAGTCACTCCTATAATGTATGTTGCCTTCTGAACTATGTCGAGGAATTCCTACGGATCATCTTCAGACTTAGATCCCAAAAATGAAGGGGATTTATTCGGGTGAAGTCCCAAATCCAAGATGTAGCAGTATTATTCACTAGAATGGATGGTTGATTGTTTTGAGCTGTGACAAAGTAAGCTAGAGTAGTGAATGTAGCTCTGAACTTGGCATGCAAAACATGCTCATTTAGGGGATCTTCCTAAACGGGTGGGGGTTCTGGTTGATTTTCCATTTCTTCTTCTATTAGTCTTTCTAGGAGGCACGTTCTATAGATGGGAATAATATTGGATTAGCAAAAGAGTTTAATTCCAGATCATGCTCATTCACACAACATGGATACTGAAAGAAGGGAAACTTTTTCTAAACGTCTTGTAGCTTTTTGTCCATAAGTGTGGCACACTTCATACCCATGCACAAGACTCTACTCAATGCAGATTTCAGACTCCCTAAGACACTTTAAAACCTTAGGCTCTGATACCAAGTTTGTAACACCCTGAAAATACACCCTAGATGCTACTCGGTGCCTACAGTTCCAAAAGATGATAAGCTAACTCATGAAATGGTACCTTTTGTGAGAACTAAATAATAATAACAAAATACACATGTGCAAAATAATTGAATACGCCTTAAGGTTTTAAATCTGAAAGTAATGCAACTGAAAACCCAAAAGTCTGAAATTATATGCGAAATTATTAAAAATCTAACTGAAAAGACCAATAACTGACTGACTATCTAAAATGTATGAAAGCCTCTAAAACTATCTAAAAGAGAGTTGGTGGGACAGGCCCCAACTAACTCCAACTGTCTAACTGAAATAAAATACTGAAATAAACTAAAATAACAACTATGTCCGCGATAAATGATAACTCACCACTGATGTTTCGGCTGATGCGCTTGAATGTCTAAGTATGATCGGGAACCTGAGCGTCCGAACCTATGATATTTAATGTCATAGCATAAGAAATGAGTATGTGGTCAGTACTTTGAATGTAATGGTATTCTAGATGAGGTTAGGTTAATATGCATGGGCTCATGTGCATGAAATAATAATGGAATGACATAAGACCAGTGAATATGAATGCATGAAAACTAGGAAGTCTGAAAATGCATAACCAAGCATAGAAAATGATTTTGAAATAATTTGTAAACTAAAGCACTGGAATACTGATAACTGAGTAACTGGTACTAGATGTTCTGGTTACACAAACCTGAACTGACTCTCCTGAATACTATACTAAGACTGTGGGAGGTATCATTTAATCGATATACCCAAATATAAGCTCGGGGTCTAACCTGCAACCCTAGTAGGAAGGGTGTCAATACCATGCCATGGATACTAACAATAGCTGTGTGGATCCACTAAAATGATATCTCAATGGACAAAAAAGTCACCCTAAAATGGCATGAGTACTCATGAGATATGTGTCTAACCTAAACTAGCAGGAAGACATCTCAACCTATACTAGCTATGTAGTTTTGTAACTCAGGGATTGCAACTAAGGGTCAAACCCTAAACTGGCAGGAATGCCCCCATCCCTAGGTTCGCTTGGTGCTAAATCCTACTTCCAACTGAACTGACACTGATCACTAGACTAGACTAAGCTTGACTAAACTCACAATTGACTGTATCAACTGACTAAATTATATTGCTCACAATATAACTGAATCCATTCCATAAAGTCTAAAAACTAAGTAAGCAACTAAATTTCGGGAATTCATAACACCCAAGAATCGATACCATTGACAATAGGACCATACTACACTTTAGAAACATTATAAGTAGTCATTATTCCAAACTCCTTCAACTATACATTTTATCAAACACATAGGAGGAATGGAATTTTACATGGGAATAATCAACATGCGAAAATACCATAACTATACTATTCAATTCACAACTTAAGGATTCAACATGAGAATTACATCATTCAAAATACATATTAGTTCATTCTACTTAAAACACATATATTCTTAACTTGAAATCAACATAACAAGATATTCATGGACATAAATCAATTTAATCATGTTATACTTATAACTTAAGTTTAAAAAGAGGTGCTTGGGATCGAAGGGTGAAAAGGACCCAAAGATGAACACCTAATAAACCTTAATTGAAAAATTCTTGAAAGTTCTTGGTGGATTTCTTGAGAGTTGATCATGAAGGTTGAAGGGGCTAGGGTTTGTTTTTAAAAGAGGAATTATTTAATTTGAGGGGATTGTGTATAGAATGATTAACTTTTGCCTTTAAGGACCCCAATTTTGTGTTATGGATGAATTAAAGTAAGGGGAAAATGACTGAAACACCCTCCTGGACCTAAAATTCATTAAAACAATCTAGGTACCCAACGCGTTTGACGACGTGCCGAGTCGTTGTATCAACGTGATTGATGATGCGCCGTATTGCTGCCTATCAACGTGATACTATCATGTTGGTCTACTATTTTGTCCATCCAAACATTCCTCAAATTTCAACCAAAAAACCCAAAACTCACCTGAGATGAACTATCAACGACCCCAGTCATGAATTAACTTAGAAACCAACTTTTTAAGGTTGAAAAGGTCAAGAATAAAATCATCAAAGTGTAGAGGACAAAAATGAGACTAAGTATCCAAAACTTAGCTAAATTTTTAGGTTCTAGACCTCTCATGCATACATTATGAGTTGAATTGAACTAGGAAGTATACGGTGTATTACAATTATTCTCAAAGCTAAAATATGCATAAACATATATGTGGATGATTTAGACTTAGTGGATGGATGTGAATTGACCTACTTAGGTGTTAAAAGTGAAAATGCTGATCAATGGCACAAAAGGTTGGGATATGTAACCTACCTCTACTCAACAAATTTGTCTCAAAGAACCTGGTCTGTGGTGTTCCAAATCTACAATTCTTAGATACCAGGGTTTATGATATTTATGTCAAAGTAAAACAAACCATATCATATTTCAAGTAGAATAAGTAGGTAAGCACCATACGAACCCTTGAATTATTACACATAAATCTATGTGGACCTGTCAACATCCAAAGTAGAGAAGGAAAGAGATATGTGTTTGTTAATGTGGATGACTATTCCAGTTTTACTTGGACCATGTTACTAAGAACCATGGATGAAACTTATAAAGTTTTGGTGATCTTTGCCAAACAAATTTAGGTGAAATAGAACAACAAAATAGTAGGGTTCAGATCTTATCATGGAATTAAGTTTGAGAATGCGAAAGTTGAAGAATTTTGTGTTGAATATGGTATTAGTCACAACTTTGCTATTCTATAAACTCCAACAAAAATATTAGAGTTGAAAGGAAGTATAGGACACTAATTGAAATTGCCAGGACTATGTTTATAGATAATGGTCTTCTAATGAGTTTTTGGATAGAATCTATCAACACTACCTGTTATGTTACCAATAGATGTCTGATCAGATCCATCCTAAACAGGACTCCATATGAACTTCTTTTTAACGAAAGGCTAAAAGTTAATTATTTCAGACCATTTGGTTGCAAGTGCTTTGTTCTAAACAATGGGAAGAATGAGTTAGGTAAGTTTGATTCCAAGAGTGATGAAGTTGTATTTGTAGGCTACTTCTCAACTAGTAAATCATATAGAGTTTCAACAAAAGAACCTTGTGTATGGAAGAAAGCATGCATATAATCTTTTATGAATCAAGAAATTTAAATAATCCAACTGGAAGTAAAGATTCGATAAGGAGGAACTTATTTCTATTCAAAGGGATGGTACAACCAAAGCTGAGGTTCAAGAATAAAATGATCAAAATAAAATAGTTATTGATGAAGAAGGAGGTGAAGAAACAAGTCCTAATATATATGAGGGACATTAAGAAGAACCTGATCAAAACACTCAAGGACCTGGTCCTTGCAGATCTCAATCAAGAGGGTCAAATTGGAAGCACAAGTCCTCCTACCCCTTTGAAAATCTAACCTCTCCATTAGAATCTGGGATGCAACAAAGGGCACAAGTAAGGAACTTTAGGGAATTCTGAGCTTTCTTGTCCCAATTTGAGACTAAAAAGGTAAAGAAAGCCCTTAAAGATACTGATTCGATTAATGGTATTTAGGAAACTTCAGTAATTTGAAATGAGCAAAGTTTGGCACCTGGTTCCCAGGCCTGCTGACAGAACTATCATTTGGACAAAATAGGTGTACCTAAACAAGCAAGATAACATGGGATTTTCAATAGAAAATCGAGATGAAGGAATTGACTATGATGAGAACTTTGCTCCTATTACAAGGTTGGAAGAAATTAGGATTCTAATTGCTTTTGCAGTCTACATGGGTTTCAATTTTTTTCAAATGGATGTCAAGAGTTTTTTAATAAATAGAAATCTGAAGGAAGAAGTATATGTCAATAAACCTCTAGGTTTTAAAGATACTGATTTGCCACTTTATGTGATAGAGCCGGATAAAGCTCATTGAAGTAAGCACGTAGAGCTGGATATAAGAGACTGCCAAAGTTTCTTCTAGAAAATAGTTTTATAAGAGGAAAATTGACAACACCTATTTCTTAAGACTAGAGAAAACAACTTGTTGATAGTGCATATTTATGTTGATGATATTATATTTGAAGCAACCTCTAAGCCCTTATATGAAGAGTTTGCAAAATTAATGAGAAGTAAATTTGAAATGAGCATGATGGGTGAGTTGATCTTCTTCTTAGGGATGCAAATTAAATAAAACTCCCGTTACATAATGAATTATCAAGAAAAATACATCAAGGAACTGCTGAAGAAATTCAACATAGGGGATGCCAAGCCTATTGATACTCCTATTGGGACTAGCTCAAAGAAGGATACTGATGAAACTGATCCCTCGATTAATAAGACCATGTATAGAGGGATTATTGGATCCTTGCTATATCTTATAGCTAGCAAGCCTGATATTGCGTTTAGTGTGGTTATGTATGCTAGATTTAAAGCATGTCCAAAAGAGTCTCATTTGAAATCAACTAACAGAATTCTCAGTTATTTGAATGGGATAGGGGACCTGATCCTATTTTATCCATCTGGACACTATTTTTATTTGGTAGGGTCTGTTAATGCTGACTATGTTGGGTATTTGGTGGATAGAAAATGTACCTCAGGAATGACTTAGTTTCTTGGATCATCTCTTATTTATTGGGAACCTAAGAAACAATAGACAGTTGCTCTTTCTACTACTAAAGCTGAATATATAACAGCAGTTTCCAATTTTGTTCAATTATTATGGATAAAGCAGCAACTAAAGGATTTTGGAATTGTCTCTGACACTATTACATTAATGTGTGATAATACTAGTGGTCTAAATATGGCAAAGAACCTTGTGCATCATAAGAGGAAAAAGCACATTGATGTAAGACATTATTTTTTGAGAGACAATGTTTAGAAGGGAGCTATTTGTATTATGTTTTGTAAGACAAAGGATCAAGTGGCTGACATTTTCATAAAGGCTCTTAACAAGAAGAAATTTATGAAGAATGAGATAAGGCTATATTTGCTGAAGATAAATTAATCTACCTGAGTGGATCGAGTTCCTCAATTTTTGGCTCTGAGCCAGGCATCCTTATTTCAATGTATGCAGTTTGGTCTAACTCATTACCATACCTTTTGTAGGTATACACACATTGTGAGTAATGTTTGAATAAGAGCAGATGAGACAGACATAAAATAAAAGTTCCTTCAATTGAAGGACGGACCTGGTCCTATCCTACAAGTTAGTATTTTCTTAATCAAAATTTTTGTGGTTATTTAGAACATTTTATTGAAGGCCATCAAATGGCAAATCCATTCCAAACAATAAAACAACAAAAGGTCGGCCCAAAATTTTGACCGGATCCAAAAATAGGAAGAAGAAAAGTTTCATATATTTGTATATCTATCTGAAAAAAATATAGAGTATCAAATACTCCTCTCTTGAGCTCATCGTCGCCTCGACAAATGTTACCAAAGTGTTGTCAGTAGAACTTGAAATTACAACTCCTTTTTCTGTGGATCTTGTTCCAGCTAGGGCCACTAAAAATGATGTCAGATCTCTGTCTATCTACTTAACTGTTACAAGGTAAGTTGATCTTTCTTTATTCTTGCATTTTCTATTTACCATTACTGCCCTTATTTCTTCTTTCAAAGATGGTCAAAGATTCTCCTCAGGTAGATAGAAGGAAACTACTTCACCCAGATTCGTAGCTATTGAAGGATGATTTGTCATCTCTTTCGCTTCTATAACTGATGATTCAAGGCATTGCATCACACAACCTTTCTTTTTTAGTGAAGGATTTTGATAACTTAAGCTACTTTTTTAGTTTTTAAGTGCATAGTTGTAATGTCTTATTTCGGATATAATCTTAACTTACATCTATGGCGTTATGTCTTTACACTAATTGTAAATCTGTAGATATCTATATTTTTCCTTGCATGTTGGATAGTGACAGATATCTTTCTCCTCTTGTGATTATTCATGTTATTTATTTTCTTAATATGGACATATTTTCTAAGTCTTGACTCTGATTTGGTGGATTTATGCTTTATCGATGTTGATTAACCTTCTTGTTTGTACTGGGAGTTGTTAAAAACTATGGAATTCCTTTATTCCTGGTGTTTCCATTATCTCATTGGCTAAGGAATCATCTATAACATTTCATTTCCTGATGAATGCTTAATTGTAACTTGCAACTCTGGAATGTTCTTTCTGATGTCCTATCACCTCTGCTAGTTCCCAACAAATCTCCCACTATTGTAGAATCATTTGCTTGAGACAAACAAATCTGTTTCTAGAGTAAAATCTTTGAATTTATTCTCAAAACAGTACTCCATAGCCTCTTTAATAGCTAATGACTCTATAATTGTGTTAGTAGTAAATCCCAAACCTTTAGCTCTAGCATGGATCATATCTCCTTGGTCATCTCGTATGGAAAAACCATAGGAACTCAATCCAGGATTACCTATACAAACTCTATCAATATTGCACTTGACCTAACTTGGTCCTAGTCTTTCCCACACTATACCGTGATAGTGCAACTTAGGCTTCTATGCTTTCATATATTCTACTATTTCTAGTTGTGCCTAGGTCTTCATTCTTATCCAGGAATACAAACTTTTTATTAATTTCTTTATTGTTTCCTGTGTTTGCGCAACCATCCTTGTAAATGTTAGTACTCCCCCATGCATTAAACAATTCCTCCTTTTCCTTAATGTCCACATAATAATGGATGGAATAGCTCTAAAGATGCTCTTAATTTTGGCACTATGTCCTTAGTAGACCATGCTATTATTAATTGTTGCAAGTGTATATCCTCCATGTGTATACTTGCAAAATGAGCAAACTGTCTCCACAACCTCATGGCTGATGGAGCTGTTAGAAAAACATGTGTCATTATTTCTTTTTTATTTTCACAATACCAACATCTTAACACTATCTGAATTCTCATTCTTTTAAAATTGTCATGTGTTGGTATTCATCTCATCCACAATCTCCATAAGAAGAAATTAAATTTGAATGGCAATTCTTTGGTCCAAATGAAATCAAAATCTTTCCTCCTCTCTTTTTTGTGTCTAATTGTCTCCCAAGATAATTTCACTATAAATTTCCCATTTATACTTCCCATCCACCATGGTATGTTATTCAGATAACCTTCAACTAAAGGTCTTATAATTTTTATAATAAGCTCTATCATTTTTTAAGAAAGCACAGAAAGTAGTAGATTTATATCCCATTCTCCATTTCTGACAAAAAACCTTACCTCAAATTCCTCCTCCTTAGTATCTTATCCTTCCACATAATATGGGGCCCCTTACTTTGTCTAATTATCAAATCAAAATCTAGAATTAGCAGCTTTAATTTGCCACCAAATGTTATGTTCCACATTTTCCCTTACTGTCACTATTTTTCTTCAAACATGTGATGCTCCCACCCCTTTAGTCAGTAAAGGATACAACTTTTTGCTATACTTATTCCATATGAAAGAACTCCATATTTAAGAAGTGGATCATCTAAATTTCCACCTTAATTTTGTAAATGATGCTTTGGACATATCATATAGTGATATCAGACCAAGACCTCCCTCTTCTTTTGGATAACATATTGCATACCAAGACACCAGTGTTTATATTTGGATCCTGTAGCATTACCCTAAAAGAACTTTGCAAAAATTTTGTTTAACTTACACTCACTGGTGGATTCATGGCTGAAAGGATGTAAATAGGCATTAACTGTGGAACATGAGCAATTAAAACATACCTTCCTCTATAAGATAGTACTCTGTTCTGCCAAGAGTGTAGCTTCTTTATTACTTTCTTAATTAGCTCTTTATAGTGCCACTTATTCTTCCTCCCATAAAATATCAGACACCCCAAGTAAGTGACGGGGACTTGTTTTACCTTATTCCTATAATCCTCTTAATGTGGTTGCACACTACTATTGGAACCTTTTCATGCAATAGTTTGTCTAAATTAATCATTTGTCCAGAAGTTTCCTCTTAGTTCCTTAAAACTGTCATCATCTTCTTTTTTTGTCCATAGCAGAATAATATTGTAGCATCAGCATATGAAAGATGATTAATGTTAGGGCTCTACTTAGGTATTCCATATCCCTTAAATTCCAGATCCATGAACAACTCATTTAAACTTCTTGATAAAACTTTTGTTGTGATTATAAAAAGAGTGGGTGACAAAGGATTCCCTTATTTTAGACCTCTGGTAGACTGGAAGAAATCATAGTATTAACCAGTTATTATCCTAGAGTACCAGTTATTACTTATCAACCTAACTATCGTATCAATGATCCTCTCTAAGAAACCAAACCTTCTCAAGACTTCTACAAGGTACTTCCAAGAAACTCTATCATAAGACTTGGTCATGTCAAATTTCACCACCATATTATGAAACTTATTCCTCATATTAATATCTCTGATAATTCCCTAAGCCAATAATACATTCTCTGTGATATTTCTACCTTTAATAAAATCAGACTAATTCTTAGAGATAATATTAGCTGTACATCCACTTCCTCATATGAATCAATTTTGATAAGATCTTGTTATTAAAGGTACATAAACTAATAGGCCTCAAGTGACCGAAAGTATTCACAACCTCTTTCATAGGAACAAGTACAAGATTAGTGTGTGTGATATACCTTGGTAATTTTTTCCACAGAAAAAAGCTTTGACCATATTAGTGATATTCTCTTTTATTATGTTCCAGCAACTATGAAAAGATGTCCTGAAAAACCATTCGGCCTATTATCACTCTCCCCATTTAATGAGAACACCACTTGCTTCACCTCCCTTAGTTGGCATGCTTCCATCATTTCATTTTGTTCAACGGTAATGATATTCTTAATACACTTGAGCATATCATGACTGGCAAAGCTTGTGATTCCTTAAACTGGTCCCTAAACATATTCACCGCTTTTTCCTCAATATTATGAGTAGATGTTATTACATCTCCCTGTCTATTCTGAATCTCTGTTACTTGAAACTTCACACTTCTTTCTCTGACATAAGCATGGAAATTTTGTGTTTCTATCTCTATCTATAAACCACTTCATCACTACTTTTTATTTCTAGAACTCTTCTTCTATCTTCAAAAATCTCTTTAAGTCTACCTCTACCCTGCTAAGATCAGCTCTGTAGAGTTAGAGATATCTCAAGTTGAACTTACTTTACTTTAATCACTTCTTCTAATGTTGCAGTGTTTTTTGGAAAATGTTGACAAAAGTTCTCCTACTCTAACTGGCAAGGGGTTGTTTTAACCTTTTTCCTTTTTTCCTGTAAAGTTTGAAATGAAAATCTATAATTGTTCCCCCTCCAGCTTTCTTTCACCACCTTCTAAAAATATTTATACTTAGTGCAAAAAATCAAAAACCTAAATGGCTTAATGATCTGTTCTTGTGATGAACTGCATTTTACCTCTATAGGTGCATGATCAGATTCATAACTAATTAGGTGATACACTTCATAATTAGGTAACATCTACAACATATAATTATTCACAAAAACTCTATACAATTTTTGAAAATATAATCATCTTTTATTCTCTCATTACACCATGTGTAATTGCTACAAGTGTACCTCAACTCATTTAATGCATATGAATTCACACATTGTGAAAAATCTAGAGTTTTCTATTTTGTTACTGGTAGGCCTTTAAATTTTTATATATCATTCAATATTGTATTGAAGTCTCTTCCTACCATCCATGGGCCCTTATTGTGGCATATAATTTCCTTCAAATCCTCCCACAGTTCTAATCTCTCCAATGCACTACATCTGGTAGACACTATAGTCACATTAAAACTTTCATTATTCCCCCTTAACTTGTAATCCACTATCAATTATTGTATAGTATTTGTAGAGCCTACTTTTTCCCAAGATTCATCCTAGAAGATCCAAATCTTAGATAAATAATTTGCATTAGCATGTGTTAACCCAAGCCTCTTCTATACACTTCTAATTTTGATGGGCTCTGAAATGGATCTAATAAATCAATGTAAGAGTAATGATTCCTCTTGTGTAGAGTAATGATTCCTCTTGTGTAAATCTATTATCCTTTCAAAAAAGTTTTGAGTTCTAATAGATCTAATATTTTAGTATAGTGCTTTATTAATCTTTGAGCACTACCAGACTTAGACCTTGTCTTACTCCTTGTATTAATTGGTGATTTTTCTGTTGTGTGCTTGAGATTTTTCTTATTCCTACTATTTAGCTGGCTAATTTGTCATGTGTATAGATCTACATATGTTTTTATCGATTTTATATTTGCTTCCAGATTCTCATCTTCCTCTAGATCTTGCTTATTCTGCTTCTCCTACTGAGATAAGGTCTAAATTTTTGGTACTTCTCTTGCTTCACTTTATGTTGAACCCTCTTCTACAACCTTCATCATAAACTGATCCACTTTACTACTCTTCTCCCTGTATTTTGCTTTTTCTGTTTCAGTGGTATCTTTTTCATGACTTTTTTATTCATAAAATCTCTAACAGAACTTTGAGATTCTTCTTGTTCCCCCTGATATTGTTACCACTTCTATAAAAACTTTGTGGAGTTTTAGATTTCTTACCTCTTTTATTCTTTGAGATGTATCTGATCTATCTTCTTTAGTAGTTTCTGCTTCCATTGTTCTATCCCTCTTTGTATCCTTGTTTTTGGTACCACTGCTTTCTTGATGTTGTTCTCTTTGTACTGCATCACCTTTGATACTTAGAGGTGTATTTTCCATGTGTTCCTTGGTGATATCTTTCTTTTGTCCTTCTTTACTTTTGTCTCCCTCTCTCAGATTTTTATCCGTTAATGTTTCTAATTTTTTGTTCACTGCTAGTTTTGTATCAATATTTTGTTGAGGTATTGTGTTCTATTTCATATCAGGTTCTCCTCTGTAATGTTATCTACCCCTTCTATTCCCTTGTTTCATTCTTTGATCTTGGAACTCCTCTTCTCCTGCTACTTTTTCTTCCCTCTTAGCATCTTTATTCTTCTCATTGTCTTTGTTCCTATCTGATTTTTATGATTAACTATCTGATTCTATCCTCTCTCCTTATGCTCATTCTCCCCCTTCTTTTCTTCCTTAGGATACAATTCTAGGTGTATGATGTAACACTTTTTTGCATTATTCCCTTCAAGTCTGCACTCATTACAGTATATAGGCACATAATCATATCTTATGGGAATCCATATCTTAACGACTTCTCCTGATTTCCTCCTTATGCTAACATTTATCCTTTTATGAAATTCTGCTAGCTAGTCTACCTCCGCCTTCACTCATGCACAATTAGGCCTTGTCTTATTCTAAGAGATAAATCAACTTGTAAGGGTTTTCCAACTGTTGCTACTAATGAGAAGACTATTTCTTTCCCAAAAATGTTTAGGGGTAGTGATGGAAAAGATATCTATGTTATTATTGTTGATGTCTCTTCATCTAGATTGAAAATTGGATTCGATGTTAGGTGTCACGACCCGAGGCTACCCCCTAGTCGCAACAATGGTGCTTATAATCATAAGTGACCACAAGGTAACCCGTGAACTGGTACTAACTGTGAGCACTGAGTAAATTGATAAATAAAGACATATACAGAAACCACTGATAATGCCATAAGGTTTTAAATGCTGAAAATACAACTAAATTCTCATGTCTGAAACATTTGCGAGAAATACTGAAACCCAACTAATAAGTCTAATAAACTAACTAACTGCCTGAATGTTTGAAAAGCCTCAAACTGACTGACAATGGAGTTTATGGGATAAACACCCAACTAACTTCGACTAAATAGAAATACTAAACTATTGAATAAAAGATAAACTTTTCCTCGAAAGATGAGGACTCACCATTGCTGCTGCTACAGTAATGCTAAACTATCTAAGAGCAGTTAGGAAAATGTGTACCCGGACTTATGATATAAGACATCATAGCGCAAAAAAAAGTATGCGGTCAGTAATTTGAATGTACTGGTATATGAGATGGGGTTAGGCTAAAATATATGGGTTAACTGTGCATGAAGTAATGACAGACTATATATCATGAGATAACTGAACATGAATGCATGAAAACTTAAATACTAATAATGCAAGACCAATAATATAATGTTTCTAAAATAATCTGTAAACTGAATTACTGAAATAGCTAAATAACTGGAAGTCTATATTCCATGGTCAAGAAAACCTAAAATGAATTCTATACTGAATACTGAACTTAGACTATGGGAGGTACAATCTAATTAACATGCCCTAATCTGAGCTAATTAGGGTCCAACCTGTACCCTAGTTGGAAGGATGTCAGTACTGTGGCACGGGTACTAAGACATGGCTGTGTGGATCCACTCAACTAGTGTCCCAAAGACTAGGTCAGTCCTAAACTGGTAGGTGACATCTCAGAAAATGTCAGTCCTTAATTGGAGGGTGACATCTCATAATCCTATGTTGGCTACGTAGTTTTGGAACTTAGGGACTACTTCTAAGGACCCAGTCCTAAATGGAGGGTGAGCCCCTATCCCTAGGTTCACTTGGTGCTAAATCCTACTCCCAACTGAAATAACACTTATTACTGGACTGAACTAAGTTTAACTGAGCAAACAACTTATCATAAATAACTTGACTGAATGGAAATACTCATAGTTTATCTGAAATCATTCTGAAGATACTGAATTTATGTAAACAACTAGGTATCGGGTGTTCATAACCCATCAGCACTGAATGGAAATAACAATAAGGAAATATAAAAGCATTGAAAACCATAATGGGAAATCATCATTCAAAAACCCATCACTTAGGCATTTTATCAAACACGTGGAGATCAAGATCTTAACATGGGGATGCTTTTAAACATGAGGAGATAGAATGAGTACATGACATGAATTAAAAATTAAGGATTTATCTTAACTTGTATGATAATGATATGGGAACTACAATATTCAAAACATACTATAATCCATTCCACTTGAAAACATTCAAAATCGTAACCTAAAGTTGAAATAACAAAAGATTTATGAAGATAGTTAAACATAATCATGTAAAAACTCATAATTTAAAATCAAAAAGGATTCTTGGACTCCATGGGTGAAAAGGTCCCATGGATGAACATCACGCATACCTTAAACCCTTAAGCTTGAAAGAAGAACACTAATTTTGATGCTTTCTTAAAGGTTCTTGGATTTTGGAAGCTTGAATTCTTAGTTTCCTTGGAGAGGAGGTAATTGATTTTGATGATCTTGGGAGATGATTGGTGTTTGTTTTTTAGAGGAAATTGAAGAATATGGGAAAATAATGCCCAAACTGAAGCTTTAATTCAGGTTTTTATGAATTAGGTCAATAGGAAAAGACATAACTGCCCCTCAGAAGATTAAATTCGTAATTGGAATGCAAATTAAAAGGGCACTGCAATGAGGTGATTGTCTTATCTCTATAAGCAGTGCGACACGATGCTGTCGCAGTGAGCTTCTGGAATCCAAATCCAAACACGACCCAATCTTTGTCCAAAAAAATTAAAAATTCCTCAACACATGCTCCTTATACCCTGTACATGAATTAACTCAAAAACCAATATCTCGAGGTTGGGAAGACTAATTTAAAAATCCTCAAAGTTAAGAGGCCAAAAAATGACTACATCCCCAACACTTAGTGAAATTTTCCATCTTTAAACCTCTTATGCATGCAACTCGGAGCTGATCTGAGCTAAGAATAATATGAGGTATTACATTAGGGTTCCCATTAGGTATGACCAATAGTTTGGGTAATATAGAATTGAGTCTTAGATAACAAGTGCATGTAGTCTTCTACCCATATTATACATGGTTTACCATGCAAATAAGATATTCTTTCAACTGAACAGGTTTATACTGTTTATACTATAGCACATTCGTTTAAGAGTTAGTTGCATATGATATCTTTGGCATCATAGTATCTTAATTAGCTATCACTAGTTGACCAGTCTCCATCCTTAGAGGCTAGCCATTGGCCAGCGTGGCCGTAAATTTTACCTATTAAGTTTGTAGGCAAACTAAGGTTTTATTTCTATAAGTTTGGGTGATTTTTAGAATGTCAATCTAAATAGCTGATCCCAAAGATTGGTATCATTCATTTGTATCTTAAAAATTGCATAAAAGATATTTCTAAAAAGCCACATCCTTTCTCGTCTATCTGAAAGTTGTCAAATCTCTGAGGAAATGAAAGGTTGCACTTATTATGTAAGACCATTAAAATTTAGATCAACTTATGTTTGACCTTCCCATGTTCATAATATATATTTTGTCTTGAATTACATTTAGGGATGTTAAAAGAGTAATTTGGGAAAGTTTTGGAATTTTTAGAAAGGGTTTGGGGTAATTTTGGAACTTCAAGGCAATGAGCCTCTGTATTATCGTCGTATCAAGGAGGCTACCCTCTGCGATATTATCATGGCAAGGAGGATAGTCTCCGTGATATTGGCGGGCCACGCCAAGGGTTAATTTTTTTCCAGTCTTATTATTATTCAGTTGAGGTGAGGAGCTTTTGGTCATTTCACCTTTTCTACGACTTTTAAATAAAAAATAGTCCCATTCTCATCAGTTTTCCAAGGTTAAATCCCCCTATTTCATTCTCAAACACATAACCCAAGAACATTTAAGGGTCTTATTGTGCATTAATCATTCGGGCTCCAAACTTCAAATTGATTATAAATTCTTGTGTGTTTAAGGCATGTATCTCTTTCCTAAATTGATTTTGTATGAGAGCATGTATTTAATTACTATTCATGTGATTTAATTATTGGGTTTTGAATATGAGTTAAGGGTTTTGGAATTGTTATTACATGAATTGAATTTTCATGGTTTTAAATTGATTGTTTATGCTTTATTCTCATGATTTTGAACTAAATAAATGAATGGGTGTGAAAATTGGAATGGGGAACATGGGTTTCCCCAAATTTAATGGTTTGGAATTAGCTTTAACCTTAACCCAACTTATGAAATTGATTGGAAACATGGATATATATATAAATTACTCCACTTTTGAAACTTTGCTTACATAAAAGGTTAATGAAACATAAGTTGTTTTTGAAAGGCCTTGGTGGCTAATTGGAAACCTTAGAGTCAATTGGGCTAATTAGTTTTGGAATGACATAAATAGAATGGGCTTGCAAGATTAAACTTTATTTGGTATGAAGATACCAACGGTAAATGCCTAATATAAAGACTCCTTAGTTAATAAATGAGAATATGGGTAAATGGTTTTAATTTGGACTTAAAGGGGGTTGGGTAAATGGTTTTAATTTGGGCTTAAAGAGGGGTTTTGTAGCTCGCAATAAAAGGTGGAGTCCTGGGGCCATTGATACTAAAAACCATATTTTCCAGCGTGGGTGTTTTTAGGATTACGTGCATGAGTCATACTTTCATTTATATATTTAGAATGGTTGAAGCATCAATGGTTTTGGACCTTTCTATATTTCTCTAGTTTATGCGACTTAGATGCACTGGGGCCCTTCCGGTAGGGGGAGCTGGAACCATATAGCTCGTGGGTGTTTTTAGGATGGTTAGAGCTACACAGTCCAGGTTAATGGTTATAAATCTCATGCTTAAACCTTGTTTCCTATCCCGACATCTTATATATATATGTATATATGAATGTGTGCATGTGGTTTTGACTGATTTTGGATATGACATTATTTTATCCCTTATCTGAGTTACATGTTAGTGCTCACCCCACCAACACTCCTATGACACTACATTATTTCATAATGTAGGATCCAAAGACACTTCTTTTACCCTTGTGCAGCATTAGGTAGAATAGCACTACTGTCAAGTTTTTGTGAAGTGGTGAGCCTCCATCCTTCGTAAAGCTTTATCATTTCCGTATTCTTTTATTTTGACCCAGTACTTTTGGATTCTTTTGGTCATAGTCAGGAGCATGTCACGACCTTTTTGGTATTTTAGTTTTAGAGACTATTATGGACACATATGGGTTGGTTGGTTATTATTTTTACTCTTAGTTTTAGTGAATCATTCATTCATTTTCTTATTTCTATTTTTTTGAATTTCACATTGTTGTTATTATTATTATTATTATGCTCATAAGGTTCGGTGAATGGGGTGGTCTCCAGTCCATTATGGGCTTGAGATGCCCCTCATGGCTAGGCCTTGATTTGGGTCATGACAAGCTTGGTATCAGAGCATGGTTTAGAGTCACCGAGTATCCACAAAGTCATGTAAAGTAGATTTCTTTTTGTGAGTGTATAGCGCACCAACTTATAAGGAGAAGGCTACATGATATTTAGGAATGTTTCCTCTTCTTGTGATCTATGTTTGAGCTATAGAGTTTAGAGTTATGAAACCTCTCTAACATTCAGCTTCCTCGTATTTCAGATCATGCCTCCCTGAAGATCTGATGTTCGTAGAAACTCTGCTGGGAACTTTGTCCTACCTGAGGATAATGTGGAAGGGACTCTCCCGATACATAGAGTGAAAACTTGATCTAGGGTCCTTGCTCCTAATTATGCTGATTTATGTGAAGTTCCACCTATCCCTACTAATCCTCCTCGGGCTTTTTGGGGTGGTGATGCTTATGATCAGCCACCTCAGGGAGACATCTCTAATATATAGTTTCATCAGTCTATTTATTTGCTTATTCAGTTGGTGATATCTCAGTCTCATTCTTTTGGTTCTGTTGGTTTTGTTGCTCTTTCATCTGAGATCACTTGAGTTGAGGTTGAATTCTCTGACCTTTATAGGCTCTAAGGTTGAGAAGGATCCATAGGGGTTCATTGATAAGATAGAGAAGATCTTTAGGGTTGTGCATGTTACTGGTGTAGAGAGTGTAGATTTTTTTGTATCTTAGCTAAAGGATGTAGCTTATCAATGGTATGAGAAGTGAGAAGCTACGAGGGGGGATGATGCCAACCAGATTATATGGGATAACTTTACTAATGCCTTTCTTGATCACTTCTTCCCTTAGGAGTTGAGAAAAGCTAAGGCTAAGGAGCTTGTTAATCTGAAATAAGGAAATATGAGTGTGAAAGAGTGTGTATTAAAATTTTAGTAGTTGGCTCAATATGCTCTTGAGTTGGTGTCTAGTCAGAGATCCAAGATGAGCAAGTATGCTTTTGGGTAATCTCGTGACATGGTATTAGAGTGTAAGGCTGTAATATGGAAAAATGATATAGACATCTCCAGTATTATAGTTTATATGCAGTAGGTAGAGAATAAAAAAAGAAATAAGTAGAGATTGGAGAGAGACAGAACAAAGAAGTCAAGTATTCATAGATAGAGAGGGGTTAGCAGAATAGTGGAAAGGATGGTAGACAGTTGAACAAGAATAAGAATTGTGGAAATTCATATTCGTCTGCTAGTGCTCCTTATCCTAATCCTTTGGGTGATTGTCATTTCCAGGCTAACACTGGTTTTGAGGCACAAGGTGCTCAATCTCAGGCTAGTGGAGCTCAGTCAGCCGCACCTTATCCTTATTGTCAATTTTGTGGGTAGCTTCACCATGGTTATTATGAGGAGGGGAGGAATTGGTGTTATAATTGTGTTTAGATTGGTCACATCCAGCAGGATTGTCCTTCAGCCAAGGTTTCTACTGGGCTAACAAAGTTTTGGTTGCCATATCTTCAGCTTCTGCACCAAAGGGTGCTACTTTTGGTACCGGAACCGATCAAAATCATCTTTATGCTCTTGACATACATCAGGAATCTAAGGCATCTCCTGATGTTATCACGTGTATATTATAGCTTTTCTCTTGTGATGTTTATTACTTGTTTGATATGGGTTCCACCTTTTCTTATGTGACCCCTTATTTGGTTGTGCATTTTGTTTTTGGTCCTAAAAGTATTTACAACCCCTTTTATATGTCTACTCTGGTGGGTGATTCTATAGTGGCTAGAAAAATCTATTGGGGTTGTATAGTGTTAATCATTCATAGAGAGACATTGTTGGATTTGATAGTATTGGTATACTAGATTTTAATGCTATTTTAGGGATGGAATGGCTTCATTTGTGCTACATTTCTCTAAATTGTAAGACTCAAAAGGTCAGTTTCCAATTTCCTAATGAACCAGTAATTGAATGGGAGAGAAGTTCCTTAGTACCCAAAAGGAGGTTTATTTCTTATCTTAGAGCCTAGAAATTGATCTCTAGAGGGTGTAGTATCATCTTGTTTGGGTTAATGATTCTGACTCTGAAAGTCCTTCATTGCAATTTGTCCCTGTGGTTAATGAGTTTCCTGAAGTATTTTCTAATGATCTTCTTAGAATTCCTCCCGACAGGGAAATAAATTTTAGGATTGATCTTTTAATAGACACTCATTCTATTTCCTTTCCTCCATAAAGAATGGCTCCGACTCAATTAAAGGAGCTAATGGAGCATCTAAAAGATATTTTTTATAAGGGATTCATTCATCCTAGTGTTTCTCTGTGGGTGCTCCATTAGTTTTTGTGTGAAAGAAAGATGGGTTTCCTTGGATGTGTATAGACTACCGTCAGTTGAATAAGGTGACAGTGAAGAATAAGTATCCACTTCCTAGGATTGATGACTTTTTTTATCAGCTTTAGGGTGCTAGATGCTTCTCTAATATTGATCTTCATTTGGGATATCATTAGCTGAAAATTAGGGAAGATGATAGTCCCAAGATTGCTTTTCGAACCCGGTATGGTCACTATGAGTTTTTGGTTAGCTCATTTGGGTTGACTAATGCCCCAGTTGCTTTTATGGACCTTATGAATTGGGTATTTAGGTAGTTTCATGATTTATTCATGATCTATTCATGATAGTCTTTCTTGATGATATCATGGTGTATTCTAAGAGTAGGGAGGATCATGCTAATCACCTCGAATTTATATTGCAGACTCTTAAGGATCAAAAGTTTTATGGTAAATATCTAAGTGTAAGTTTTGGTTGAATGCTGTGACTTTTCTTGGTCATGTTGTTTCTAGTGAGGGAATTAAGGTGGATCCGCAAAATGTAGAGATAGTGAATTGTAACACCCCAATTTTCTGAACCGGAATGGTACACGGTGCTTATGACCCCGAAGGACCACAAGCTAACCCATGACTAATATCTGTACCTATACACTGTATAATATACTTGTAAAATGCAGAAAACATGAACAATAGGCCATAAGGTTCAACTGAATAAAGAAACTGTCAAAACATGACATCCATGTGGGTAGCAAATACCCAAAACAACTAAATTTGAATACTAAATCTGAAAACCCCTAAGTACTGTCTAAATAAGGAGTTGAGGGAACATGTTTCCAACTAACTCCATAAACTGAAAACTAACTAAATTAATAAATGAATAAATTAAGTAATATCGTCTTCGAATGAAGAGGACTCATTGTAACTCTATGTGCTGAATGCTACTGCTACTGCTGGTCTGGAACTCGTGTCTCTGAACCTATGGTGTAACATGAAAAGAAAGCACCATAGCGTAAATACGTTAGTACAACTGGAGTACTGACTATACGAGTGAGGTAGGCTAAAGCGAAGGGTTTACATGCATGAATAATACTAATTGACTGACTGATATGAACGCAAGAGTGCAAACATACATACATAGTAACTGAGATCGTGAGTACATGATTACTAAATCTGTCCGCTAATACATAGCTGAAACTGTAGTTCTGATAACATGAACGACTGTTTCTAACAGTCCTGAATCTAGTGGAACTTTCTGAGTCCCGTGCTATAACTGAATTTGGCTGTATCTAACAGTCCTGGTATACTAATATCTGAAGAACTGTCTTAGTTCTTTTACTGAGACTGATGCTAAAACTGTGGGAGGTAGTTGTATAACCGACATGCCCCATGTATGCTAAAGTAGCTGACCTGGGGTCCAATCGTTACCCTGATTAGAAGGGTGTCAATACCATGTCACGAGTAAAGACATGCTGTGAGTGACCCTCAAATCCGGCATTGTCCCCAAAAGAGAACGGCGGATGTCCGCCCCATCAACCCTTCAGCCGGCATTTTTGAAGTCTGAACCTATGTTGGCTACATAGTTCTGAAATACAAGGATTGCTTGTAAAAATCACACCTTCATCTGAAGCAGGTGAGTTCCCATCCTTAGGTTTGCTCGATGTTAACTCCTACTCCCATCTGAAGAGACTGAACATGATTTAACTGACTATACATGAACTGGGTTTACTAAATTTCCATTGACTGACGGAATAATACTGATAACTAACAGAGATCATGAGGTTTCTAAGGTTTCCTGAGTCACATGACTGACTGAATTCTATGAAACGTGGCTTAACTGAAGATATCATGACAACATGACATGGATCTAGGCACACAACTATAGTTTTGGGTACGAATACCCCCAGGACTCGATAGAAGAAAACTGACACACATGACATGACTTGATCACATGATATGAGTCCACAATTCATAATATCATAAGTAAGGGATAATGTGCTTTATGAGTCTATTCAACATCTCAAACATGGTAGGGAAAGCATGGATACATTTCGTGTACATGTTTTATAATTCCATTATCACACATGCTTCATACCACAACAATAGCAACACATACATAGCATGGAATTCACATTGAGTGTATAGCTAATATGGACTTGTCATTTAGATATCATAGAATCATGTAAATATCAACTTCTAGAATCCTAGACATTTTAACAAACACCTTGCATGCACACCTTGGTTATAGGTTTTCTCAACAAATATTAATCATCTTGAACTACCTAATTTTATGGGTTTTAACCACAACACGCATACTTCATGGAAATTATCTTAAAATAATATTTTGAAGTTTAAACAATGGTCATTGACATGAACAACATCACATAGCAACAAGGAAATAAAAGTTTCTCATTTAAAATCATGGTTCTTGAACTCTATGAACTAAAGGGGACCATAGATGAACACCATGCATACCTGACTCAAGGTTCTTGATGTTTTTGAACTGGAAGAATTTGAAATCCTTTGATTCTTGAAGAAGATTGAGTCTTGGTCTTGAAGATTTAATTTAGGGAGAATCCCTAGTTGTTGTTTGTGAAATAAAAGTGAGCAAAATGGCTGAATTCGGACTTATCTGGGTATATATAGGCGGGTGATAAGTGACCAAAATACCCCTGTTAAAATAACCTGGAAATATGTTGAACGTGGCATGTGACGGTCCAACTGGCGGTCCGTCAGACTCCTGGTAGACCGTCATTCAGCCCATCAGACGTGGACCAGAAATGGGCTTCACTGGATAAGGGTTTACGACCTGGCTGATGGTACATCACAACTTTGACGGTCTGTCAACTCGTCCATCAGTCCTTATCCAGAACATGGCTTAACTGGTATGGCTTTGACGGTCCAAGTGGTGGTCCGTTACTAAGTTGATGGTTCGTCAACTTTGCCGTTAGGCCTTAAATAGAATGGGACCTTTCTGTCGTGGAAGTGACGGTCCAAGTGGTGGTTCATCACAATTTTGACGGTCTGCCAACTGGGTCGTCGCACCTGGGCGATTATGACTGTTCCGAGTAAAATGTCTATAACTCCATCGTCTGATGTCAGATTTTGACGAAATTGGTGATGTTGGAAAGCCAACTTAATTTCCCACGTGATAGAAAGTGAAAATCTCAAAAATACTGCATGTACATAAATAGATTTGCATTTCAAAGTAAATCCTAGCATTCTTGAGATGATTTCTAGCTAGGAAAAAGACACGAGTATTACAATATCTCTCGTTTGAGAACATTCTTCCTCGAATGAAACTGACTGGGAGGGGAAATAATGATCTAAACATTAATAGCTGGAATATGATCTCATGACTGACAAACTGTACATAGCATACTGATCATGCATATCTGATGCATGGATAACTGATACATAAATACGTAATTGAGCAATCTGATAAACTGAGTTTCTCAAGGTGAGAATGCATAGCTGATGCATGATTATATACTGTACCAACACATGAAAAACATGTCTGAGTATGCAATAGCAATAGATACCAAGTTTATACTGAATGCTGAACATGAAACTGAATAAGCTTAAGAAGGACTGTTACCTTGAGCTTGATGTGAATTGGCGGAGAAAAGGTGAGGGTACTTGGTATGCATATCTGCTTCTGTTTCCCAAGTAGCTCCCTCATGAGAATGATTTTATAAAGAACTTTGACTATAGGGACTTCTTTGTTCCTCAATCGACGAGTCTAATAGTCTAAGATTTCAACTGAAATCTCTTCATAAGAGAGGCTATTTTGAATGTCACTGCTCGGAATAGGGACTACAACTGTTGGGTCACCTATGCACTTCTTGAGCAAAGAGATATGGAAGACTGGATGGAATGAGGCTAGATCTGAAGGCAATTCGAGCTCATAAGCTACCTTGCCGAAGCGACTGAGAATCCTGAAGGGACTGACATAGCCCCAGGACTATTTTTGGATTGATTTTGGTGTTCCCTTGATTGTCCCATATCACCAGTTTAGTGGATCCACACAACCATTGTTAGTACCCATGGCATGGTACTGACACCCTTTCAACTAGGGTTATAGGTTGGACCCCAAATAGCTCAGATTGGGGCATGTCGATTAGACGATACCTCCCACAGTCTTCGTTCATTATTTAGTTTCAGGTTTGCTTGACCATAGCATATAGTTATCATTTATTCGGTTATCAAATTTTAGTTTACAAACTATTTCAGAATCATGTTATATGCTTGGTCATGCTTTCTTAGATTTTACAGCTTTCACGTATTTATATTCAGTAATCTCATGCTATTCCACCAGACTTTACTTTATTCACATAACCCATGCATTTTAGCCTAACCTCATATCTTATACTAGTGCATTCAAAGTACTAATTGCATACTCATTTCTTGTGCTATGATGTTTAATATCATAGGCTCGAACGCTTAGTTTCCTAATCGCGCTTAGACAGTTTAGCTTATCAGCAACAGTAGCAGTGGTGATTCCTCATAGCTAGTCGGAGTTAGTTGGGGACTTGTCCCATCAACTCCTCAGTTAGTTGAGGCTTTTAAACATTTTAGACAGTTAGCTAGTTTATCAGTTATATTAGTCAGATTTTAGTATTTTTGCATATGTTTTAGATTTATGAATTCAGATGTATTGTTTTTAGTATTTAAACCTTATGGTGTATTCAGTGGATTTCTGCACAAGTCTTTTATTCTCATTTTTACTCGATGCTCACAGCAGGTACCATCTAATAGGTTAGTTTGTTGTCACTTGTGATTGTAAGCACCATTTTCATGACTAGGGGTAGCCTCAAATCATGACAAAACTTTGTATAAGAGCCTAAGGTTTTACAGTGTCTTAGAGAGTCTGAAAGCCGCATTGAGGAGTCTTTTGCATGGATGTGAAGCTCGCCACACTTATGGACAAGAGTCTATGAGATGTTTTAGGAAAAGTTTCCCTTCTTTTAGTGTTCATATCATACGAAAGTGCATG
Source organism: Capsicum annuum (assembly GCF_002878395.1). Lineage (NCBI taxonomy): Eukaryota > Viridiplantae > Streptophyta > Magnoliopsida > Solanales > Solanaceae > Capsicum > Capsicum annuum. Next base: position 40,721,981 of record NC_061119.1, read on the forward strand.
AGCTCAATTTAAACGCTCTTTCTAATTCATTCTTTCTTCTATTTACAGAAAATGCCTCGTAGAAAGAACAACGAAAAAAGAAACAAAAATCATCCCATACCTTTGCCTATTCAGGAAAATCCCCTAAATGAGCATGTCTCTCATGCCATGTTCAGAGCTGCCTTCACTAATTTAGCTCACTCATTAGCAGCTGAAAACAACTATCAGGCTGTTTTCCAGCCAATCTAATGGCTAATACAACTGCAGATAGGATTTGGGACTTCACCTAAATGAACCCTCCTCAATTTTTGGGATCCAAGTATGATGAGGATCCGCAGGAGTTCCTTGATATGGTTCAAAAGGTGAATAATGTTATGGGTGTTACGTCTAGTGAAAGTGCAGGGTTGGTTGCTTACCAGTTGCAGGATATAGCTCACATATGGTATAAGCAGTGAAAGGAGGATAAAGGCGCAGATGTAGGGCCTATAGAATGGGAGAAATTTTCCATGGCCTTCTTAGAAAAATTCTTCCCTTGGATTTGAGGGAAGCTAAGGTGTAGAAGTCTATAAATTTGAAATAGGATAGTATGAGTGTGAATGAGTATTTGCTTAAGCTTACTTAGTTGGCCAGGTATGCTCCTAATGTGGTGTCGGATAATAGGTCTAGAATTAGTAAGTTTGTCTTTGGTGAAGCTGAGAGTGTGGTCAAGGGGTGTAGGAATGCTATGTTGATTAAGGAGATGGACTAGTCTAGGCTTATGGTTCATGCTCAGCAGATTAAGGAGGAAAAGGTTAAGGAGAAAAAAAAATATAATAAGAGGGCTAGGATAAGTAGCTTTAATTTTTCACAGCTGGGGTCAAAGGGTGGTATCCATCCTCAAATCCATCAGAAATCCTCAGCCCCAACTCTATTTTTATCTAGTGTGCCAGTGCCAATGTTCAGAAATGATAATAGGGATAGAGCGCCAAGATAAAAGTCCCAGGGCAGTGTAAACAATGGCTGTACTAATCCTCTTTGCAAGAAATATGGTAGAAACCATCTAGGTGTGTTTAGGGTTGGTAGTGATGTGTGTTTTGGGTGTGGTAAGCCAGGCCACAGAATCATAAAATGTCCTAAATTTGGTCTGCTAAGTTAGCATAGTCGTCCTTCAGCTCCAGCAGGATGTCTGATTCAGCTGGGCGCTACATCCAATGCCACCAGTGAACAGCTCCAAAATAGGCTGTATGTACTCTAGTCCCGATAAGATCAGAAAAGTTCTCCTGATATTGTTATGGGTATGTTTTAGGTCTGTCATCTTCATGTTTATGCTTTGTTAGATCCTGGAGCTTCACTTTCTTTTGTGACCCCCTATATTGTTGTTAATTTTGGTGTCATTCCTAAAACTTTAATAGAGCCTTTTTCAATGTCTACCCCAATGAGTAAATCTATTATTGCCGAGTGGGTATACATAAAATGCCCGATTATAGTATCCCAGAAAACTACTTCAATAGACCTTGTGGAGTTAGAAATGGCTGATTTTGATGTCATTCTTGGCAAGGATTAGCTACACTCATGTTATGCTTCAATTGATTGTAGAAATAGAGTTGTTCATTTTCAGTTTCCAAATGAACCAGTTCTTGAATTAAGGGGTAGTACTTTAGAACTTAGGGGTCAGATTGTTTCATATCTTATAGCGAGAAAAATAATATCCAAGGGGTGCATTTACCATCTTGTTTGAGTCAAAGACTCTAATTCTTTGACTCCCAGTCTCGAGTCAGTTTTAGTAGTGAAGGAATTTCCAGATGTGTTCCCTGAAGATCTTCCTAGAGTTTCTCCCAAAAGGGAAATTAACTTCAGAATAGACCTTCTTTCAGATACCCAGTCTATCTCTATTCCACCCTACAGAATGGCTTTATCTATGCATGGGGAGTTAAAATAATAGTTGAAAGATATCCTAGATAAGGGATTCATTAGGCCCAAGTTCTCCCCATGGGACGCTCTAGTCCTTTTCGTGCGTAAGAAAGATGGTTTCCTTAGAGTGTGCATCGATTACCATCAGTTAAACAAAGTCACCATCAAGAATAAGTACCCACCTTCCAGAATTAATGACTTGTCGATCAACTTTAAGGTGTCAGTTATTTCTCTAAGATTAACCTCAGATCCGGCTATCATCAGCTCAGAGTCAGAGAATGTGACATTCAAAAAATAGCTTTCAAAACTTGGTATGGTAACTTAGAATTTCTAGTTGTGTCTTTTAAACTAACGAATGCCCTAACAACCTTTATGAACTTGATGAACAGAGTGTTCAAGCAGTACTTGGACATGTTCGTTATAGTCTTTATTGATGATATTCTTGTCTGTTTCCGTAGTGAAAATGATCATGCAGACCACCTTAAAATTGTATTGCAAACTCTTAGAGTCCATAAGTTGTTCGCCAAATTCAGTAAGTGCGAGTTTTGGCTAAGATCAGTAGTTTTTCTTGTCTATATTGACCCTTAAAAGACCAAAGCAGTGAGAAGCTGACCCATACCCATCTCTTCATCAGATTTTAGGAGTTTCTTAGGTTTGGCTGACTATTATAGATGGTTTATTAAAAGGTTCTCATCTATCATATCCCTCATATCTTGATTGACTCAGAAGAAAATCAAGTTACAGTGGTCAGAGTCCTATGAGAAGAGTTTTCAGAAGTTGAAGACTCGACTCACCTCAACCCCAGTCTTGACATTGGCAGATGGTTTAGATGGGTTTGTTGTTTATTATAATGCTTCTAGAGTCAATCTAGTTTATGTGTTGATGTAGAGAGATAAGGTCATAGCTTATGCCTCTAAAAAGCCCAAAACCCATGAAATGAATTATCCTACCCATGATTTTGAGTTAGCATCCATTATTTTTGCCTTGAAAATTTGGACGCATTATACATATAAGGTGCATATTGATATGTTCATAGATCACAAAAGCTTGCAGTAAGTATTTTCACAGAAAGATTTAAATCTCTATTAGAGAAGGTGGTTAGAGTTGTTGAAAGATTATAATATGAGTGTGTTATATCATCCGGGAAAGGCCAACATAGTAGAAGATGCCCTTAGTATATTGTCTATGGGTAGTGTTGCTAAGAAACTAGTATGGTAGGTTCATCAACTTGCTAGATTAGGTGTTCGTTGGTGGATTAAGCTGAGGGTAGTATATAGGTTTAGAATAGTTTGAAATCTTCTTTGGTTGCCAAAATGAAAGAAAAATAAGATAGGGATTCCAATTTGGTTAAGTTGAAAGAGTTAGTCAGAGATCAGAAAGTGGAGGTTTTTTCCCAAGGGGGAGATAATGTGTTGCGATGTCAGGGTAGACTATGTATGCCATATGATGATAGTTTGAGACAGTGATCCTTACAGAAGTGCATGGTGCACGTAATTCTATTCACTCAGGAGCCACTAAGATGTACCATAATTTATAGGAAATCTATTGGTGGAGTAGTATGAAGAGGAATATTGCAGAGTTCGTAGCTAAGTTCTCTAACTGTCAAAAGGTTAAGGTTAAGCACCAGAGGCCTAGTGGCACTTTATAGGAGTTTAGCATTACCACTTGGAAGTGGAATAAGGTGAACATGGATTTTGTGATAAGGTTGTCTCGCACACGTCGTTGGTATGATTCAATATGGGTTATTCTAGATAGAATGACCAAATCAACCCATTTCTTGCCCATTCATATTTTCTATTTAGTCGAGGATTATGCCAAGCTCTATATTAGAGAGTTGGTTAGGTTTTATGGGGTCCCGTTGTCTATCATTTCAAATAGAGGTACTCATTTTACCTCTCACTTTTGGAAATCTTTTCTGAAGGGTTCTTGGTACCCAAGTTCATCTTAGTATAGCTTTTTATCCTCAGACAGATGGTTAGGCAGAAAGGACCATTTCGAACCTAGAGGACATGTTGAGAACTTGTGTTATTAACTTCAAGAGTTTTTGGGATAATCACTTTCCATTGATTGAGTTTGGCTATAGTAAAAATTATTACTCTAGTATTTAGATGGCTCCATTTGAGGCTCTCTATAGGAGGAGTGTAGATCTCCTATTAGTTAGTTTAAGGTAGGAGAGTCTTCTTTGGTAGGACAAAATTCAGTGTTTGATATGATAGAGAAGGTTCAGTTGATCAGGGAAAGTCTTAAGACATCCCAAAGCCGTCAGAAATCCTATACAGATGTAAGGAGAAGAGATCTTGAGTTTGAAGTTGGATATTTGGTGTGTTTAAAAATCTCACCCATGAAGGGAGTAAAGAGATTTGGCAAGAAGAGGACACTTAGTCCCCAATATGTTGGCCCTTATAGAATTTTAAGTCGTTTTAGTAAGGTAGCTTATGAGCATGAGTTTCCTACAGTCTTGGCATCAGTGCATCCAGTGTTCCATGTTTCCTTATTAAAGAAGTGTATTGGTGACCCAGGTGTTGTAATTACTTTAAAGATCTTAAATGTTCAAGATAGCCTTTCTTATGAAGAAATCCCAGTCGATATCCTTGATTGTCAGATTCGTAGACTAACGAACAAAGAAGTTCCATTGGTCAAAGTTATTTGGCGGAATCAGTGTGTTGAGGGATCTACTTGGGAAGCAGAAGTAAATATGCGTACCAAGTACCCTCATTTTTTTTCTGTAAACTTAGACTCAGCTTAAGGTAATAGTTTTCCTTAGATGGTTTCTTTTCCATTCTCAATTCCAGTTATATAATCATTCTCATGTCTTTGCATGTATTCACAAATTTAGTTCAGTCATGTATCATGTTTCAGGCTCAGTTGTGTAATCATGTTTTCAGTTATGCATGTTCAGTATGTGATCTTAGTTTCCCAAGAATTCTCAGTGTAATCAGTCTTATTCGAGTATGAATGTTCCTAAAGGGGATCTATTGTACTACCCCATACTTTTCTTAGTTTACTTCAGCTTATAGTGTTTGCATAAGAGGCATAGAACCTAAAAATTTCTCTAAGGGTTGGGGACCTAGTCTTACTTTTGGCCTCTTAACTTCAAGGATTTTTTAAATGGACTTCCCAACCCCGAGATGTAAGTTTTTGAGTTAATTCATGTTAGGGGTGTAAGGAGCATGTCTCGGGGAAGTTTTGGATTTTTTGAACGAGAATAAAGGCACGTTTGGATTTCGATTCTAGAACCTCACCACGATAGTAGCGTATTGCGGTAGATGAGCACATCATTGCATTGCGGTGCCCCTCTAAACAACATTCCAGTTATGAATTTAATCCCTGAGGGGCAATCATTTCTTTTCCCCACCGACCCAATTCATAAAAACACAGGATTAAACTTCAGTAAGGGAATTATTTGCCCTAATTCTCCAAATTACTCTCAAATACAAACCCTCTCCTTCCCCAAGTTCATCAAATTCAACCCCCTTCCTTCCAAGAAAACCAAGAATTTGTGTTTCCCAATCCAAGAACATTAAAGAAAGCTTTCAAGATTGTGTTTCCCATTTAAGTTTAAGGGTCTAAGGTATGTGAGATGTTCATCCATAGGCCCTTTCCACCCATGGATTCCAACAATCCCTCTTTATGTTTTAAATTATGAAATTACCTGTTTATGATGAATTATCTCCATGAAGTTTTATGAATTCTAGTTATACATTATGTTTGTAATTATTTTTCAAGGGAATTAGTCCTTACACATTGGAATGATATGTTAATGTTAAATCCTTGATTCATGATTTTTAGTATTGAAGCTATGTTATTATTACATGTTTTGAACCATTCTCATGCTTTAATAAGTGACATGACCCTCATGTGTTTGATGAAATGCCTATGTGTTGAATTTGGAACAATCATTTCCTTCTATGGTTTCAAAGCTTTCATGTGTTCTTATTAGGATTCCATTGAGTCCTGAAGGGTTATGAACACCCGTTACTTAGCTGTTTACATAATTTTTAGTATTTTCAGAATGGTTTCAAATAAACCATGAGCCTTGTCAACCAGTTAGTATCATGTCCAGTTGTTGTCTCAGTTAATCTCAATTTAGTCCAGTAGTCAGTGTCATTCAGTTGGGGAGTAGGATTCAGCACCGAGTGAACCCAGGTATGGGGTCATTTCTGCTAGGTTAGGGTTTGACCCTTAGTAGCAATCCCTGAGTTACAAAACTACGTATCCAGCGTACGTTAAGATATTTTCCTGCCAGTTTAGGGTTGACACGTATCTCATAAGTACTCTTACCAGATTAGGGTGACTCTTTAGTCCTTCGAGACACCAAATTAGTGGATCCACAAAGCCATTATTAGTACTCGTGGTATGGTACTAACACCCTTCTAGCTGGGGTTACAGGTTGGACCTTGATTAGCTCAAATTGGGGCATGTCGGTTAAATGATATCTCCTATAGTCTCAGTTCAATATTCTATACAGAATTCAGTTTCATGTTTGCTTGACCATAGCGTACAGTTATCAGTTATTCAATTATTAGATTTTAGTATTTTAGGTTACAAATTATTTCAGAATCATGTTATATGCTTGGTCATGCATTCTCATAATTTATAGCTTTCACGTATTTATATTCAGTAATCTCATGCTATTTAGCCAGTCTTTAATTCATGCACATAACCCATGTATTTCAACATAACCTCATCTTATATACAAGTACATTCAAAGTACTGATCGTATACTCATTTCTTGCGCTATGATGTTTAATATCATAGGTTCGGATGCTCAGTTTCCTGACCACACTTAGACAGGTCAGTGAATCAGCAGCAATAGCAGTGGTGAGTCCTCATATTTTGAGGACCTATTATGTTCCTTTCGGTAATTCAATATTTTTTTTAGTTAGCCAGTCAAAGTTAGTTGGGGGCTTGTCCCATCAACTCTTAAGTCAGTGGAGGCTTTTAGACATTTTAGATAGTTATTTTATCAGTTATATCATTTAAATTTTAGTATTTTTGCATATGTTTTAGACTTATGGATTCAGATGTATTGTTTTCAGTTTTTAAACCTTATGGTGTATTCAGTTGATTTACGTATATATCTTTTATTATCAGTTTTACTCAGTGCTCACAGCAGGGACCTGCTCATGGGTTAGCTTGTGGTCACTTGTGACCGTAAGCACAATTGTTGACACTAGGATAGCCTCGAGTGGTGACAGAGCCTCTGTGTTATTGTCGTGTCACGGAGGCTACCCTCCGCGATATTGGTAAGGCGTGGAGGATAGTCTCCGCGATATTGGCGTGCCACGCCAAGGGTTAATTTTTGTCCATTTTTTTTTATTCACTTGAGATGAGGAGCTTTTGGTCATTTCACCTTTCCCATGACTTTTAAACATAAAATAGTCCCATTCCCATCATTTTTCAAATATCAAATCCCGATATTTCACTCTCAAACACAAAATCCAAGAACATTCAAGGGTTTCACCGTGCATTCATCATCTGGGCACCAAACTTTTAATTGATTACAAATTTTTATATGCTTCATGCATGTATCTCTTTCCTAAATAGATTCTATATGAAAGCATGTATTCAATTTTATTCATGTGGTTTAATAATTTGAATTTTGAATATGGATTGAGGGGTTTGGAGTGGTTATTACATGAATTGAATTTCCATGGCTTTGAATTGATTACTTATGCTTTATAATCATGATTTTGAACTAAATAAATGCATGGATGTGGATATTGGAATGCGTTACATGTGTTTCCCCAAATTTGATGGTTTAATAGTTTGGAATGGGCACCTTAACCAACTTGTGAAATTGATTGAAAACATGGATATATACATAAACTACTTCACTTTTGAAACTTTGCATTATATAATTAAAAGGTTAATGAAACATAAATTGTTTTTGGCCGATATGGGTGTCTTTATGACCGTATACATGAGTCACACTTCATATATATATTTGGAATTGTTGGATCCTCAGTGGATTTGGCCCTTTCTTAAATTTCTCTGGTTCGTGCGGCTAACACACACTTGGGCCTTTCTCAAATTTCTCTGGTTCGTGGGTGATTTTAGGATGGTTAGAGCTGCACAGTCTAGGCTAATGGTTTTAAATCTCATGATTAAACAGTGTTTTCTATCCCGACATCTTATATATATATATATATATATATGAATGTATGCATATGGTTTTGACTGATTTTTGACATGACATTATTTTATCCCTTCCCTGAGTTGCATGCTAGTGCCTACCCCAATAACCATCCTAGGACGCTACATTATTTCATAATGTACTGTCCGAAGAGACTTCTTTACCCTTGTGCAGTGTTAGATGGTTTAGCAATAATGTCAAGTTGTTGTGAACTGGTTAGCCTCCATCCTTTGGAATGCCTTATATTTCCATATTCTTTTATTTTGACTCCGTACTTTTGGATTCTTTCTGTCAAAATTGGAAGCATGTACCAACCAGTTAGGTATTCTGGTTTTAGAGGCTATTGTGGAGAGATGTGGGTTGATTAGTTATTATTTTGACTCTTAGTTTTAGTGAGTCATTCATTCATTTTATTATTTCTGCTTAGATGGCTTCCACATAGTTATTATTATTATTATTATTATTATTATTATTATTATTATTATTATTATTATTGTGCTCATGAGGTTAGGTGAAGGGGGTGGTCTCTGGTCTATAATGGGCTTGAGATACCCGTCATGGCTAGGCCCTGGTTTGAGTCGTGACATATTGGGACCAGACACATCTCATTCCCTTTAAATCCAAATGTTGCAACTTTTCCTTTTTAATAAAAAAATCAAATCCCACCTTTTCCTCATTCTTTCCAAAATTAGTTCTAAAACCCTCTCTCAAAAGGCAATCTCTTCTTCCCAAAATTGTCTTTCCTTGTTTAAGAAATTATCTTCCACTTGAAATGGCAAACAAAATCTCCTCTTCAAGCCCTACAAAAGAGTCAAAAAATACTCCTTTTCCCTCACCCTCCACTGAAAATACATTTGTTGGATCTTTCTCTTTACTAGTAACTATGGTAGAATCCACTAAAAAGCCCCAAAAATTGTGGAATCTAACCTTTAGAGAGCCATTATTATTGATGCCAGTGAGGGTTTCAGTTCATCAATGCAGACCGAGTTTCCACAAACTATTACCCACTTATAAAACTCTGAAGTAGATGTCCCTTGTGAGAACCCAAAAGAACCTGGTTCCCCTACCCCTTCAAAATCAAACCCAATTTTTGCTCAACTATTTGATGAAGATCTCCCAATATAAAAATCAAACCTTTTTAGTAGTGTTTTGGCAGGGGAATATTGGGTTGCCTAAAACTTGATGTTACTAGCTAATGATTCTAGAGATATTTCTTTTAGGATGAATGAGAATGTAGTTGTTGACACCTCTCTCCTCTCATTTGACAAAACTCCTGAGTTTGTAGAGAATCTTTATTATTTTGTGCAACCCCCTGTAGAGGATCAGGAGGTTGATAATGATGATGATATGTATTTGAGGTGGTCTATGCAAAGAAAAGAGGGAGTAAAGGAAACGAGAAAGTAGAGGATCCTATGAAAGTGACTAAGACTTATGCAACAAGAAGTATGGAAAATAAGTAAAGATGCCATAAAAGCAAACAAGTTTGCTACCACTAATAAAAGAAGGTTGAGAAAAGGGACTATGATAAATGAAAAAAATATAGAGGTAGTTGAGGTTAGTGAAGGTGATGAATTTGATACTGATATTGTTGTGGCAACAGATAAGAAGAGAAAAGAGGTCAAATGAGAGATGAAGACTCAAAAAGTCTTATCTGGAAGGGTGATTGATTCTTGGATTCTTGAACAATATGGAATGGTGGAACTATAAGATATGTCATCTATCAAGGTTGGTTACATCTCTTTGAGGAACCAGTTCCCTAAATGTTTGAAAAGAAAGTCAAAGAATTATTTTATACCATAAAGTCTAAAGATGGTCTGAGTTTATCTGCCTTGGTCCAAAGAGAAAAGGTGAAGTTAGATGAATAAACTCTGCGAACAATCTTGGATGTTCCTATGTTTAGGGTGAGGTCTATAGAGAAGCAACAACCTCCAGTATAATTTATGAAGGATGCTTCTAAAGTAGGTGGAACCTCTGTTGTAGGGGTGAGAAAGAATTTTTGAAAAGGTGAATTCCAATTGGTATATGAGTTTGTGAATAAGGTAACTCTACCTAGGGCAGAAAAGAGAACAATGGCTTAAGCAGTGGATCTATTTGTGATTGAGTACATGAGTAAGTTTGAACTCATCAGTTTTCCTAAATGATGATAGAAAACATGTACAAAGTTGTACATATCAATAAAGGAAGACATGAATGCCTTAGTATTCAAGTATTTTGGTGTTGTTGGTAGAAGAAAACACCTGGGACTGCTAAACATATGTCCACTCTAAACACCTTAGTTGAAAATAAGTGTGTTGAGGGAAAATTGAGGAACATACCCTAAGTGTTTGAGTTGATAACTGCCCATGAGAAATTGAGTTTGGAGGTAGATGAATCACGGATGGCATTAATAGCTAGAGAAGTTGAGATTACACATCTTAAAGTGAAAAATTAGTAGTATCTTCTGAAGGACTTGGTGTTGAAGAAACACTGAGAATTGAAAATGCAGATTTAAAATCCTAGGTCACTGCACTTTCTGAGAAGGTCAAAAAATTGAATACTAAAGTGAAAAACCTCACCAAGCAGCTACTGAATTCTTATGTTGCAGAAAGTACAAGGATGGAAATACTGCTCAAGTCCCTTATGCTAACCCCACACTCTAATTATATGTTTTAATAAAGAAAAACTAATAAACAAATATCTTGCAGGATACACCAAAGATACATAGGATCAAAGAGACTCCAGAATCTCTAAGGAATCAATTCAAGATTTCCAAGAATATCTCGCAAAAGGAAGCATGCATCCAACAGCAAGATGGTCAGGGCTAAACTTGGAATAGCTTCAGTCATGTAATCAATTCAAGATATCCAAAAATATCTCACAAAAGGAAGAAAACATCCTATAGCAACATAACTGGAGCTACACTTGGGAAGAGTAATAATCACGACAGGAATAAAAGGAAATAAGATCGCATCCCCTACATAGACATATTTGATATGGACATGTATGAGTGTCGTGTATGGACATATCTGATATAGACATACTATACAGTATTATTCCTCAATCAAAGAATTAATTTAAATCCTTGATTGGGACAAAATCTCTTGGGTTTTCTTACGAAGAAAAAAAGTCGATCAGATGAAGAATATAAAAGAAAGGACTGGAGATTGAAGTATTCACGTAACTTCAAGAAAGAATCTCATAGTGTCTCAATCTTAGTCTCATAAAGCTTTGTACTTCTTAGTTTACAATAGTTATACAAAGAATAAGATTGAGTCAACTTTGTAATTCAAACTGAGGCTGTGTCACAAGATCTGAAAAATAAAATAAGTCTTCGGAACTTGTTCATCACCATTGTACTCGGGCTTCACTTTGAAAAGATCAAAGGAAACTTAGAAACCCAAGAGGACTGGAAGTAGGCACCACATTGGTGTTTGAACATAGGATAAATAGTTGTGTTCTTATTTCAAGTTTTTTATTGTCTTATCTGTTTATTTAAATATAATCTGGTTTATGAATATTGATTTGCAGGCAAGTCAACTGAGAAGACTTAACAATCGACTCAAGGAAATTTTTAATTCCCCCTCCCCCCTCATTTTGAATTTCAATTGGTATTAGAGCAGGTCTCCAACAGTTTTGCTTAACCACATAGGAGAAAAGATCAAATGGTAAACTAACAAATTCCCAGTGCTCTCCATCAAGACGACCACTTCTCCACAAGACCACCATATTTCAACAGAAAAAATTACTTCTATTGAAAGAATAGATATAGAATCTTCATCCAATATAATGAATTCCAAGCATGGGTTGACATTAGGGACCAAAGACAATACCAGGACTCAAGGAAAATAATAAGGACAAGGACAAAGAAAAAGAATCAAGCAATACAAATATAGATGACCTCGAGACCTTGTTAGAAGACCAAAGTCCAGAAGCTTGTTAAAAGCCTCCCTATAGTATGGGAAACTAAAGTTGCCATTCTGGAAGACAAAGACCTTTACAACATGACATATGATGAATTATGAGCTAATCCTATTGCATATGAATGATATTATATCAATAAGTATAATAAGGAAGAAAAGAAGAAACCAGTGGCCTTTAATTCTATACTAACTGAAAAGAAAGACTTTCTGGAAGAAGCCAATAGTGAAGGAATAGCTCTTATAAATAGAGGAGTAAGGGAAATCATGAAATAGAGACAGCAAAAATCCCAAAGAGTCAGCAATAATGATTCCACAAAAAATAATGATCAATTCAATCATTGTGGAAGGATGGGCCACTTCAAACAAAATTGTCAAGAATTAAGAAGAGATCGTCTAGAAAAAATAAAAACTTTGGAGCTTGGAGAGATAAAGATAAAACTGAAGAAGAGACAGAAGAATCCAACATGTACTTCATGGCAAAAAGTGAATCAAGTGAGGTAAGAGCACACGACTATCACAACTACAATATTCTAGAATCAAATTTAGATATGATAACTAATAACCTTCAAAAATTTATAGATGAATACAAAAGATTGCTCAAGAGAAGAAAAACTGAGAATCTCAACTTAAATGAAAACTTGAAGAGGAACAAAGAAACTTTCAAGTTGAAGTTGAAACATGTCAAATCAAAATTAAATTACTTCAATAAGAGCTTGAGGATGTAAAAATGCAATTGAATAGCATTAGAAAATCATCAAGCCATAGTTTCATGAGATCAAATTCTTTTAAACAAACTCAAGTTCCTCATCAAAATTATTTAAATCAGCCAAAACCCCTTTCTTCTTTCAAGGACCTATCTGCTATACATGTGGATAGAAGGGAACAAATCACATAGCTGTAGGAAAAATCCTAAAGGTGTGTGGGTTTGGTAGCCTAAAGGAAGTACATCTAACCCGCAAGGACCCAAGACCACTTGGGTACCTAAACAAAATTGCTTTTATTATTTTGCAGGAACATATCCACAAAAGTTATAAAAAGGGAATGTAGGTCATTGATAGTGGATGTTCCAGACATATGACCAAAAAAAAACTTTTTTTGCCGAAGAAAATAGAAGGAGGAACGGTCAGATTCGGTGGTAATGCTAAACACTATGTCATCGGAGTCAGCTCAGTAAAACTCAACTCCTCATGTAAACTTATTGATGTGTATCTCGTAGACGAACTTAAACATAACCACCTCAGTAGCATCCAGTTATGTGACGCTAGTTTTGGAGTCTCCTTCAAAACTGAAAGATGCTCTATCAAGCATGATAAAAGATATATTTCTCTTATCGGTGAACGTGTTGTTAATATTTATATCTTAAATAACCCTAATTTTGCTACTTTAACCTTCCTCATTGAACAAACCAATGATACTTGGTTGTGGTACAGAAAGCTTAGACATAGTAGTATGCATATCATTGCGAAACTGTCTAGAATGGAATTGGTGAAAGGTCTACCAAAACTCAAGTTTGAGAAGGATCACATCTGTGATGCCTGCCAATTGGATAAACAGACTCAAACATCATTCAAAGTCAAATACATTGTCTCCACTACCAAACCCCTTCAAATAATTCACATGGATTTGTTTGGCCCTGCTAAGACCGGAAGTATTGGTGGGAAAAGATGTGTTTTTATCATTGTTGATGATTATTCTCATTTTACCTGGGCAATGTTTCTCGCTTATAAACATGAGGCTTTCACAAATTTTGAGATTTTTGGTAGAAAAGTACAAAGAGAAGAAGGACATTTCATCACCTATATATGCAGTGATCATGGAGGAGAATTTGTTAACAAAGCTTTCGAGGAATACTGTTCTCAGAATAGATACTCTTAAAACTTTCTATCACCTCAGTTCCTCAACAAAATATTATGGTGGAACAAAAAAATTGATCCTTTCAGGAGATTGCTAGAGCCGTGCTACTAGAACACAACCTTCCAGATCACTTTTGGCCAGAGGCAGTAAGCACAGCATGTCACATCATCAACAGATATCTCATCAGACCTCTTCTAAAGAAGATGCCTTATGAGATATGGAGAAGAAAGAAGCCAAATATTAGCTACTTTCATCCTTATGGATGCAAATTCTTCATCCACAACAACGGTAAGAATAACTTAGAAAAATTTGATCCACAAAGTGACAAAGGTATTTTTCTTGGGTATTCTCCCACAACTTGTGCTTACAGGGCTTACAATAAAAGAATGTTATGTGTTGAAAAATCTATTCATATTATATTTTATAAAGCTACTCACCCTCCTATGAGTTTAAGTATTGATGAAGAACAAGTGAATGAACTACAATATTGATCCAATGCTAGAACAACTCCTGAGCCATCACAAGACAAGTCGACTGCATCCCTTCTAGAGTTGACTCACGTAGTTGTAATAGTCAAAACAAGTGTTCCAAGAGAATGGAGCACAATGATAGCTATCCAAATTATTTTATCATCAAAAATCCAAATGATAGGATGCAGACAAGAGCCTCATTGAGAAAGCAAGCATCAGTTTCCCTTGTATCTCAAATCGAACCAAAGAAGACTGATAAGGCCCTCAAAGATGAATTTTTGGTTGAGGTCATGAAGAAAGAATTGGACCAATTCAAACGAAGTCAAGTTTGGACTCTAGTTGAAAGACCCAAGAACTGCTCAGTAATTAGAACTAGATGGGTCTACAGAACAAAATAAATGAAGAAGGTAAGGTTATTAGAAACAAGGCCATACTTGTAGCTCAAGGTTACTCCCAACAAGAAGGTATTGAATATGATAAAACCTTTGCTCCAGTAGCAAGGTTAGAATCAATTCTATTTCCTTAGCTTTTGTTGCCTTCAAATGTTTTAAGTTGTATCAAATAGACGTCAAAAGCCCCTTTTTAAATAGATTTAGGCATGAAGAAATTTTTGTAAAACAACCCTCCAATTTTGAAAATCCATCTTATCCAAATCATGTTTTTAAATTATCAAAAGGACTTTGCGGTCTCAAACAAGATCCAAAGGCTTGGTATGAGAGGTTGAGTATTTTCTTGTTAAATAATAATTTCCAAAGAGGCAAAATTGATACAACTTTGTACATACAAAACCTTGACTCAAATCTTCTTATTGTGCAAATTTACATTGATGATATTATTTTCAATAGTTCTAACATCTCTTTGTGTGAGAATTTTTCTAATCTAATTAAAGGAGAATTTAAAATGATCCTCATGGGAGAGCTCACATTTTTCTTGGGATTACAAATCAAGAACACACCCAAATGTAGTTTCATGAGTCAAGCCAAATACACAAATAAACTTATCAAAAATTTTGTCATGGAGAAAGGAAAGGCATATGGAACTCCAATAAGTCCATCAAAAAGTCTTAATTCAGATTCATTTGGAAAAAATATTTATGAAAAGACATATAGGGGAATGATTGGATCACTTTTCTACTTGACTGCTAGTGGACCAGACATTATGTTCAGCATACGTAAGTGTGCAAGGTTCTAGTCGACTCCCAAAAAGTCTCATCTAACTGCCATCAAAAGAATATTTGATATCTCATTGGAACACAAGACACCGGACTATGGTAACCTCGCTCCTTTTATTTTGATTTAATTTGGGTATTCATACGCTTACTTTTCATGTGATAAGAATGATAGAAAAATCACTAGTGAAACATGCCAAATCCTTAGTAATGCTTTGATTTCATGGCATAGAAAGAAGCAAACTTCAGTTGCTTTGTTAAAATAGGAAGCCGAATACATAGCCACTGGAAGTTGTAGTACTCAAATTTTATGGATTATGCATCAAATACTTGATTTTAATTTATCACTTGAATTTGTTCCTATAATGTGTGACAATACTAGTGCTATCAGTTTGTCAAAATATACCTTGCATCATTCTAGAGCTAAAAACATTGATATTAAACATCATTTTATTTGCGATCATGTTGATAATGGTGATTTTTCCCTAACTTTTGTTGATTCTGGAAATCAGCTCATAGATATTTTTACCAAGCCCCTGTTAGAAGAGGGATTTTGTTTCCTTCAAAAAAGACTTGGTATTATCGGCATTAATGACTTAAAACTTTTTTTCCTAATTATTTCTTAGAAATCCTTGTAATTTTGGTACACTTTTTGGAAAAAGGCGTCATCATAAATTTTATCATTTTTTATGCCTCCTTTAATGCCCCTCTTGCCTTTTATATTCCCAACACCCTCCTTTTTTCCATCTTTTCATCTCAGTAGTTGCATCATTCTCTTCACCTCTTTTCACTTTCCCCTCATTCATTTCACCTTTCCTTCATATTCCATCTCTCCATCTTCGTCTCCACCACTTTAAAAATCCTTGACCAAACTTCCCTTCTACCAAATGACTAGAACTCACTCCATGGCTAATCTCTCAAAAACCCTTTCTAACCTCCTCTCTGATAATTATGTCCTCATCTCTGAGTCATCTAATAAATCTTCTTTCGACTCTCAATAGTCTTCTCTCACCAAAAAATGCTCTACCCCAAGCCCTATTTCATCTGTCAAGAAACCTTTCTCACTTCCCTTGGTACCCTCCCTCCAGAAGACATGCACAAGCTTTGGATAGGTTTATAAAAAGACAAGTTCACTACTTTCAAGAATCGCTTTGTTATACCCGATATCATTGTAAATCTCTATCAGTTAAATGAAGCATACTGCAATGTAGGTTCATTTTTTAAATTTTAAGACTAATCTTTCATTTACCACCTTTGTGGACTTCTAGTGTTTGAGGACCCAGTTTGCATGTTCTATGCGAATCTTTGCATCTCTCCTGGTAATAGTGAGTTAAAGACTCTTGTGCGGGGCACAAAGAATTTTTCTCAATGACTTTCTTTTTGAAAAGGTTTTTGATACAAAGTTCTCTAGAGCAATTCCCTTTATTAATGGCTCTTGGAATGAAGAGTTTGAAGTTAATTTCAAGGAGGCAAAACAGGTTGTGTCCAACCCAGACATTGCGTTATATGATTTTGGTCCACTATATCTCTACTTTAAGTATCAAATTATGGCTCACATCATGGCCACCACCCTAATCCATAGAAAAGGTTCCCTCGGGAACATTACCTATCGTGATGTATTTATTCTACTGCTTGGTAAGAAAATACAAGATTAATTGGGCAACTTGGTTTTATGAATACATGCTTGAAAGTGTTGTAGATGCACATGTTTCCACCAGTCTACCTTAAGGATTGTTGATTTCCTGGATTCTCCAATACTACTCCATCGACCTATCTGCATACCCAACCATGGAAATCTCTACCACATATGATTCAAAGACCTTTACCAGTATAGGATACATCTTAGTAGACAATGAGTGGTGCAAAAAGGACTCAGCCAGAGAAAAATTTGATCTCTGAGTGGTGCAAAAAGGACTCATCCAGAGAAACATTTGATCTCTCCAAGGTAAAAAGTCAATTTCTAACCCCATGTTTCATGTGTTAAAAGAATTTGAGGAACTCAAGGACCGCATAAAGATCATAGAGGAAGGAATGGTGTTACTTCAGGAGTCGACTTATAAATTGATACAGCTTGGGAAGGATACAAGCACTGAGGTAAGTAGGGTGAGGTTGGCCACTGACAGACTCAAGCAGGAGGGTGTCGAATTATTCTCTAAAGTGTTCTCATGCTTAGAATCCCTCAAAACTGAAGCCATCTCCTCTAACAATAACCTTGTTATATCTATCCAGAACGTCTATTCCTCCTTCTCTAAAAATATTGAGAAATATTATGAATGATTCTATCACAACATGCATAATAACCTCACATATTTCCTTGCCAAATGATAATTTGATGATTGCTATTTAAAAAAGGGTCTTGTGCCATTTTTTAGGGTTCTAAGATAATAATATATACTATTTTCCACACTTATTTTTTTTGGTTAAAACAACTTGACTGTTCTCTTGCTATATATTCTTTGAGGTTTTCTCTGTATGTGTACTATTTATTTTTTATTATACCAAAAGGGGAAGAAAGCAGGAACACTAGAGCAGTCCTTCAAGTCAGGGGGCAAGTAGACTACAATGATAAGAGCCAATAAATTCTTAAAATCAAAAGGGTCAACAAGAAATAGGGGGCAGGTCGACTGCAAAATAGGGAAGTCAACTAATGTTTATTATTTATCATTATCAAAAAGGGGGAGATTATTAACCCTACACTTTCATTATATGTTTTAATAAAGACAAACTAATAAAAAAATATGTTGCAGGATACATCAAAGATACAGAGGATCAAAGAGACTTTGAAATCCCTAAGGAATCAGTTTAAGATATCCAAGAATATCTCACAAAAGGAAGCAAGCACCCAACAGCAAGATGGTCGGCGCTAAACTTGGAATAGCATCAATAATGGAATCAATTAAAGATATCCAAAAATATGTCACAAAGGAATCAAACATCTAACATCAATATGACTAGAGCTAAACTTGGGAAGAGTATTAATCACCACAGGAACAAAAGAAAAAAAGATTGCATCCCCTAATGGACATATCTGATATGGACGTGTATGAGTGTCGTGTATGGACATATCTAATATAGACATACTATACGGTATCATTCCTCAATCAAGGAATCGATTCAAATCCTTGATTGGGAAAAAATCTCTTGGGTTTCCATACGAAGAAAAGAAGTCAGAGCGGCAGAAAAATATAAAATAATGGAATAAAGATTGAAGCATTCACACAAATTCAAGAAAATCTTAGTCTCACAAAGCTTTGTACTTCTTAGTTTATAATAGTTATACAAATAATAAGATCGAGTCAACTTTGTAATACAAACTGAGATTGTGTCACAAGATCTAAAAAATAAAATAAGTCTTCAAAACTTGTCCATCACCATTGTACTCGGGCTCCACTTTGAAAAGATCTAAGGAAACTTGAGACTCAAGGGGACTGGAAGTAGGCACCACATTGGTGCTCCAAATCAGGATAAATTACTGTGTTCTTACAAAGTTTCTTATTTTCTTATCTATTAATTTAAATCTAATTTGGTTTGTGAAGTATATTGATTTACATGTAAGTCGACTAAGAAGAATCAACAGTCAACTCAAGGAAATTTTCAATTCACTACCCCCCTCCTCCTGAATTTTACCTTACTTCCAAACTTGCATCCTCTTAAGGCCCCCTTTGTTTGCTGGTTATCCCTAGTCATGGTTTATTTTATTGATTAGGTTCTTTTTAGTTCTTCCTTTTATATTTTCTTATTGCACTGTGTGGTACCATGTCCTATTTATTTATTGAATAGAACTTTAACTTATGTCTATCATCTGTCTTTCTTTTAGATAATTGTTCATTCATATAAGAGATACCCCAGTGGCCATGAGTTAACCTAATTTTGCTAATTGTTATTCTGGTTTACTGTCCTTACTTTGTATTAATTCCAAATGAGTGAAAATGATTCACTTGGGAGGTATTTGTGAAAGATTTTATCCTAAGTCCTAATGAAAATAAAATTGTCTGAAAATGAAGTATCATTGATAAGGGGAATATTGATAGGGGGAATACTGGGTGGTGTTGGTGATAGAGGGAATGTTGAATGATTAGGTGATGTTGCTTATAGAGGGAATGCTTGCTAAATATTTTAAATTGCATGAAATTTAAGTGCCTTATAGATATAGCTTATCATCATCAAAAAAAGAAAAACTATTATTTCATGTTTTGATGATGACTATATGATGCTTAAAGGACTAGGTCCGCTACTGCATTATCAAAAGTACAGTTGTTTCACTCTGCACAATTTTATCCTGTAGCGCAAATACTGTGCAGAAGCACAACATACTGGAATGGAAATCTAATCTAATAAAGTTTTTAGCAAGATCCCCATTCTCTTATTAATACAAAAGGATGTAATATTGTTTAGTAGTTTTTGCAAAATCAAAAGTTTTCAAGTGTGGCTGCAAAAATCCTCAACAGCTCAAGATCTTATATCCATACTACTCATTATTTAGGTATACATGAGTCAAGTCATATAAATGATTTACTCCAATGATCGAGAGTGTAATACCTTGTAAAAGTCCTAGTCTAATGAAGTCCTATATATCTTGAAAAGAGGTCCCAGACTTCGAAAAATTCATCTAATTATTGACACGGAGTTTCTTTTTGGGATCAATATTTCAATGACTTTATTTTTTATCTTTCTAGCCTTAGATTGTGGATTTTTCAATTGATTCATGATCAAGGATGTTAATAGGTCATATAGAGTGAGTTTTGAAAATTTTGGACTAGCGTTAGGATGAGTTTGGATGTCCAAAATAGTAAGGTCTCACGATAAGCTCGCGACACGAGATATAGTGCTCAATTTTTGGCATCGCAAAGTGAGGTCTATTCCTAATTTATGGGAGTCGTGATGTGAGGTCCATTCCCTATTTCTGGGAGTCGTGCCTCAAGGGTCATTTACACAAGAAAAAAGGCCTAAGGGTAGTTTAGTTCTTTCTTCCTCACCCAAATCAGCTAAAACAGGAAAGTAAACACCAAATATGGAAAATTGCATTCATTATTCACTCAATCCTCTCAAGAACAAGCCCTAGTTTCATCCAGTTCAAGAATCAAGTCTGAAGAATTTGCCACAATCTTCACAAAATTAATACTCAAGGTATGTTAGGTGTTCATCCTTGGCTTTCCTTCCACCCTTGGAGTTCAAAAACTATTTTTAAAACTATGAGTTTATTGATTCATAAATTTACATATGTAAATTTGGGTTGTGTTCATGTTTGTGTTATTGTATGGGTTTTAATTCAAACTTTTATTATGAGTTTCATGAACCTAAGATAGCATGTATGTTTATTGATGTAATTCCCATGTTACAATCCTTGAAAATAAAAGTTTAAGTTGTAGTCATGATGCTTATGTGTTGTTCATTATTATGTATAACAATCATGCTCCCCAAGTGTTTGATAGAATGTCCATGTGAATTAAATAATGTAATCATGACATGTTAGTATGTGTTCTCATTCATGTATTAGTTCATGGCCTTCAAGTGTTTGGCAAATTGCCTTAGTGTATGAATTGTGAATAATTGACTATTTCTATGCTTTCAAGAAGTACTATGTTTTACCTTTATGCTGTCGAGTCCTGGGGGTATTTATTACCCGAATTCTAGTTGTTTACTTAGTCAGAGTAGAAATAGAATAGAGCTAGTAAAACAAGTCAAGAATAGTAGTACTCAGTCAGTAACAGAAATCAGTGAACTCAGTCCAGTTCAGTCAGTCAACACGATTAGTGTCTGTTCAGTCAAACTTAGTACAATCTAGTGATCAGTGTCTATTAAGTTGGGAGTAGGATTCAGCACCGAGCGAACCCAAGTATGGGGGCATTCCTACTAGTAGAGGGTTTGGCCGTTAGTAGCAGTCCCTGTATTATAGAACTATGTCTAGCATAGGGTAAGACGCCTTCCTATCAGACTAGGGTTGACGCAACCGTATATATGATTCATGTATTTTCCTGCCAGATTAGGGTTAACCCAGCATTGTTAGTATCCCTTGGAAAGGTTCTAACACCCTTCCAACTAAGGTCACAGGTTGGACCCCAACTCAGTTTATAATCTGGGTATATCGGTTAGATAAACACTCCCACAGTTACAGTTACAGTTTCAGACTCAATATAGAACTCAGTTCAGTTCTACAGAAACAGGACTGTCAGAAACAGTCACCCAGTTATTTATAATACAGTTAGCAGTAAACTCATATATCACTTAATCAGTTATCAAATACAGTATTCAGTTTCAATATGATCTCAATTATAGTATGCATGTATATGTACCGTCTTGCCTAATCAGTATGTACAGCAGTTTTAGTTACCCATGTACTTTCATTCAGTTATATACATATCATTTAGTCAGTGATTGTTCATTCATATGAACCCATGTATATCATCCTACCTAACTTAGCATACCAGTACATTCAAAGTACTGATGCATACTCTTTCTTTTATGCTATAATGTCTCATATCATAGGTTCAGACGCACGAGCTCCTAACCGTACCTAGAAGATCAGGTTATCAACAGCATGTATAGTGGTGAGTCCTCATATTTCAAGGATAGAGTTATTTATATCAGTATTCTAGCTAGTTCAGTAGTTAGAGTTAGTTGGGGACTTGTCCCACCAACTCCACATTCAGATAGTTCAGTTAAAGGCTTTTTAGACTAGACTATTTCAGACAGATATTTAGTTTTCCAGTATTACTATAAGTATTTAGTATTTATTTTAGTATTTAGACTATGAACCTTATGGCATTTTAGCCTAAATTTTCTATTATTTCAGTGTTATTATTCAGTGCTCACAGAAGGTACCAGTCATGGGTTAGATTGTGGTCCTTCGAGATTGTAAGCACTGTATGACGTCCAGGGTGTAGACTCAGGGAGTTACAAACTTGGAATCAGATCCAGGTTCTAAAGACTCCTAGGGAGTCTAAAAGTCAGGTCAATTAGAGTCTTGTGCATAGGTATTCTCTCAAGTTTACTCAGTTAGCTAGATATGCTCCTCATATGGTAGCTGATAGAAGATCTAAGATGAGTAAGTTTATGTATGGGGTATCCGATAGTATGGTCAAGGAGTATAGGACTGCAATTCTAATTAAGAAGATCGACTTGGCTAGGTTGATGGTATATGCACAATAGATAGAGAAGCAGAAGACTAAGGAGAAAGAGCAAGAGGGCTAGAATAGGTAGCTTCAACTTTACTTATCCTAAGTCAGAGGGTGGTAATCATTCTCAGTTCCACCCAAAATCTTTAGTTCCAGCTCCATCCTCAGCCAGTGCTCCATTTCCTAAATTCAGAAGTGGTAATAAGGATAAGGCGCCAGCTTTAAATCTCAGGGTAGTGTTAGCAATGCTCGAACAATTCCTCTTTGCTAGAAGTATGGCAGAAACCATCAAGTTATCTACAGAGCTGGCAGTGATGTATGTTTCAGATGTGGCAAGCCAGGCCATAGAGTCAGAGAGTGTCCTCAGGTGGGTTCGCAAAGTTAGCATAATATCCTCTATCTTAGTCAGGTCGCCCATCTCAGAAGGGTGTCACTTCCAGTTCCACCACTGGGCAATGCCCAAACATACTATATACACTCCAGCCTTAACAGGATCAATAAAGTTCCCCTGATGTGGTTACTGGTACATTACAAGTTTATCATTTACATATTTATGCTTTGCTAGATTCAGGAGCCTCTTTGTCTTTTGTAACTCCATATATATTTGTTGACTTCGAAGTCAGTCCCAAAATCCTAGCAGGGCCCTTCTCAATCTCTACCTCAGTGGATAAGTCTATCATAGCCCAGTGGGTATACAAGAATGGTCTAGTTGCGCTATCTCAGAAATTTTCTTCAGTAGACCTAATAGAGTTAGAGATGACTGATTTTAATTTTATTCTCGACATGGATTGGCTTCATTCATGCTATTCTTCAGTTGATTGTACAAACAGAGTTGTCTATTTTCAATTCGTGAATGAACCTACCCTAGAATGGAAGAATAGTACTTCAGCACTTAGAGGTCAGCTTGTTTCATACCTTAGAGCGAGAAAAATGATATCCAAAGGGTTTATCTATCATCTCATTCAAGTTAAAGAATTTAGTTCTGAGACTCCTTATCTTGAGTCAGTTTCAGTAGCATGTGAATTTCTAGATGTATTTCCCAAAGATCTTCTCGAAGTTCCTCCTGAGAGGGAAATTGACTTAGAAATAGACCTTTTTCCAGATACTCAGCCCATCTCTATTCCGCCATATAGAATGGCTCCAGCCAAACTCAAAGAGTTAAAGAAGTAGTTAAAGGATCTCCTAGATAAAGGATTCATCAAGCTCAGTGTTTCTCTGAGGAGTGCACCTATTTTATTTGTGTGAAAGAAAGATGGTTCTCTTAGAATATGTATAGACTACCGTCAGTTGAACAAAGTCACAGTCAAGAACAAGTATCCTATTCCTAGAATCGCTGACTTATTTGAGCAACTTTAGGGTGCCAATTACTTTTCTATGACAGACCTCAAATTAGGCTATCATCAGCTTAGAGTCAGAGAATGTGACATTTCGAAAACAACTTTCAGAACTCGGTATGGTCACTTTGAATTCCTAGTCATGTCATTTGGTCTTACCTATGCCCCAACAGCTTTCATGGACTTGATAAACCGCGTGTTCAAGCAGTACTTGGACATGTTCATTATAGTCTTCATTGATGACATTCTTGTCTACTCCCGCAACAAAAGTGATCATGCAAACCATCTCAGAATAGTATTACATACTCTCAGAGCCCATCAGTTGCTCACCAAATTTAGTAAAGACAAATTTTGGCTAAGGTCAATATCTTTCCTTAGTCATATAGTTTTTGGTGATGGCATTAGAGGTGATCATTAAAAGACCAAAACAGTGAAAAACTAGACTAGACTCATCTCTCCATTAGACATCAGGAGTTTCTTGGGTTTGGCTGGCTATTACTGACTGTTTGTTGAAGGATTTTTGTCTATTGCATCCCCCATGTCCAGATTGACTCAGAAGAAAGTCAAATTTTAGTGGTCAAATTCTTGTGAGAAGAGTTTTTAGGAGTTGAAGACTCGGCTCACTACAGCCCCAATTCTGACTTTGCCCGATGGTTCAAAAGGATTTGTTGTGTATTATGATGCTTTTAGAGTTGGTTAGGGTATGTTTTGATACAGAAGGGTAAAGTTATGGCCCATGCCACTAGATAGCTTAAGCTCTATGGAAAGAATTAACCCACCCATGTCTTGAGTTAGCGGTTGTAGTATTTGCCTTAAAGATTTGGAGGCACTATTTGTATGGGGCATATGTTGATGTGTTCACAGACCATAAAATTTTGCAGTATGTATTCTCCAAGAAAGACTTGAACTTATGTCAGAGAATGTAGTTAAAGTGGTTGAAAGACTATGACATGAGTGTTTTGTATCATCCGAGCAAGGCCAATGTAGTGGCTGATGCTCTTAGTAGATTGTCCATGAGTAGTGTTGCTCACGTTGAGGATGGTAAGAAGAAGTTAGCTCAAGAAGTTCATCAGCTTAAAAGGTTGGGTGTTCATTTGGTTGATTCAGCAGAGGGTAGTGTTTGGGTGCAGAATAGTTTTGAATCATCTTTGGTTTCTGAAGTAAAAGAAAAGCAGGACAAAGATCCCAGTTTAGTTAAGCTGGAAGAGTCAGTCAGAGATCAAAAAGTAAAGGTTTTCTCCCAAAGGGGAGATGGTGTGTTGCATTGCCAGGGTAGACTATGTGTGCTATGTGTAGATAACGTGATGCAGCGGATTCTTCCATAAGCGCATGGTGTGCGTTACACGATTCACCCAGGGGCTACTAAGATGTACCACAATTTATAGAAGTCTATTAGTGGAGTGGGATGAAGAGGGACATTATAGAGTTTGTAGCTAAGTGCTCAACATGTCAATAGGTTATGATCGAGTATATAAAGCCTAGTAGGTCTATGCAGGAGATTAGTATTCCTACTTGAAAGTGGGAGGAAGTGAACATGGACTTTGTGATGGGTTCGCTTCGAACTCATTGTCAGCTTGATTTAATTTGGGTCATTGTGGATAGAATGAACAAATCAGCCCATTTTTTACCAGTTCATACCTCTTAATCAGTCGAGGATTATGCCAAGCTCTATATTAGGGAGTTGATTAGATTGAACGGTGTCCCATTGTCCATTATTTTAGATAGAGGTATGCAGTTCACCTTTCACTTTTGGAAGGCCTTCCAAAAGAGTCTTGGTACCCAAGTTGACCTTAGTACGGCCTTTCACCCTCAGACAGATAGTCAACCAGAGATGACCATTTAGACTTTAGAAGATATGTTAAGAGCATTTGTAATCTACTTTAAGGTAGTTGGGATGACCACTTACCTTTGATTAAGTTAGCGTATAATAACAGCTATCATTCTATTTTCCAGATGGCTCCGTTTGAGGCACTTTATGGGAGGATCTTTAGATTTTCCATTGGTTGGTTTGAAGTAGGTGAGGCCACAGTAGTAGGTCCTGACCTAGTATTTGATGCCTTAGAGAAAGTTCAGTTGATCAGGGAAAGGCTCAAGACAACTCAAAGCCGATAGAAATCATATGCAAATGTGAGGAGAAGGGATCTCGAATTTGATATTAGCAATTTTATGTATTTGAAAATCTCTCCCATGAAGGGAGTAAAGAGATTCCGAAAGAAGGGGAAACTCAGCCCCCGATATATCAGTCTTTACAAAATTCTCAGTCATTTAAAAAAGGTAGCTTACGAGCTTGAGTTACCTTTAGACTTAGCTTCAGTACACCCAGTGTTTTATGTCTCCTTTCTAAAGAAATGCATTGGTCACCCAACAGTTGTAGTCCCTATAGATGGTATAGATGTTCAGAATAGTCTCTCTTATGAGGAAGTTCTAGTCAAAATCCTTAATCATCAGGTTCACAGACTGAGGAACAAAGAAGTTCTTTTGGTCAATGTTCTTTCGCTGAATCAGTTTGTTGGGGGAGCTACTTGGGAAGCAGAAGAAGATATGCAGACCAAGTATCTTCACCTCTTATCCGCAAACTCAGGCTCAGCTCAAGGTAATAGTCTTTCTTAGATTTACTCAGTTCCATGTTCAGATTACCTTTACAAACTTGGTATCAATTCAGCTGCATAACATTCTTATATCATCCATACCTTCATGAAACAGCTCTTCATATGTCATGTATTCAGAATTCAGTCATTCTTCAGTTATGCATGGTCAGTATGAAAACTCAGTTTATTAGTAGTTTCAGTCATGTAATCATGCTTCAGTTGTGCATGTTTAGTATGTAAACTCAGTCGAGCAGTATTCTCAACTTAGTCAACCTCATTCGAGGATGAATGTTCCCAAAGGGGGATACTGTAAGATCCCGTAAAAGTCCTAGTCTAATTTAGTCCTATATAGCATAAAAAGATGTCCCACACTTAGAAAAATTCAGCTAAGTATTGACACTTAGTTTCTTTTTGGGCTTGATATTTCAATGACTTTATTTTCGATCTTACTGGACTTAGATTATCGATTTTTTAGTTGATTCATAATCAGGTCTGTTAATAGGTCATATCGGGTAAGTTTCAAAATTTTTGGACTGGCGTAAGGGTGAGTTTGGATGTCCAAAACAGTAAGGTCTCACGATAAACTCACAATGTAAGATCCATTCCCCATTTTTGGGTGTCGCGATGCGAGGTCTATTCCTCATTTCTGGGAGTCGCGACGCAAGGTCCATTCCCCATTTCTGGGAGTCGCGGTCACTTATACGAGAAAAGAGGCCTAGGGGCAGTTTAGTCCTTTTTTCCTCAACCAAATTAGCTAAAACACGAAATTAAACATGAAATAGGTAAAATTAAATTCATTATTCACTCAACCCTCTCAAGAACAAGTCCTAGTTTCATCAAGATCCAAAATCAAGTCTTAAGAATTCACCACAATCTTCACGTAATTAATAATCAAGGTATGTTAGGTGTTCATCCTTGGATTTTCTTTCATCGTTGGAGTTCAAGGACCTTTTTATAACTATGAGTTTATTAATTCATGAATTTAAATATGAAAATTTGGGTTGCATTCGTGTTTTTGTTGTTGTATGGGTTTCAATTTAAGATTTTGTTATGAGTTTTATGAACCTAAGATAGCATGTATGTTGATTGATGTAATTCCGATGTTACAATCCTTGAAATTGAAAGTTTAAGTTGTAGTCATGATGCTTATGTGTTGTTCATTATTATGTATAACAATCATGCTCCCCAAATGTTTTATAGAATGTCCATGTGAATTAAATAATGTAATCATGACATGTGAGTATATGTTCTCATTCATGTACAAGTTCATGGCCTTCAAGTGTTTGGCAAATTACCTCAGTGAATGAATTATGAACGATTGACTATTGATATGCTTTCAAGAAGTACTATGTTTTACCTTTATGCTATCGAGTCCTGGGGGTATTTATTACCCAAATTCTAGCTGTTTACTTAGTCATAGTAGAAATAGAATAGACCCAGTAAAGAAAGTCAAGAATAGTAGTACTCAGTCAGTAACAAAAATTAGTGAACTCAGTCCAGTTCAGTAAGTCAACATGATCAGTGTCAGTTCAGTCAAGCTTAGTACAATCTAGTGATCAGTGTCTATTATGTCGGGAGTAGGATTCAGCACCAAGCGAACCCAGGGATGGGGCATTCCTGCCAGTAGCGGGTTTGAACCTTAGTAATAGTCCCTGAATTATATAACTATGTAGCCAGCATAGGGTAAGACATCCTCCTGTCAGACTAGGGTTGATGCAACCGCATATATGATTCATGAGTCTTCCTACCAGATTAGGGTTGACCTAGTATTGTTAGTAGCCCTTGGAAAGGTGATAATACCCTTCCAACTGAGGTCATAGGTTGGACCCTAACTCAGTTTATAATCGGGGTATGTCATTTAGATAAACACTCCCACAATTATAGTTTCAGCTTCAGACTTAGTATAAAAATCAGTTTAGTTCTACAGATTAGAACTGTCAGAAACAGTCACCCAGTTATCAATAATATAGTTATCAGTAAACTTAGATATCAGTTACTCAGTCTTCAGTTTCAGTATGATCTCAGTTACAGTATACATGTATATACACCGTCTTACATAATCAGTATGTACAGCAGTTTTAGTTACCTATGTACTCTCATTCAGTTATTTATATATATCATTTGGTCAGTTATTGTTTATGCATATGAACCCATGTTTATCAGCTTACCTTACTTAGCATACCAGTACATTCAAAGTACTGACGCATACTCTTTTTTTATGCTATGATGTGTCATATCATAGGTTCAGACGTACGGGCTCCTAACTGTACCTAGCAGCTCAGATTATCAGTAGCAGATATAGTGGTGAGTCCTCATATTTTGAGGATAAAGTTATTTATATCAGTATTCTAGCTAGTTTAGTAGTCGGAGTTAGTTTGGGACTTGTCCATCAACTCCACATTTAGACAGTTCAGTTAGAGGCTTTTCAGACTTGACTATTTTAGACAAATATTTACTTTTTTAGTATTACTATCAGTATTCAGTATTTATTTTAGTATTTAGATTATGAACCTTATGGCATTTCAACCTAACTTCCGCATTATTTCAGTGTTATTATTCCGTGCTCACAGAAGGTACCAGTCATGGGTTAGCTTGTGGTCCTTTAAAATTGTAAGCACCGTATGACGTCCAGGGTGCAGCCTCAGGGCATTGTGGAGAGCGAAGTTTTTTAATTTTGCCTTGAGTTTTCTTGGGTAGAGTTTCCTAAGTTGTGTTAGCTAGAGTGAGTCAGGTTGGAGAGAGCTTTTGACAGAGTTGTTGAGTGAGGATTGTGATAGAGTTATTGCAATCTATTTAGACTTAAGTTAATATTAAATCTTTAATCATGAGTCATTCTGATTATAGTGGAGTTTGAAAGATCCTGTGAGCACTGGTCGTTGTTTTCCTTCCTTGAGCAAGGAGGTTTCCACATAAAAATTGTTTGTGTTCATTAACTTTTAGTTTTCTCTTGTGTTCTATTTGATTGTCACATATTACCTCTCAGGGACTTGGTCCTTCGCAGTGGTGGATCTCTGTATTTTAACAAAGGTCAAAATTTTCTTAATTTTTCCTTTATGTTTGCTAATTTATTTGTAAGTTGTATCTTATTTAAGCAATTGCAACTTTTATCGTCAAAGGAACCGAACAACTTTAAGTAGCATTAATTATTTTTCGAAAGATAATTTCTAGCAATATCTTTCCATTGCATATGCCATCAAACATTAATTATTGAAAGGCAATTCTGTTCACCTCTTATGTGGGACTTTCACTTACAATTTTCTTTCGCTGCACGACGAATATCTATGTGAAATGAGTATGATGATCAAAAGATCCTTCAATGTAAGTGAGGGTAAAATATTTTAACCAATGAATTCTTGCAATTGACTATTTTTCAAGATTTTAATTTGGGTATTGATAAGAGGTAGTTAACATATATCATCTCGCGATAGATAAATATAGATTTATTCCACTACCAGACACAATCAACGAACCCCGCTTGTTAAAATTTACTACTATGAATTTAGCTTTTGATTCTGAAAAGCCAGTAGATTAAAATGTTTTGTGTCAGATTAGGTTCATAGTGTGGAGGCATTCTGTGGAATGTTATGAATGCACTGAGTGCGGAACAGTGAATTTATGTCATAACAGGTATGGTGTTCTATAACAACATATTGCTTTATTTATTGGTGATATTTGTATAATATATATATATATATATATATTGACACCTAATTTTTTCCCTCCACGACTAAATTTAATCGTGAGTTTCTTTGGTTATTAATAAAATTGAAATATTTATTTCATTCGAATAAAAAAAATTTAAAATATTTTTTGTACATAATTTATTTATTTTAAGTAGTAATTATATATTATCGTGTTCAGTTATATGAGATTATATAATTTGATTACTTAAATATTTATTTTATGAAATATTAGATTTTAATTAAGTATTATTTTAAAAATAAATATAATAATTAAAATCTTGATTTTAATATAATTTATTATCAAAATAATTTATTTGGATAAATATGCATTTGATTTTATTAAATCAAGAAGCTCGAGATTAAAAGAAGTATTAATTCGTATCGAATTTTAATTTAATTTAGCCAATCTATTAGAGTTGGTCATAATTGAAATCAAACTGGCCATAATTGCAATGCAATCCATAAATTAATTTTTAATTTGGTCAAAATTAAATAAATATAGCTAAATTTTAAACCCAATTGAAGTTATATTTTAAATAACCCCAAAATTCCCAAAAACTCTCATAACTTCTACTCAATTCCCACAAAAAATAATTTCAAATTGTACTACATTATACTATTTTCCCCCAACTTTGTTCTTTTCCAATTTTAAAATTCAAAAATTGTACTACATTGTACAATTTCCTCCCTACATTATCTTCCACCTCACCTTATCTTTAATTTTAAAATTCCAAAAACATCCCTAAATGGCTTTTCTCCCACATTGGTGGATGACAAGAAATAAATCCTCATCCTTTACTATAAATACTTTTCTCCCACATTGGTGGAGGAAAGGAAAGAAAACTCCATTCTCTCCTATAAATACTACCACTACTTTGGTAGAAAGGGGTAGTAAAGTACGAAAAAAAGAGGCTAGGAAGGTGAAAAAATCCTTTTGAGCAAAATAGTAATTTTTATTTAGTAAAAATTTTTGTTTCATAGAGTTGGTCGGCTAATCAAATTTTTGAATTGCCGGCGATGTTTATCGGTGGTGGTTGATTCCGACGAATCTCTTAGTCTCGT
This sequence comes from Capsicum annuum, assembly GCF_002878395.1. Lineage (NCBI taxonomy): Eukaryota > Viridiplantae > Streptophyta > Magnoliopsida > Solanales > Solanaceae > Capsicum > Capsicum annuum. Next base: position 40,753,159 of record NC_061119.1, read on the forward strand.
TTTGCTGCCCCCAAAAAGGTAAACACACCTTTCTTTTTTTTAGTTTTATTATCGTTTTCTTCTTCATTTTTTCTTCTTCGTAGTTCGTAGTTATAATTTTGTTTGCTGAGATTATTTGGTGTAGATGGCATTGGAGGCCATAGGACGTTGTGGTATCAATATATTTTAATTATTTTCATGTTCATGATATAACAATGAGATATCAATAGTTGTACGTGTCGTTTTTGACTTTATTCTTTGATTATTATAAATAAAGTTTCAATTTTTGCTTAAAAGATGTGTTTATACTTTATTTAAACTCATTGTTGATGCATATGTTTGTTTTTAGCATGAAAAGTTATTTTTTTATGTTGAAAAGAATAGTTAATATTGATTGTTTCGCCTTTTTACCTTATTCTTTGATTATTTTTGATAAAGTTTAGATCTTTGCTTGAAAAACATACCTTTATCTTGTTTAAATTCATTGTTGGTAGATATATTTATTTTTAGCATGTAAAGTTATTTCCTTTATGTTGAAAAGAATAGTTAATATTGATTATTTTATCTTTTGACCTTATTCTTTGATTATTTAGGATAAAGTTTAGATCTTTGCTTAAAAAATATACTCATGTCTTGTTTAAATTCATTTTTGTTAGATATATTTGTTTTAGCATGTTAAGTTATTTCCTTTATGTTGAAAAGAAAAACTAATATTGATTGTTTTTCCTTTTGACTTTATTCTTTGATTGTTATGTATAAAGATATGATCTTTTCTCAAAAGACGAACTCATGCATTGTTTAAATTCATTGTTGGCGGATATGTTTGTTTTAGCATGTAAAGTTGTTTCTTTTATGTTGGAAAAATAATTATTATTGTTTGTTTCTCCTTAATAAAAGTAGTAATTAGTTAAGTCAAGAATTTGTCATTTGTTTGCTAATTATTTTAATGGATTTCAAAATCCGCATATAAGAGATGAAGTGCTAGCTTTACTTTCCATCCAAAATGTTTATTCCTCTTTTATTCGCATGTTGTCCTATCAAAATGACGGGAAAGTTTAGACTTTTGTTGCTAAATAGATTATTTGGATATTTTTGACCCATGCATAGTATGATCGTTGAACGATATTTCACTTTTAGAGATGCTAAACTTTTATTAACTTTTATTCTTATTTTCTTACTCCAGATTGTTATATGTGCTCTTTGTGTGTATAAAGACTTGATGCATGTCTCTCTTTTATGCATAATATCTAAAGAGAATCAATGATGTCTTAGAAAAATTAACCATAGGCCGTTACATGTTTTTCCCTAAAATGTTGGTTGTAGTTCAGATGTATGAATCTTCGTTAATGTCATCTTAATTGAAATTTAAGAATTTTCTTTTTTGAAAAATTAGCCTTTATTTTATTTTGTTATATGGATTAGTGTCTATGTTTGTTCAATTTTAGAAGTCATGGTAATTTTTCTTATTGCGTCATCCCTTTACTTTCACAAGCTTGCGTTGTTTGTTCTCGCATTAATTCATTGAATACCACTTTCTTCCTTTTACCTTTATTAATTCTTAATAATTAGTATGAACATAAATCATGAGGCATGTAGTGGGTCTCGTTGCTTTGCATTTTATCTGTTGACTCTCATTCTTGTTATACGTGTGCAAGTGTGCTTATCATTGTCATTCAAAAATTGGTTCTTGATATTTTCTTTTGCTTTGTAATATGCCACTTTTATTCCTTGAACGTATATTAATTTCTTTATCTTTTCATTGCATGCAAAAAATATCTCGAGTCCAAATAGACTCCTCTCCTCTTGCATTTCGTAATGGGTTAATGAGGTCCACCTCTACGAGTCAAGTTTGAAGTTTAAACCCAGGATCGACTGCATGGCGTGCAGGTGCTGGGAAATACATGAAGAAGGAAAATGGGTCTAAACCCATTGATGAGGTCGCTAAGAGACTTGAAAAGTCTCGATTTTTATTATTGTCTTCTTTTTACTTAGTCATTTATTTATTCATTTATTTGGGGCCTCGAAGACAGGGTTGTATTCTAATACAGGTGAAGTAGATTGTGGGCCACAAGGGCTCGAAAATATATATTAGGACAGATGATGATGGGCCGAAAGCCCAAATTAGTTTAGGACAGGTTTATTGGTTTATGCCTAACAGCTTAAATCTTCTAATTTCTCCCTTTCCCCTTTTATGTGCTTATTTTGCTTTTCTTTTGCTTAGACTTGGTTAAATCCCCTGCTAAGTCATCAAAATTTATTTTCTATACAAATCTTTTCCTAAAATCACTTTCTTTTCAAAAAAAAAAAACAATTTCTTCTTTTTTCAATGATAGTCAAAGATAGTTTTCAAATAGTCCGGATAACTGCAAGTTAGCAGACATTTTAGGTGCCTTAAAAACCTTTCTAAAATGTTAATAGGAATGCTTACCTAGAATTTCAAAACTTAAACAATTTTTCTGTTTTGGATCGTTTAAAGTAATTTATAAAGGTTTTCTTAATTCCTTTTCAAAAATTAAGTGGCGACTCTAAAAGTCAAAATTTCACAAAACAGAAATGGCGACTCTGCTAGGGATATTTAACTAGGTTCTCACCAAATATTTGATTTTATATTTTGACTAACTATTAAATTGCTTACATGTTTATATATTTTGATTTTGTGGAATTAAATTATTGCATCTTATAGAATAATCTCACATTGACTATTAAATTGTTTTGGGGTTTCGTGGATGTCTCGGCCCTTATTGTTCAACTCCAAATAAAGTATTGGAAATACGGTGGTTTATTAGCACGTGATGCGTCTGATGGTTGTTTGTATTTCCAAACCTAAGTCGTCTTCTTGGGAACTTGGTTCCAACCCACTCTAGACACCCAGGATAGAGCTAAACCAAAACCCTTTTAGGCATAATCCTCGGACGACCCAATATTCTAAGGGAGTATTGGGCCTATAAGAAAACTTTCCCTACGTCTATTGACCCCGAGTCAATTACCAACGAATCATATTTATATGTTGAATAAATATATGTTTGTTTAATCCAATCCATTATCCTTTGGGGGTCGAGAGAAGGCTTGCTTTGCTTACTTTTATATACCCCGAGTCAATTACCAACGAATCATATTTATATGTTGAATAAATATATGTTTGTTTAATCAAATCCATTATCCTTTGGGGGTCGAGAGAAGGCTTGCTTTGCTTACTTTCATATAAGGATGCCTCAATCATATGCCGAATGAGTGAGGAATTAAAGTAAGCCAAGAAAAAAATTGATCAATTTATACGAGAATCGCTTGATCATCAATGGATTTCGCCAATCACAAGAAGTAGACAAAACTAAGAGGGCGAAGGCCGATAGAAAAGCATTTAGGAGATAGTATTTCCTATCCCCTATGCGGGACATTGTTCTTATTTTCCCTTTGCCTAAAGATTGTATCCCTTTTGTGTAACTTTTGTAGGTATTTATGTCATTTATGTACATCTATGAAGGTTTTGGGGGGGTAATGGATTGATTTTGAAAAACATATACTTCCTTCAAATATGTTAAGTCAACCCTTGGCTCCAAAGGGTCACCCAATTAGGATGCACGTTTACTATAATATGCTTGTATTATATAATTGTTTATGTGCTTATACGTTCTATGTTGATTTGAATCAAAGGAGAATTGATCCAATCTAATTTTCCACTTAGCATCTCTAAGTAGAAATACACCTCACTATATAAAAGTCCGACCAAACATACTCCAAGTCCCCTAAGTTTTTCAAAAAAATCTGCAGTCATTCTTAAAACTTCCAAAATGATCGCTACCATTTTAGGAAAGTTGACTTTAGAAAAAGACATTATATTTTTGAACTACGTAAGGACTAATTTCTCCTTCGTAAGATACGTAGACAGCCTTTTGTCCCGGCCTCTATCTTTAAAAACTCTGTTGTCCTCCACTTTCTTGAAAGAAGATATAAGATTGGAAAGAAGAAAAGTTGAGCCTTCCGGATGAATTCCACTCATCCATATCATTGAGAAAATCCTGTTCATTGAAATTCTTGAGTCATCATTATTTCATGGAGCAATTCGCATGAGATGAGAAACAACTCTATGTGATTACTTCCTACCTTATCATATTGTTTTGCTTATTACTAACAGAATCTAACACGTCAGCCTTTGAGTTGTTTCTACTTTGCAGGTAATAGAAACTACTCTGTGTTGGCACAAAATGGCCTTACTTCACCTGATCAAAATGAATAAGAGATCCTCTTCTTGATTATAGATTTGTTACAGGAAAATAAAAATGACTAGTATTAAAATTGGACTCTACCAATTATTTTTCAAACCTGTAAGCAATGGTCTCGAGGATGGAATAAGGAAAATGTAAGGGAAGAATTTTTCAAGACAACTGGAATCACGGAAGATTAATTGGAGAAAACACTATTGAATTGGACCTCCACTCCGCTCATAACTCGTCGCCCATCGTGGTAGATGGAAGGGCAATTACTAGTAGTTTTAAAAATTAGTGATGATCCGGAGGAGTCCCCATGATCCACCCTTTTATGTCGCAAATTTCTTTTTGTGTTTTCCAGCTTTCAAAAAGGCATGGGCCGGCATTTACGCAGGTCATGAGCCATAGTTTTTATTTATTTTCCAAAAGGCCTTTCTTTATTTAAGAAGTTATTTTGAAATATAATTATATTATTATCTTTTATTATCTTGTTATCATCAAACATGGTTTATTTTGGTAGCAATAATTTAAAATTTTGCCAAAGTCATGTCATGTCAAGGGTTAGACAGACAAAGCAAAAAGAATGATGATGAATGGAAAGAAGATGATGAGGAGCGGTTAATGGAAGATATAGAGGAATTTGAAAGTTGAAAGAAGTCCAACCTGGAGGAGCCCTAATCCTACCTGAGATGGATGGTCAAGAGTGGACCAAACCAATCACTTCTGATGCGGTAAAGAGATACCTTATTTGAAAAATGTTTTTGTTTCCTTGGCTAATTTGTAATTGCCTTTATACTAGCATCTGTTTTATGATGTGTAATTTCCTAGAATCCCTTTTCTTTTATGTACGAACTACGTTTGACCGGAATTCTTGAGAAAGGGATACGTAGGCGGCCTATGTCATCTTCGGTCAACCCCTTAGGACAATTTACCCTTTTCTTTCATGTACGAACTACGTTTGACATAAATTCCCAAGAAACGGATATGTAGGTAGCCTATGTCGGCTTCGGTCAGCCCCTTAGAAAAATTTATCCTTTTCTTTCATGTACGAACTATGTTTGACCTGAATTTCCAAGAAAGGGATATGTAAGCGGTCTATGTCATCTTCGGTCAACCTCTTAGGATAATTTATCCTTTCCTTTCATGTACGAACTACGTTTGACCTAAATTCCCAAGAAAGGGATACGTAGGCGGCCTATGTTGGCTTTGGTTAACCCCTTAGGAAAATTTATCCTTTTCTTTCATGTATGAACTACGTGATGACCTGAATTCCCAAAAAAGTGATATGTAGGCGGCCTATATCGGCTTCAGTCAACCCATTAAATTTTTTAATATATCCTTAGTGTAGTCCTGAACTACGTTTGACCTGATTCCTGCTTCAACGGGATACGTAGGTGCCCCAACGGCTCGGTCATATAACTCCAGAAAATAGAAACTGGGCAGAATTTTCAAGAAGGAATCTTAAAAATTCACAAGAGGGAGATCATCTTCCAAAAACAAAGAGAAAGAAGACTAACAAAGACTTCGGATTCCCTCGAGCTGTGATCATCTCAAACAACTCTAACTGGGGCAGAAATTTTGAGGAAGGCCTCAAAATTTCCACTGAATACTGGAATATATTTTAAATTCCCCAGCACCAGAGTTCAAAGTCTAACTTTTAAAGTCACCAGCTGCGACAAAGTCTAGGTAAACCAAATCTCTTGCTATAACAGAACTGTTTGAAGAACCTACCAACAATGATGATGAGTTTTGTAATTCCTTCGTTGGATATAGTCAAAAACAAGAGGGATACGTTCATTGAGATAGTATATGACATGAATGGAGGAGATTTTCTAAAGTTTTTACAAAAACTTTCAAAACTATTTTCTAAAATTAAGACTACTTTCAAAAATCTATACAAATCTTTTTTTAGTGATTGTCTAGGCATCAATTGGGACGGAGAGTCAGGGGTGGAAGTCCCAACATAACGAAGTACCTGAAAGATGGCGATGAGCAAATCGAGGATTGAAGGAGGTCAACACGGAGTGGTTTCACTTAAAACTAATCATTTTTCTTTGGATGCAGGGATAAGAGCACAAAATGGAAATCTTTTTCAAAATATCCCCAAGTGAGTTGCGAGCCACACCAAAGCATATAATGCTCAAGAATAGTATTTTTGGGTAGCCCCAAAAACGACTTTAATACCCATTTATCGAGGACCTTTTGAATTGTCTATCTCATTTCTTGAGACCATGAAGGACAAAAAAAATGAGCTTTATCTTCTTTATAAATATTTTATTTAGAATTTTCCTAAAAAATAGTCGCTAGCAAAAACGACTTTGTGTCTACTAAATATTTACCTTGAGCGCAGGCACATTCAAGGGAGTCGACATAATAAATACAACAATCAAAAGGATCACTCAATAGGAGGAAGAGCAGAAAGTCATCCTCAAAATTCATCTTGGAGCGAAGCAAACAGTATTTGAGTAATCCTCAAACAAGGACTTTTCCCTATTTACTTGCATCCGATGGATTTGCTATTTAATTATTTCTTCAACAAGAAATGATTAATGGCGGAATAAGTCATTCAAGACATGATGCTCAGTATTCATCATTAAAATGTAATAAAGCATGACTGGGGTCACCAGTGAGAGCGATATTGTGTTTACTAACCGTCTACCTTGAGTACAGATATATGTAGAAAGCAAAACACAGACAAATGAATTTGGGTGAAACTGTTTTCAAATCATCGGAAGTGCTATTTCATATCATTGCCAAGAGGGTCATTTCATATCATTGCCAAAAAGTCCATTTCATATCATTGTCAAGAGGACCATTTCAATCCATTACCAAGAGGGCCATTTTATATCATTGTCAAGAGGGTCATTTCATGACATTTCCAAGAAGGCCATTTCATGGCATTGCAAGAAGTTCATTTCATGCCATTGCCGAGAGGGCTATTTCATGTCATTGCCAAGAGGGCCATTTCATATCATTGCCAAGAGGGCCATTTCATATCATTACCAAGAGGATCATTTTATGCCATTGTCGAGAGGCCCATTTCATTCTATTGCCAAGAGGGTCATTTCATGCCATTGCCGAGAAAGCCATTTTATGCTATTGCCAAGAAGGCCATTTCATATCATTGCCAAGAGAGCCATTACATATCATTGCCAAGAGGGTCATTTCGTACCATTGCCGAGAGGGCCATTTTATGTCATTGCCGAGAGGGCCATTTCATGCCATTGCCGACAGGTCCATTTCATGCCATTGCCAAGAGGGCTATTTCATATTATTGTCAAGAGGATCATTTCATATCATTGCCAAGAGAGCCATTTTATACAATTGCCAAGGGGGCTATCTAATATCTGTTGACACGCAATACACAAACGTTGGCATTGAGAATATCATTAGTAATAAAATTCTATTGACATGCAAGACACAAATGTTGGCATCGAGGATATCATTAGCATTCAATATCTGTTGACATACGAGATAGCATACGCTGGCATCGAGGATATCATCAATATTTAATATCTGTTGACACGCGAGATAGCTTACATTGGCATCGAGGATATCATCAGCATCTAATATATGTTGACACGTAAGATAGCATACGCTGGCGTTGAGGATATCATCAGCATCTAATATCTATTAACATGCGAGATAGCATACACTAGTATTGAGGGCATATCATAATTTTATGAATCGATATCTGAATGCATCAAAAACATATGATTTAAAGGGACGTCTTTAAGTCGCTATCTGTAAGTGAACGACATATGAGACTTCCTAGAAATTGACAATCCTAGGGTCATCTATAAGTCATATTATTTGAAATAGGATAGTGTGCAAGATTTCTTATGAGTTGATAGTCCGTAGGTCATCCATAAGAGCAACGACATCCAAACCAGATAGTGTGCAAAGTTACCCTAAGAACGATAGTTTAAAGGTCATCTATAAGTCACAACTAAATCCTTACCGGAGAATATATGAGATTATCAAATTTATACGTCCAAAGGTTCTCTATAAGTCGCATCATATCCAGTATCGATTATGTGGAGAATTACCTAAGGACTAGCAATTTGAGAGATATCTATAAGTCATATTGTATCCAAGGTAGGATAATATGCAGGATCACCTAGAAGCTAGCAATTCAAAGGATATTTGTAAGTTGCCTTATATCCAACATCAAATAATGTGCCAGATTATTCAAAGATTGACAATTCAAGAAGAATCACAAGAGAAAGATCATCTTCCAAAAACAAAGAGAAAGAAGACTAACAAAGACTTCAAATCCCCTCAAGTTGTGATCATCTCAAACAACTTTAACTGGGGCAGAAATTTTAAGGAAGGCCTAAAAATTTCCACTAAACACTGGAATATATTTCAAATTCCCCAGCCCAGAGGTCAAAGTCAAAATTTTAAAGTCACCAGCTGCGACAAAGACTAGGTAGACTAAATCTTCTGCTATAATAGAACTGTTTGAAGAACCCTCCAATAATGATGATGAGTTTTGAAAATCCTCCTTCGAATATAGTCAAAACCAAGAAGGATACATTTGTTGAGCTAGTACACGATAGGACTGGCAGAGATTTTCTAAAGCATTTACAGAAACTTTCAAAACTATTTCTAAAATTAAGACTACTTACAAAAATCTATACAAATCTTTTTTCAGTGATTGCCTAGGCATCAATTGGGATAGAGAGTCAGGAGTGGAAGTCCCAACATCGTAGAGTACCTAAAAGATGGCAAGGAGCAAATCAGGGATTGAAGGAGGTCAACACGGAGTGGTTTCACTCAAAACTAATCATTTTTCTGTGGATGCAGGGATAAGAACACAAAATGAAAATCTTTTTCAAAATATCCCCAAGCGAGTTACGAGCCACACCAGAGCATATAATGCTCAAGAACAATATTTTTGGGTAGCTCCAAAAACGAATTTAATTCCCATTTATAGAGGACCTTTTGAATTGTCTATCTCATTTCTTGAGATCATGAAAGACAAATAAAGGCGCTTTATCTTTATGAATAATGTATTTAGAATTTTTCTAAAAAATATTCACTAGCAAAAGCTACTTTGTGTCTACTAAATATTTACCTTGAGCACAGGTACATTTAAGGTAATCGACACAATAAATACAACAATCAAAAGGTTCACTTAATAGGAGGAAGAGCAGAAAGTCATCCTCAAAATTCATCTTGGAGCAAAGCAAACAGTATTTGAGTAATCCTCAAACAAAGACTTTGCCCCATTTACTTGCATCTAATGGATTTGGTATTTAATTATTTCTTCAACAAGAAATGGTTAATAGCGTAATAAGTCATTCAAGTCATAATGCTCAATATTCGTCATTAAACTATCATAAAGCTTGACTAGGGTCGCCATTAAGAGCGACATTATGTCTACTAACTGTCTAACTTGAGTACAGGTAGATGTAGAAAGCAAAATGCGGACAAATAAATTCAGGTAAAACTGTTTTCAAATCACCAAAAGAGTCATTTTATGTCATTTCCAAGAGGGTCATTTCATATCATTGCCAAGAGGACCATTTCATGCCATTTCCAGGAGGGCCATTTCATATCATTGCCAAGAGGGCCATTTCATGCCATTGCCAAGAGGGTCATTTTATGCCATTGCAAGAGGGCCTTTTTATGCCATTGCCGAGAGGGACATTTCATGCCATTACCAAGAGGGCCATTTCATATCATTGCCAAGAGGCCATTTCATATCATTTCCAAGAGGGCCATTTCATGCCATTGCCAAAGGGCCATTTCATACCATTGCCAAGAGGGTCATTTCATGCCATTGCCGAGAGGGTCATTTTATGCCATTTCTAAGAGGGTCATTTTATATCATTGACAATAAGGATATTTCATATCATTTCCAAGAGGGTCATTTCATACCATTACCGAGAGAGCCATTTTATGCCATTACCGAGAGGGTCATTTTATGCCATTGCCGAGAAGGCCATTTCATGCCATTGTGAAGAGGGCCATTTCATATTATTGTCAAGAGGGCCATTTCATATCATTGCCAAGAGGGCTATTTCATGCCATTGATGAGGGGTCCATCTAATATCTGTTGATACCTGAGACACAAACACTGGTGATGAGGATATCATCAACAATCAAATTTTGTTGACACGCAAGACACAAACACTGGCATCGAGGATATCATCAGCATTCAAATATCTGTTGACACGCGAGACATAAATACTGGCATTGAGGATATCGTCAACATTCAACATCTGTTGACATGCGAGATAGCATACACTGACGTTGAAGATATCATCAATATTTAATATCTGTTGACATACGAGATAGCATACTCTGGCGTCTAGGATATCATCAGCAGCTAATATATGTTGACATGCGAGATAGTGTCATAGCATACGCTGGCGTCTAGGATATCATCAGCAGCTAATATATGTTGACATGCGAGATAGTATACGCTGGCGTCAAGGATATCATCAGCATCTTATATCTATTAACATACGAGATAGCATACACTGGAATCTAGGGTTTCTCATTATTTTATGAATCAGCATATGAATGCATCAAAAACACATGATTCAAAGGGACGTCTTTAAGTCACTATCTGAAAGAGAATGACATATGTGACTTCCTAGAAATTGACAATCCTAGGGTCATCTATAAGTAATATTATTTGAAATAGGATAGTGTGAAAAATTTTCTATGAGTTGATAGTCCATAGGTCATCCGTAAACCACAACAACATCTAAATTGGATAGTGTGCAAGGTTACCCTAAGATCGATAGTTTAAAGGTCATCCATAAGTCACAACTAAATCCTTATCGGAGAATATACTAGATTATCGAATTGATACGTCCAAGGGTTCTCTATAAGCCACGTCATATCTAGTATTGATTATGTGTAGGATTACCCAAGGACTAGAAATTTGAGAGATATCTATAAGTCATATTGTACCCAAGGTCGGATACATTAGGTATACCAGAGAGTTAATGATTGGAGGGATATTTGTAAGCCAACTCTTATCCAAGGTTGGATAATGTGCCAAATCACCTAGAACCTAGCAATTAAAAGGATATTTGTAAGCCGTTTAGTATCCAACATCAAATTATATGCCAGATTATTCAAAGATTGACAATTCAAGGAGAATCTATAAGTCGTATCGATACAATAGATGTGCAAGACTTACCCTATGTCATATGCAAAGAATCATTGTCTGAAATTGAAGAGGTTACCATTCCACATACAACCAGCATTATAGGTGACCAAAAGTGTTGTCGTATCACATAAGATTACACAGTTGCAGAGACTATTTTGTATAAAGTGTTGTCGTCTGAATAGGCCACCCTACTTTGAAGACATATTCAATCCACAAATGAGATAATTATGCAAAAACCAAGAGGTTTGTTGTGTCTATTATTGCAAGTTATTTCCTTTCAAATAGGTACATGAGAGGATAACTTCACGCAATAACTCACATGGAGATATGGTAAAAGACTACATACCTCTTTCGTGAATTATAATTAGCACTAACACTTTTTGTTTGAAACATTGTCGGGAGCATCCGAGAGGATGAAAATCTCAACTCAAAACCACAGGTGCAGACGACTCCAGATAGGACGTAGCACAACGTGAAACTCTTTCTTAGCAGCAAAATGGGACATAGTCTAGAGAGGGACATCAAACTCTTTAGATGCGAGCTAAAGGATGATCACCACCACCATCCAACCACACCCCAATTAGAAGGCTTGTGGGTATTTTCGGATATTCTGGTTTTAGCTTCACCATCGAAATATTCCTAAGCTCATACCGAGGGTAACTTTTTCTTTCTTTTAAATCTAGGTGACAACATACTTAGAGTTTTCGAAATTATGTCTTGGTAAGTTCTTATCTATGTGTGTGAAGGATCCCACATTCATGGTTAAGAGGTTACAACTTTTTCACAACTCGATCAATTTGTCACTCATTCTGAGTCAACGATCGTCTAAAATAAAAGACTACCTATTCTACCGATCAAGTCGAACTACAAGCAGTATGATTCCCTTAGTCGTGGGGATATGTAGGCTAGGATCTTTGTTGAAAACTCAACTGCATACCAACCCCCCCCCCCCCCTCCCCAAATCCCTTTATTTTCTAACTTTTCAATTTTAGTAAAAACTTTAAAATTGAGATAGCTGGTGAATCTTTTAAAATCGTGCTCTAAATCAAGCTTTATGAACTATAAGTGGCCTAAATTCTCATGTAACCTGATATATGTAGAAAACCTGATACCGAGGTCCGACCATAACTCTATGAAACTCGTGCGAAAGCCAACCTCTTTCAGATTTGAATTTATGGTTGGACAAAAATTAGGAACATCAACCTCCCTTTGCCCAGGGTTACTTGCATCCACCCTACTCAAAGGGAGGGGCAGTTGTTGACACCTAATTTTTGTCCTCTGTGACTAAATTTAATCCTGAGTTTATTCGGTCTTTAATAAAATTGAAATATTTATTTTATCCAAATAAAAAAATTTCAAATTTTTTTGTGCATAATTTTGTCATTTTAAGTAGCGGTTATATATTATTGTGTTCAGTTATAAGCGATTATATAATTTGATTACTTAAATATTTATTCTATGGAATATTGGATTTTAATTAAGGATTATTTTGAAATAAATATAATGATTAAAATCTTGATTTTAATATAATATATTATTAAAATAATTTATTTGGATAAATATGCATTTGATTTTATTAAATCAAGAAGCTCGGGATTAAAAGAAGTATTAATTCGTATCGAATTTCAATTTAATTTAGTCAATCTATTAGATTGGCCATAATTGAAAACAAATTGGCCATAATTGCAATGCAATCCGTCAATTGATTTTTAATTTGATCAAAATTAAATGAATATGGCTAAATTTTAAACCCCAATTGAGGTTATATTTTAAATAACCCAAAAATTCCCAAAAACTCTCATAACTTCTACCCAATTTCCATCAAAAAATAATCTTAAATTGTACTACATTATACTATTCCCCCCCCCCCCCATTTTGTACTTTCTCAATTTGTAAATTCAAAAATTATACTACATTGTATAATTTCCCCCTACATTATCTTCCACCTCACCTTATCTTTAATTTTAAAATTCCAAAAACACCCCTAAATGGCTTTTCTCCAACATTGGTGGATGACAAGAAATAAATCCTCATCCTTTCCTATAAATACTTTCTTCCACATTAGTGGAGGAAAGAAAAGAAAATCACATTCTCTCCTATAAATACTACTACTACTTTTATAGAAAGGGAGTAGAAAAGTACTAAAAAAAGAGGCTAGAAAGGTGAAAAATCGTTTTGAACAAAATAGTTATTTTTATTTAGTAAAATTTTTTATTTCATAGAGTTGGTCGGCTAATCAAAATTTTTGAGTTGCCAGCGGCGTTTATTGATGGTGGTTGATTCCGAAAAATCTCATAGTTTCGTTTAGCTGCCCTCAAAAAGATAAACACAGCTTTTTTTTTTTTAGTTTTATTATCATTTTCTTCTTCATCTTTTTCTTCTTCATAATTTGTAGTTATAATTTTGTTTGCTGGGATTGTTTGCTGTAGATGGCCTTGAAGGCCATAGAATGTTGTGGTAACAATATTTTAATTATTTTCATGTTCATGATATGAAAATGAGTAATCAATAGTTGTACGTGCCTTTTTTGACTTTATTCTTTGATTATTATAGATAAAGTTTCAATCGTTGCTTAAAAGATGTGTTTATGCTTTGTTTAAACTCATTGTTGATAGATATGTTTGTTTTTAGCATTAAAGTTATTTTCTTTTTGTTGAAAAGAATAGTTAATATTGATTGTTTCACCTTTTTACATTATTCTTTGATTATTTTGGATAAAGTTTAGATCTTTGCTTGAAAAACATACCTATGTCTTGTTTAAATTCATTGTTGGTCGATATATTTGTTTTTAGCATGCACAGTTATTTCTTTTATGTTGAAAAGAATAGTTAATATTGATTGTTTTGTCTTTTGACCTTATTCTTTGATTATTTAGGATAAAGTTTAGATCTTTGCTTGAAAAACATACCCATGTCTTGTTTAAATTCATTGTTGGTAGATATATTTGTTTTTAGCATGCAAAGTTATTTTCTTTATGTTGAAAAGAATAGTTAATATTGATTGTTTTGCCTTTTGACTTTATTCTTTGATTGTTATGTATAAAGTTTTGATCTTTGCTCAAAAGATGAACTCATGCCTTGTTTAAATTCATTGTTGGCGGATATGTTTGTTTAGCATGTAAAGTTGTTTCTTTTATGTTAGAAAAATAGTTATTATTGTTTGTTTCTCCTTAATAAAAAATAGTAATTGTTAAGTCAAAAATTTATCATTTGCTTGCTAATTATTTTAATGGATTTCAAAATCCTCATATAAGAGATGAAGTTCTAGCTTTACTTTCCATCTAAGATGTTTATTCCTCTTTTGTTCGCATATTGTCTTGTCAAAATAATGAGAAAGTTCGGACTTTTGTGGCTAAATAGAATTATTTGGATATTTTTGACTCATGCATAGTATGATTGTTGAACGATATTTCACTTTTAGTGATGCTAAACTTTTATTCTTATTTTCTTACTCCGAATTGTTATATGTGCTCTTTGTGTGTAAAGACTTGATGCATGTCTCTCTTTTATTCATAAAATCAAAAGAGAATCAACGATGTCTTAGAAAAATAAACTATAGGCCGTTACATATTTTTCCCTAAAATGTTGGTTGTAATTTAGATGTATGAATCTTCATTAATGTCGTCTTAATTGAAATTTAAGGATTCTCTTTCTTGAAAAATTAACCTTTATTTTATTTTGTTATATGGATTAGTGTCTATGTTTGTTCAATTTTAGAAGTCATGGTAATTTTTCTTATTGCCTCATCCCTTACTTTCGGAAGCTTGCGTTGTTTGTTCTCGCATTAATTCATTGAATACGACCTTCTTCTTTTTACCTTTATTCATTCTTAATATGAACATAAATCATGAGGCATGTAAGTGGATCTCTTTACTTTGCATTTTATCTGTTGACTCTAATTCTTGTTATACTTGTGCAAGTGTGCTATCATTGTCATTCAAAAATTGGTTCTTGATATTTTTTTTCTTTGAAATATGTCACTTTTATGCCTTGAATGTATATTAATTTCTTTATTTTTTCTTTGCATGCAAAAAACGTCTCGAGTCCAAATGGACTCTTCTCCTCTTGCATTTCATAATGGGCCAATGAGTTCCACCTCTTCGAGTCAAGTTCGAAGTTTAAACCCAAGGTCGACTACATGGTGTGAGGTCGCTAACAGACTTGAAAAGTCTCGATTTTTATTAGTATCTTCTTTTTACTTAGTCATTTATTTATTCATTTATTTGGGACCTCGAAGCCAGGGTTGTATTCTAATATAGGTGAAGTAGATTGTGGGCCAAAAGGGCTCGAAAATATAGATTAGGACAGGTGATGATGGGCCGAAAGCCCAAATTAGTTTAGGACAGATTTATTGGTTTATGCCTAACGGTTTAAATCTTCTAATTTCTCTCTTTCCCCTTTTATGTACTTATTTTGCTTATAATTTGATTAAACTTGGTTAAATTCCCTGCTAAGTCGTCACAATTTATTTTTATACAAAACTTTTCCTAAAATCACTTTCTTTTTTTTAAAAAAAAAAACTTCTTCTTTTTTCAAAGATAGTTTTCAAACAGTCCAGATAACCACAAGTTAGCGGACATTTTAGGTGCCTTAAAAACCTTCCTAAAATGTAATAGGAACCGCTTACCTAGAATTTCAAAACTTAAACGATTTTTCTGTTTTGGATCATTTTAAGTAATTTATAAAGTTTTCTTAATTTCTTTTCAAAAATTAAGTGGCGACTCTAAAAGCCAAAATTTCGCAAAACAATATATATATAAAAATTTCGCAAAACAATATATATATATATATATATACTAGCCTAGGATACTTGCGTTGCACGTGTGTACCACATTAATAATAAAATTATGTATATAAAGTGAGCAAATTATTACGTGTGTGAATTATATCATTAAGCACATAACTTTAAAAAACTACATAAATATTACTAAGCAATATATTTGAGTTACAAAATAAAAAAATTTAATCAATTTCTAAGCATATTACATAAATAATATACTTGATAAATTAGTAAGCTCCAAGTTAAAAGAGTCGATTATAACCTTAAACTTCATCATACAAATAAAAGCTCAAAACTATTTGTTAAGATATCTCTCTCCTTCTGATATATAACCATAGTTTGTAGTCTTGCAATTATTTGAAGCATATCTGGATCTTCATTAAATCATCATCCATGTCCTTAAAATATGGTGAGCTAATCTTGCTTCTAATTGATCGGATTGAATAACTTTCTTAGTTCTGCTTCCATCTTTGCATTGGAAGCTTGAACTGTTTACGATTGCTATAAAAAATTATTAATGTATAATATTAATAATGAAAAAATGATACAATCTATTCAAATATTGTGTTTACTAAAACAACACATTATGATATAATATAATAAAATACAATACGTTGCATTATGAAACAATATGTAACAACCGTTCAAACAAATTAAATTGAAAAAAAATGAATACATTACAAAACAAAATCAAATCACATATAAAAAAATTAAAAATTTCTGCAATAAAATAAAAAGTAAAGGAATAAAAGTTAGGAACATAAATTAAATGTAAATACGACATATAGCGTAGAATAGTTGTAGATATATGACTTGTTGGGAAGGAAGATTCTGAATGAATGCTTTGTGATCAAAATAATTGGGACATATGTAAGCACGTAACCCATTTTACAGACTCCTAATCAAATTTTATAACCATAACTTCAGTAATTACATGTACATTATTTTTAAATTTAGGTGAATCACGTATGTACCTTCTAATTGAAAATTGAAAATTGGGTATTATTGAGTTTGGTTTTATCACTCTTATGGGTGACATTAAATAAAAATTAATATTTCCTTCATTAACGTCTTTTCTTATGGAGAAAATTTAAGAATCTTATCATAAAATTAGGGCTCTTTAATTTTTAAAGTATATTTTTTCTCACCACAAATTTTAAAAATCATCATTTGTTAATTCTTCTAAAAAAATCTACATATATTTTATCTCTTACCATATATTTAGAATTTCTTAATTTTAAATATTATAAAAATAATTAAATATTAATTTAAAAAATATTAAATATGTTAGGTTTTTGCCCTGATTTTCTTACTATATTTAAGTTTTACTTTTTCTTAGAAGGAAAAATAAAAGTTACCATAATTACTTTTACTTTTTCTGAAAGAAAAAATATAATTCTTTTCCATATTTGGCTAACCTCTTTCTTGGAGAAAAGGTTTTGGACATCTATAAATAGAAGACCCCCTTCTCATACCATAACACAATAGCATCCACAATGTAGTCTTTAAAAAGTCTTTGTTTAGGGGGAGATTTTCTCTCTCATTAGTTTTTATGTTTTAAATATTAGGTTTTATATGTAGGTCAATTGACCAAATCACATAATAATATTGTGTTTTTAGTATGTTTTTCTTTGTCATCTGAGTCATTGTTTTTATGGTTTGTAACTAATAGCTTCCGCATGACGCCCTCTCGATTTCCAACCCAACGAGTGGCATCAGAGCTTACGGTTCAATGGTCCAATATTGTGGTGAGACGAGATTAAACAGGTTTAAAGTGGTTTTAAAATCAAGCTGCAATAATTTAGATGATAATGAAGATTTTTTTTTCAAACTACATGTGGAGAAAAAATTTCAAACAAAATTTCAACAATCCTGTTGCTTATCCATCTTTAAAACCAAAATCAATTTTCAACCCATACTTGCTTAAACGCTCGGAATCCTTTCAACTCGTGCATTTATTTTTAACGCATGAGCTCCACTCTTAACCTGTACTTACTTTCAATGCACAAGACTTTACTTTCAATTTTAACCCATATTAATTTTTAATCATGGTAAGCAGAAGTGATATATGAAGAATATCTATGAAGAACGAAGATCATGCACAAGAAGAAGGAGGATCAAAAATATTTTGGTGAAAATCAAGCCAAAAAGGGGAGATTTATTAGGGTTTTGCATGATTTTCTTACTATATTTAAGTTTTACTTTTTCTTAGAAGGAAAATAAAAGTTGTCATAATTACTTTTACTTTTCCTGAAAGAAAAAATATAATTTTTTTCCATATTTGGCTAACCTCTTTCTTGGAGGAAAGGTTTTGGACATCTATAAATAGAAGACCCCCTTCTCATACCATAACATAATAGCATTCTCAATGTAGTCTTTAAAAAGTCTTTGTTTAGGGGGAGATTTTCTCTCATTAGTTTTTATGTTTTGAATATCAGGTTTTATATGTAGGCCAATTGGTCAAATCACATAATAATATTATGTTTTTAGTGTGTTTTTCTTTGTCATCTGAGTTATTGTCTTTATGGTTTGCAACTAATAGCTTTCACATGACGCCCTCTCGATTTCGAACCCAACAAGTGGCATCAGAACTTACGATTTAATGGTCCAATGGTGTGGTGAGACGAGATTAAAAACGTTCAAAGTAGTTTCAAAATTAAGCTGCAACAATTTGGATGATAATGAAGAATTTTGTCAAACTACATGTGGAGAAAAATTTTCAAACAAAATTTCAACAATCCTGCTGCTTATCCATCTTTAAAACCAAAATCAATTTTCAACTCATGTTTATGGGCTCCAATTTTCAACCCATACTTGCTTAAACGTTTGGACTCCTTTCAATTCGTGCATTTATTTTTAACGCATGAGCTCCACTCTTAACCTATGCTCACTTTCAATGCAGAAAGCTTCACTTTCAATCTTATCAACCCGTGCTTCTATTTTTAATGCATAGGGCTCCAATTTTAACCCATATTAATTTTTAATCATGGTAAGCAGCAGTGATATATGAAGAATATATATGAAGAACGAAGATCATGCACAAGAAGAAGGAGGATCAAGAATATTTTCAAGAAAATCAAGCCAAATATGGGAGATTTGTTAGGGTTTTTACCCTGATTTTCTTACTATATTTAAGTTTTAATTTTTCTTAGAAGGAAAATAAAAGTTACCATAATTACTTTTACTTTTTTTGAAAGAAAAAATATAATTCTTTTCCATATTTGGCTGACCCCTTTCTTGGAGGAAAGGTTTTGGACATCTATAAATAGAAGACCCCCTTCTCGTACCATAACACAATAGCATCCACAATGTAGTCTTTAAAAAATCTTTGTTTAGGGGGATATTTTCACTCTCATTAGTTTTTATGTTTTTAATATTAGGTTTTATATGTAGGCCAATTGGCCAAATCACATAATAATATTATGTTTTTAGTAGGTTTTTCTTTGTCATCTGAGTTATTGTCTTTATGGTTTGCAACTAATAGCTTCAGCATGACGCCCTCTCGATTTTGAACCCAACAAAATATACATAACATAGAATTTTTTAAATTTTAAAATTAATTTTTTTTTGAAAAATAATTTGTCAATTAAAAATACAATTGGATGTTACTTAGCAATTTCCATACAAAATTAATTCAAAAAGTTCATATAAAGTTTATAGTAGTACTTTTTATGTACTAACGTGCCAAGCTTCCAATTAATATTTTTTCTAAAGATTTACTTAAGGTAAAATTTTTATTGATTTTAAAAGCATATATTTAAGGTATATAATTTAAATAATAAAAGATTTAATAACCAAATTTCAATGTATTTTAAGTTTTATCTATTAAAAAAAATTAAGACAAAGACAATTTTGTCTAAAGCGGAGACTTTTATTGAATGGAAAAAAGTTTAAATCACTTTTCTAAGGGTCTTCACACTTTTAATATATTATAGATATAGATATAGATTATAGATTATAGATATAGATTATAGATATAGATTATAGATTATAGTTATAGATTTATATATATATATATATATATATATATCCTTCCATTTCCTTAGGAATCCTTCTTTTATTGTTATTTCATGGGAGCAATATCATTGTCCAATAGACGTGATGTCTTTCTATTTTAGTTGATCCAAAATAAATTAACATTGTCGATGACGGTTTACTATATGAAAATTTGATACCAAACAAAAATCGTACTTAATCTCATGGCTAACAAATCAAAATGCCAATCAAGGTATGATTTCGTAAGCTACTACACCTTTTTTCATGTTTTTTTTCTTTTAAATTATGAGAGTGAAAAATCTATAACAACGACAAATCCAGTATATTCCTACAATGTGGGGTCTAGGGAGAGTAAAATGTACGCAGTACATATCGCTACCTCCGAAGAAGTAGGGAGTTTGTTTTTGATAGACCTCCAACTCAAGATAAAGAATAGTAAACAATGTCGTAATGAAACAATAAAACAGGATGGATGACATAACAGAGATAAGAAATAACAAATAACAAAAATACAAATAAGAGAAATAAGAAATAAGATAAATAAGAGCAATAAGAAATAAGAATAATAAGAAATAGGAAATAAGAAATAAGACACCCACATAGTAGTAAACATACACTCACAGACCAAAGACACCCACCACATCCAAACTCTCTGACTAGCTGCTCCTACCTATGGACACAGTCCTAGGATTACTAACCCGGCTACACAAGAGCTCTTCTAACTACTTTCTACGACTCACCCGCACACCCTAGCCTTCAACCCTTATTCGTGAAAGTGCATAGCTTAGTAAAATTGTATTTTTATTAAAAAACTTTGAGAAAATGAGCGATTCTTCTGAGTAAGCGAAGTTGTTTTTAAGAAGATGGTGCATTGAAATAACTCGCGACTTCAAAAATCATAATAAGGTGATTCCAAAATATGAGATGGAGGACAACGATAAAAGAGACATAGAAGGAAAGTAAGAGAGTAATGTGGGGTTTGGAGACATTTCAAAAGGTGAGGAAGAATAATATATGAGATTGGAGTTCATGTTTAGGCTAGTTGAGAGATTTTTCAAATCAATCAATATATATATAGATATATATATAAAAGAGAAATGTGCCCCTGCTGATGTGGCATGCTTCATTGATCAGTAAATAGATTTATCTTTTCTTTTTATTTTTTTGAGGTTTTTTTCTCATTTTAATTCTTTTCTTTTAATTTTTCCATTTCATTTCTCCTTAATTGCTTACTGTTACATAAATTCATTACTTGCATTTTCTATTGCCAAACACATAACGTCGCTTCAAATTAAACCTTCAGTTTTTCCCTATTTCTCTTTTCTTCTTCATAGAAAATTGAAGAATCTAAGAAGAAAACAGTGGCAAAATCAAGAACAAGAACTGGGAGACAGCCAGCATTGATCGATATAACGAATGATTCTCTCATTGTTAGTGTTGCTATGGAGAATTTAGAGACCCCATCTTCAGAAATATCCAACAAAAGGACTTATGGACAGGAAAAATAATTTACTACTCCTGGATCTGGCGAGGTATTATTGAGGGGCCAAGTGAAGACTTTGTTGCAAAAGGTTGAAGACAAGTTTCTCACGACTTTCCCCGGTCAAATACAATGAGTTGCCTCCGATCACGGCTTTCCCGGTTGAAGACAAGTTTGTCATTTCTCAGGTACAAATTTCATTGCTTATATGGATAAATCAATTAATAGTAGTTTGTTTTTAAAATTTTACTGTCCATATTAAAGATGTGATTTGCTTCTCTATTTGTCAAGAAAAAATCATTTATTTAATAGGGGAGAAGAATTGAAACCATTGGATGTACAAACAACTTAATTTTTCAATGATAATGGCTATCGAGGCTAATAAAAAATCAGTGTAGAAGAAGCTTACTCTCTTTGAGAAGTATCAAAAAGTATAAACAACAACAGGAAGCCTGCACAGGTGCACGAGTGCTCTTGCCTGACTTGGCTACTCATTTACTTGGTCAAAAGATATTCGGGGCTCTTAAAAAATATATCTGAAAATCCATCTGAAGAGAACTCCCAGTTTAAGGTTGAGTACAAGAAATTAGGAGTCACAAGCTTGAGCCATAAAAAATAGGTATGTTCTTTCGAAATATATAGGCACCCTGCCTTACGGAGGCATCTATAACTTTAAAATATTCAAGTTACCACACTGCAAGATGGTTATTTGCTTGAAGAAGTTACCAGCCGTTGTTTTCATGTTTTGTAGTCAAGAGTTGATATACATGTTGTATCAGTCACATTTCAAGTTTAGTGGTCTTTAAGATGATAAAGATAGGATTTTTAGTTGAGTTTTATAAAGGGTTTGGATAATATGGTCAATTTCAAGTTTAGTGGTTTGTCAGATGATCAGGATTTGATTTTGAGCTGAGTTTTGTAAGGGTTTGGCTAATATGGTTAATTTCAAATAAACATCAATAGGATACGTACAATAAACTCTTGTGGTCCAACCCTTCCACGAACCCCGTGCATAGCGGAAGCTTTAGTGCACTGGGCTGCCCTTTTTTTAATGTTTGTAAGATGTTCAAGATAGGATTTTTGAGCGAAATTTTAGAGGGGTTTGGCTAATATGGTTAATTTTAAGTTTAGTGGTTTGTAAGATAATCAAGATTGGATTTTGAGCTGAGTTTTAAAAGGGGTTTAGCTAATATGGTTAATTTCTAATATTTAGCGTGATGTTGAGGATTAGGATAGAAAGTTAGTTAGTAGTTGTGCCCTATTTTACTGGGTTTAGTATGTCTTTTTTCTTATTAATTGTGTTGGTTGATGTTAATTTCAACTTTAGTGGTTTGTAAGATGTGTAAAGATTGAATTTTTTAGTTGAATTTTAGAAGGGGTTTGGCTACTATGGTTAATTTCAACTTTAGTGGTTTGAAAAATGTTCAATTAGATTTTGAGCTGATTTTTAAAGGGGGTTTGGCTTATATTGGTTAATATAAGCATTTAGTGGGAGTTTAACGATAAGGTAGAAGGTAGTTAGTAATCATTCTAGAAGGAAGATACAAGGTTCAGTATGAGAAAGGTCATTCTGCTGGGCTTCTTCATTATGCTTATGTAAAAATTGCTACTCCGGTATAAAGGTTAGTTTTTAAGCTTTTGTGGGTTCTTGTATGTATTCTTCATAATTGTGTTTATTGATGTTATCAACTTTAGTGGTTTGTTAGATGGTTAAATATTAGATTTTTGAGCTGAGTTTTAGAAGCAGCTTGGTTAATATGGTTAATTTAAACTTTAGTGGTTTGTAAGATACCCAAAATTGGAGTTTGGAGCTGAGTTTTAAAAGGGTTTTGGATTCAACTTTAGTGGTTTGTGAGATGCTCAAAATTAGATTTGAGCTGAGTTTTAGAATGGGTTTGGCTAATATGGTTA